>NC_089824.1:136069996-136397496 GCF_035046505.1 Tiliqua scincoides | reverse complement strand
AGAGCAGGGCGATAGTCCAGCACCCGCATTGTGGATTTCTGCACCAGGAGGATCTCTGTCTTGTCTGGATTTAATCTCAGCTTGTTCACCCTCATCCAGATCCCAACTGCCTACAGGCAACGCTCCAGGACGGAGACAGGAGTCAGGTGGGAAGGAGAGATAGAGCTGGGTGTCATCAGCATACTGATGGCACCCAACTCCAAATCCCCAGATCACCTCTCCCAGTGGTTTCATGTAGATGTTAAACAACATGGGGGACAATATAGAACCCTGCAGCACCCCACACCTCAAGGGCCAGGTCCCAAAAATATTTTGCAGAGTCCCCACTCTTATAGCCTCCCTCCAAGCAGCACAAGTGACAGCAATGAGCCTGAGGCCAAAGGCATCTTACGTGGTAGGACACCTGGGTGATGTCATCATGGGGGTGGGGGATGGGGGTGGTGTGATTATGTCACTGCCCACTGCTTCTGGGGGGAGGGGAAGATTTGGCCCAGTTGGGCCCAGGGGCAGAAAGGCCGCTTGCTTATGCCAGCCTCTGCATGAAGGTTTACCTCCGTGTGAGGTCTGGCTGCAGTAGCAGGTGACCCTCTCTTTGCTGCAGCAAACAGCATGCTTTAATAATAATAATAATAATAATAATAATAATGATACAGGTATTTATATACCACCTTTCTTGGTCTTTATTCAAGACTTTATTCAAGGCGGTTTACATAGGCAGGCTTATTTAAATCCCCGTAGGGATTTTTACCATTTGAAAGAATGTTCTATCTTACAAGAACCACAACATTCAAGTGTTACTTTCTTGATCTGGTTTCACATTCTGGTCTCCATCCTCCCACGCTCAGAGCAGTTGGAAAAACTTGGCTCAGCTTGTCAGCTGCTTCAAGGTCGCACGGTGCTGGTGGCCTCGAACTGGTGACCTTCGGATGTTATCTTCAGGCAAATGGAGGCTCTACCCTCTAGACCAGACCTCCTGCATAGTGCTGAAGCCGGTTCTGATTGGTAGTCTCCTGTTGCCATTTTCTTTCTTTTTTACAGTAACACAACTTACTTTGCATCCCCCTGATGTCATTATGTGATGCATTTTCCTGCCTCAGTGTCATCAGCTGGTGGAGAAGACGAGGAAAACCTCAGCATAATGACATCAGGATTAGTCGCATTACATGTCACAGAGAAAGCTTGACACAGAGCTACTGTTTCAATGGCAGCCTGTGTCACTTATAGCACATTGCTCCAGGTTTAATGGAATGTACTTCCATGTGAACGTGCACAGAACCCCGCTGCAAGTCATGCTGGAATTGGCTCTCCTTTTGTTTTGTTTCAAGCAGCACATGACTTTCTCCAAAGTTGCAGCCCAACTTCTCTAAGGTAGGAGTGTGGAATGAAAAATGTAGGACACTCATGTTTGGGACTGCAGTTAGGATCCAGCTTCTAAGTGTCATCTGAAGCCGCTGGGGGTTGGGTGAGGGGTCCCACGCTATGCATAATTTCTTTGATGGCTACAGATAGATATGTGGTATGGCAGGAGCTAAAGGAAATGGAGGGGGGATATGCTTTAAACGAAAAAGACAAAAAAAAAACCCTTCTTCAACTTCTGTTTCCTACAACTGCTATTACATAAACATTGCATCAAATACGCCTAGGGAGCCTTAGATGGCATAAAGACTTCTTTGCTCTCATTCATAGCTTCCCACCAGGTACTTTGCATTTACTGGTTTAATTTGCACTGTTCCTAATAGAGTGAGAAGAGGGGTGAAAAAAGAGGGCTGTTTTTCAAGGTTTAGTGACAATTTTCGTAGCAAGTCATCTTAGGAGACCATGGGCTCTTTTTGAACTCCTGTATCTGTGGATCGTTGTTCTAAAAGGAGAACTTGGAAAATTCCTCAGTGAGCTCTCTGTCAAATCCTTCTCTCTTGTTACTGCTGTCTTTAGAAAGTAAGTGCACTGCGATAACAAGAAAATACATTTTTAACACTCAATGACTGTGCCCTAGAACAGTTGGTCTTGGAACAGAGGGGAGGCAGGTTTGGTCTTAATCCCATGTGGCACCCAAGACCTAGTGTGAGACGAAAGTGTTCCCGAACCAGATATTTATGCACAGAGGCCTTACTGTTCAGGCTAATGGTTATAGATTGCTTATTTATTGCTTATTAATCTTTGAAATCTTTAAAAATGTATTTTATTTATGCTATGTTCTTCTTCTTCATCTTCATCATCATCACCATCATCTTCATAATATTTCCCTAATAGAGGAGGAAAAAAAAAAACTATTGTTGAACCAATAAGGAACAGTGGCCACAGAGCTGTCCAGTTCAACATATACGTAATTGGAAAATTTCCAAGAAAGTCCAACACAGACATATTTGACTTCAAAAGAGGAAATGTCTCAAAAAAGAGGGGGCTAATGAAAATGAAGCGGAAAGGGAAAATCAAGAGGATCAAATCTCTCCAGAATGCATGGAGCTTGTTTAAAGCCACAATACTAGAAACTGAACTAGAATTTACAACACCTAGGGCACAATCCTAACCAGGTCTACTGAGAAGTAAGTGCTATTTTGTTCATTGGGGCTTACTCTCAGGAAAGTGTGGTTAGGATTGCAGCCTTAGGGGTGCAGCCCTAACCAATTTTCCAGCACAGAGGTAAGGGCAATGCAACTCCGAGGTAAGGGAACAAACATTCCTTTACCTTGAGAAGGCATCTGTGACTGCCTCCCAACTGCAGGATGCAGCACATGCCCCACTGGCACAGCTAAGCCGGTGCTTGAAATTTGGTTAGGATTGTGTCCTTAGTGGGAAAGACATCACCAGGTTGTGGAGGATTTCAGTCTGCCTCATGAACAGAGTCGAGGGAGCTATAAAAGGCAAGGAGGCTTCCATCAGAAAATGAAAGTCTTATTCAAGTGTCGAGAAAAGGGAACAGAAACTCTGGTAAAAGAAATGTAGACTGGCAATAAGGTATGGAAAAAAGCACAAGATGGCACAAGCAATAATAATAATAATAATAATTACTAGGTATTTATATTCCGCCTTTCTGGTTATCGGATTACTCCTCTGACTTTATTCAAGGCGGTTTACATAGGTAGGCGTTTCTAAATACCTCAACGGGATTTTTACAATCATAGAGGTTCTCTCTTTCAGGAACCAACAACATTTCAGAATGGATCTTCCTGGTTTGGTCTCACTTCTGGCCTCCAGTTCTCCCATGCAGGCTGACAAGCAGCTCCATCTCTCACATGGAGGGCAGCCAAGACGCTTCTTGCTTACACCAAGAGCAGGTGGAATCACTCAGCTGGGCTTGTCAGCTGCTTCAAGCTCTCGCCACTCTCGGCCGTTCAGGGAGCTGCCGGTGTCCTCGAACTGGCGACTTTCTGATGTTATCTTCGGGCTAACAGAGGCTCTACCCTCTAGACCAGACCACCTGCCCTGGTATAAGGTATGAGAAGCACAAGACTGAAACCAGTAGCAAAAACTTTCAGCCCAATCCTATTGAACTTCCCTTGCAGTGATGCCAGCATAGCTTTCTGCATTCTGCAGGGAAGTTTTGACTTCTGGAGGTCTCCTCAGGGTAAAGGGAAACATCCAGGGACATCCTGTGACCCAGAGTACCTTTAGCTAGCTGAGGCTGCTGTACCAAATGTTCCTGAATTGGTCAGACCTGTCTTTGTTTACTCCTGCATTGGTGACAGCAGGATGGGACAATTGTAACTCCCTTGAGTTACAAGGTGCTGTCTATGAGGCCTGCAAATGGTACAGAATGCAGCTTCCATGTTATTGATGGGTGTGAGGGGTTGTGACCATATGCCCTGTTGTACCATTTATATTGGCCGATTGTACATGTTTGGGTGCAATTCAAACAGTGGGTGATGACCTACAGCCCTTAATGGTTTGGGACTTAAAACACTTAAAGAACCATCTCTCTCAGCGCAATCCTATCTTGTGCTGGAACAGTTAAGCCAGGAGGCTTGTGCTGTATCCGGGGCAAGATAAGGCTGCAAAGTGGCTCAGCTGAAGGTAAGGGGAAACTCTTCCCCTTCCCCTGGGTGAGCCACTGCAGCCCCTATGGATCTCCTCAGATTGCTCCACCTCCTGAGGTGGCACAAGTTTGAGGAGAGCAGAGTGGCTTGAAGCTGCTCTGCGCTGCTTGGGGAGCAGGGCTGGGATCTGGCATAACTGCCAGGTTCCAGCCCCGCCTCCTGCTCCCCGCCCACCACTGGGACTGTCCTTCAACCGCCCTGGAACATCTCCCTTCTGCCTCCTCCCTGCCTCCTCCCCGTCCACTCCAGAGCCTTATGTCGGTCGAGCTCTTCCGACACAAGGCTTGGTTCCTCCATTGTCACGGAGGCTGAATTCAGCCTCTGTGGGCTGACGCACCTCCGTGTGCCAGCTTAGCCAATTCTCGAGGAGGTGCAAACGTGCCTTATGGCATGTTTGTGACCCTCCTGGGCCTGCACAAGGGACTTGTGCCAGCCCTAAGGTGACATAGGATTGCACCCTCTTGACCATGGAAGATTGGATGAATCTTCCTTGAGGTCATCAAGCAAGGCACTGCTGCAGTGTCACCACTATCACTATTGGAAATATGACCTTTTCGGTTATGGTGCCTGTGGAACTCATGTCCTATGGAGATCTTGACTGTTTCCTCTATCCTGGCCTTAGGGAGGTCAAGACTTTCTTTTGTTCCACTGGGCCTTTGATTGATTTGTTTTCAATATCCCTTACCTTGAGGAGACCTCCAGCCTACTCAATTCCTGCATAGGATGCAGTGTAGCTGCACTGACCCACTACAACAGGGCTGGCTAGGATTGGGCCATGGGTCTGCTTGGACCTGCACCAGCAGGTTTGCTGGCACACATCTGAGTGGACCCAGGAAGGCAGATTTAGGCTGGAAAGGGATATGGGATATCAGCTGTGCTGCTGCAACCGATACTACCCCCTTCCTAGCCTTGATACAGAGGCACCTAGGGTGGAGATGTTGTGACTACACTTCTGGGTTCTCCCAGAGGAGAACGCAGTGGCTTAGTAATCTGGCTGTCTCTCATTGAGCCTCCAAAGGAGGCAGAAGGGTGGCAGCCAGATGCAAAGCCACCGAAACATAAGGAGGCAATGGCTGCTAGCGCTGCTGCTGTTTCTCCTGGTTTGTTTCACCCACCTGGCTGTTTCACCCACCATCTTGGCTGGGTCTCATGTGGCACCATCTTCTGGTTTGGTATCTGAGGCAGACAACCCCCCACCTCCCAGTTGCTACACTATTGCCCAGGGTAAGCATCAGCAGCCACAATGGGTAAACTTGGACCTGTGCCAGCAATATTGCTGGCACAAGTCTGCACTGATTTGTACACAAGGATAAGGCCCAGGAAGTGGTCAGGATTTGGTGAGTACCGCTGTTGCTGAATCGGCCCTCACACTACTTCACTTTACAGATTTCTAGATCCAAAGATATACACTGCTCTAGAATGTAAAGAATACCTGAAAAGTGCCTGTAGAATATATAATCAAATATTTAATGATAGATCTCTTATCTGCAGGTCACAGAATCTCTCTATTCTATTCAAAGCAGAGCAGAGAATGCTTATTATCTTTTGGTGCTGGATTCTTAATTATCTTCCAAAATTGGGCATTTTGCCATGGGAGAAAAAAAAAAAATCAAAGGTTTTCAATATTAATAATTGATACTACTTTCTGTTCATACAAGGTACTTTCCCTCTTTATCCCAAACGATTTGCCAAGGTGAAAAATATACAGTGTATTTTTTTCCCCTTTGTTTCATTTAACATGTAGTGATTGTTTTTTGTTTTTGTTTTTATAATTACCCTGTACATTGAATATGGAATTATGCTCTGTATAGGTTATGGGATGATACATTCACACTCCTCCAGAATCCTGAGCTTCTGGATTATCTGAGACAAAAGAAGTTAAGAACTTAAGAAGAGCCCTGCTGGATCTGGCCAAGGGTCCTTCTAGTCCAGCTTCCTGTATCTCACAGTGGCCCACCAGATGCCTTAGGGAGCACACAAGAGAATAAGATGCCTGTATCCCATTGCCACTTCCTTGCATCTGGCATTCAGAGGAAGGCTAGCTCTAGAACCTGAAGATTCCATATAGTCATCATGGTTTGTAATCTGTGATGGACTTTTCTCCCATAAATCTGTCTAATTTCCTTTTTAAAGACATCTAGCCTAGGTGCTATCACCACATTGTGAGGCAAATTCCACAGATTAATTACCTGCTGGGTGAATAGTTCATTTTGTCTATTCTAACACTCCTGCTGGTCAATTTAATAGCCCAATCCTATGGCCCAATCCACCCACCAACCCGCCCGCCCCCGCCCATTTGCCACCTTAATAATAATAATAATAATACAGGTATTTATATACCGCCTTTCTTGGTCTTTATTCAAGACTTTATTCAAGGCGGTTTACGAGTACATAGGCAGGCTAATTTAAATCCCCGGAGGGATTTTTACAATTGAAAGAAGGCTCTATCTTTCAAGAGCCACAACAAATTCAGATGTTTCGTTCTGATCTGGCCTCCATCCTGGCCTCCATCCTCCCACGCTCAGAGCAGATGGAAATAGCTCGGCTCAGCTTGTCAGCTGCTTCAAGGTTGCACGGTGCCGGTGGCCTCGAACTGGCGACCTTGTGGATGTTATCTTCAGGCAAATGGAGGCTCTACCCTCTAGACCAGACCTCCTGCCCACCCCGAAAAGTCTCCCTGCCACCTACTTACTGCCTGGCCCTCCTGGTTCACATCCTTATGGCACTGAGACCCAGTGCCGACTGTCACTGGTCTCTCTACTAGTGCTGTGGGTTCACCGCCAGCATTGGAGTGCCTTATGGCACTTTTGCAATGCCTACTGCTGCTGGTGGGGTTAGAGTGCTACTGGTAAGCCTGATAGAATCAGGCTTAGTGGATGTCCCCTGATTCTGGTGTTGTACTGACCTCAACTTTTGGAGGTGAGGGAACGGGAAGTGACATTTTTATGCCTTTAGAAGGCCTTTTGAGGCCTGGGGAGGCCCCGCGTGGCCTCCACAGGCCTCAGAGTACCCTTTGGATTCAACTGGGGGAGCAGCACTCTTTCCAGCTATACCACTTCCTGATGTTGCCTCCAGTCAGCTGCCTCTGCACAACCAAAAAAGAAAAACAAAATTTAGCGTTTAATTGTGCTCCTTGCATGTGGCCATGAAATCTGGTAGTGCAGAACTTCCAGTCTCATTGAGAGGGACTGTGCAAACTCCCTGTAAATGAAACTGGAGGTCCTGCACTTCCAGCTTTCATGGCTGCATGCAAGGAGCACAGTAAAGAAGGGAATGGTCTGCTCCTTGCTCAAGCGAGCGAGAAGCTGATCCTTGCAGCTTACATTGGACGGAGGTGGTGGCAGTAGACTTGGGGGTAAAGGCACCCCAAATCTGCAACCCCCTCAGACCCCTCACTATTTTCGACTGATGCCACTTACATCAGGTGGTTGCATGGATGGGCCGATACTGTCCACCTCCAAACAATATGAAAACAGATGACAGGATATGACTTTCTGGTAAGCTGTAACCTTGGCACGTTTCCCATTAAAAAGGGGGCACTGCATACAATGAAGCTTAAATAAAATTAGCCCCCAGCCTGGCTTTCTCCTTATCGTTGGCTCGGCCCTTCTTTGAGAAGTGCGTGGTTCCCCTCTCTTTCAAATACCCTTTCCTGAAAGTGCTCCCCATAGAGAGGGAGGAGAAGAGGCTTCTGAATTCCTCCGATTCTGCTTTGAGAAGGTTTACAGTTTGTCCCTTGAGAAAGAGGGAAATACTGCATTTGGCCTGGAAAAAAAAAATAAAGAGAGCCCAAGATGAAGAAGAAGGGGAAAAAAAAAACCCCTCCTTGCTGAATACTTTGCTCACATTCTCTATGTAATTAGGAAATGACATTCATCAGACAATGTAAACTCATTAAATCCTCTCAATGGAAGCCACGGGCATTGTCGAAAAAAGCTAGTGTCAACATAAACTGCTTAAAATATTTTTCTCCTGCCCCCCCCTTTTCCTTTTTTTGCAGGCTGCCTCTGTCGTAACCAATAAGTGTGTGTTAATGGAACAGGAGCGCTAAATGCTGGTTCTGCATTCGAGAGGAGGCTTTGCATGCTCTCTCTCTGTCTTTCCCAGTGCAAGCGCTGCCTCACAGCCAGATCTGGCCCTGTCTTCACCCTGGCCCTTTCATCTGCCTTTGTTCCGCATCTATGCTGAGGCAGAGACTTTCCTACCTCTCTCTGTCTTACTGTGGCTCTGAAAGATGATTGCCTTCTGGTGAAGCCCTTTCCCCTCCTTCTGTACCCAAGCTCCATGTTCAATGAACATCAAAAAGCCTTCTCATACCCTGATGGTTTAAATCTTTAAACAGAGAGTAACAGCCTGAGTACATCCAGACCCCTCACATCCCCGAGTCTTGTCACTATATGTTCCTGCAACAATTACCAGGAGAGGGAGGCTGCCGAGTGAAATCAAGTAGCGTGTGTTGTCTCCCTGGACTTCATGCTGGGGCTCTGATCAGGACTTCAGCAAAATTCTGTTTGAAATCAGAATAGACTAATTTTCATCAGTCTCTTCTCCGAGGAGTCCCATGTGGGCCAGCATGCCAAGGGTCATCATTAGAAAACCGCCTTCAAAAGAGCAGGGAATGGGGGGGGGGGGTTTGCAGTTCCTGTGGCAAAGCTCTTCCACTCCCTTTGTTAAATTTATAAACATTTATGTAAAATGTATACATTAATTGTTACATTTCTCTGCATATCTTTGGCAAAGCCTGCAAAGCAATGCCCTGGAAAATGCACTTGGAGGGGAAAAAACAGACTCATAAAAATAGCCTGCATAAGGCTGAAATGAGAGAGAGAGAGAGAGAGAGAGCCTTTGGAGTGAAAAATTCACAAGAATTCCATGATCAAAGGATACTCCAACTCCCAGCTGTTCAAAGGGACTTATATTAAAAAAAAATATCAGATGTGACCAAGAATAGAAAAGAACTCATTAAGAGCTTAACAAGATGATGACAGGTGAAGCCACTTGGTTGCTTAAAAGCGGCAACATTTTTCCTAAGCAGTTACTCATTTGTTTTCCTGGAATCAATCAAGATTTCCTTGGAATCATTATACAGGATCAAGCCAGGTTTGTCCAGTATGGATCATAAACATGCAGGCAAAGTACTGAACTGCTGAGTAATTAAGACATCACACAGCAAGGGCCCCTCCCTCAACATCCCCCTCCCCTCCCCACTCACAGTGAGCTAATAGTCAAGCAAGTTGGAGGAATTAGTACATTTTTATTTTCCGTGTATCAATTTGCAGCCACCCTGTTTCTTAAAAGGCAAACAAAGGGCATCGTTGCAGAGTATGTGAGCAATTGCAATGGATCTCCTGAAGTTTAACTCTAAGTCTTGAGACATAAGGATGAGGTTAGTTTTTGGTATCTTTTGAGACTCGCTAGGAACGAACGCCGGATGGATCTGACTCTCACTTCATTTTTATAGCTGTTGTTTAGCTACTACAGTGTTTGTAAAGCAGAGGGGAAGAAAAAATCTTTATAATTCTCTTAAGCACCTTAAATCCCTTTTCACTTTCCCCAGGCAGAGCCTTGATTCTCTTGCATGTTTGTGGGCTCTGACCTTCACAATGCACATCTCCCAACAGTAGTAGCCAGTTTCTTATTCTTTAAGTGCTGGAGGAGTCATGAAAAATTCAGGCACCGGGTTTCCCTGAGACCAATCTGGTGGCTTTGTCTTTGTGCTAACTGCTGCTTTCTATGCATCATTCAGAAGGTACATACTGTTGTCCGCCCCTGAACTGCTACTTGGTGTTAAACATGAATATTTGTAGCTTAGCAAGGGACCAAATTTAAAAAAATTAATATTTGACAACCTTTGAGAAACAGCGCTGGCATGGAACTCTACACATGAAAGGCGAGATTTGTGAAAAGTTGTGTTCCCCCCTTTTTTCTGACCACCCCCCCTTCACTAGGGCAATTTGAAATGCAGTGTAAGAGTCACTTTGAAATGGTTCTGATTATGGGCCTGTCATCTGGATAAACATGGTATGAGTGTACCACCAACAACAGGATGCTGTAGTGGTGGATTTGGCTTGTTTCTGCTCTTTGCCTCTAGACTGCAGAGAAAATTCATTCTATGCATGGACCACTAATCCTATCTGACCCAGGCAGTGGGGCACGCTGATGTACAGCTTATTCTGGTTACCCATCTGAGATATATCCAGTGGCAAAATTGCCTTTCCCCACATTTCTTAATTAGAATTGGAGTCAGCTTAGAACTAATAGACTCTCTTATTAGTAATGAGAAGACTTGCTCGCTCTCAAGTTCAAGTGGCGTATCTGTATAACTTATAGCCTTAAGGGCTTAGCCAGTCACCCTCCTGGCGGAATGCCTTTCACTTTCCCATATTAATGAGTTGTTCTAAATTTAGTTTGCTGTGACAAACTAATATTAATACAGCATTTTATGGCCCAGGGCTTTGTTAATGCATAAGAATGAAACACTGAATCAAAGGAGAGAGGAGGAGGAAGCCGGCTTACTTTGTGTGTGATTGTCAAGATAGAAGATAATCCAAGTATGTAGATATTAAGACTTAAAATGTAATGCACTGCTTATGGATTTCTATTATGTGAAACATTTTCTATTATTTTAAATCCTTGCCGTCTTAGTTTCCTATTTTCAGGGGTTTATAACTTGGCCATAAAGATTCGCTCTGGGCTGTAACTTGGCATACAGGGCCTTAACCCCGGGAGCAGTTGTTTTTAGAAAGTAAATTTTCAAACAAATTGGTGTTGTCATTTCTCTCTCTCTCTCTCTCTCTCTCTCTCTCTCTCTCTCTCAAAAAGCACAGATGCCAGTAGAAGGCTACAGTTGTGCAAGGCCAGATTCTACGATGTTTCAATATGGACAAAAAGCCTCGGAGGTGATTTGTTTGTCTTGGTATCTAATTAATATCTTTTGCTTCCTGTTCAAGTGCACGACCATCATGTGAAAAGTGCCTATCAGTCAAAAATTAGCCCACTGAAGTCAACAGGAGTTCATCACTATGAGCAAGACTGGCTCCTCTAAGTGGCAAGTAATTTTTTAAAAAAATTTATGCCTTTCAATTTGTATTTTTCCTTACTGCCTCCTGAAATCAGAGAATTCAGTTGTTCTAACAGATACTAACATAAAATTGGAAAATATAAACTGCATGCTGTCACAAAAACACTTAACCCTTAGTCACCAAATGAAAGCTAAAATGAAAAGTCTTCTGGAAGACATTCAGGTTCGTTGACATGGCAAATGTCCATGAGCTCTATACATGTAGGACAGCTGCTCAGAATTTCTCAGGGCAACAATACCTGTTAATTCAGAAGAACTGACAATAAAAGTGCAAGTGACTTCAGTTTCCTCCATGCACTATTCTTGAGCAGTGAGGAATTCACCCACTTCTCACCAGGTAGATGCTTCCACAGATTTTACAATGGATGTGTGAGTACCTCGTGCATCTGTTATTGCCACTTTTGTGTACCTTGTAAAGCTATGATCAAAGGTAGCAGATAAGGCTGTCACTCATTCTTTGCGTGCAGAAGGTCCCAGGTTCAATTTCTTGCATCTCCAGGGATGGCTGGGAAAGCCCTCTGTATGGGAGCCTGGAGAACTACTGTCAGTCAGTACAGACAGTATTGAACTGGAAGGACCTAGGATCTGGCTTAATATGACATCAGGCTCAAACCTTGCATCATACGGATAAGGTCCACACAAGGAGGGGGGAACAAGGGCATGCTGGCAGACTCTGGCCCTAGTAAACTACAACACACTGGTAAAACCCTCCCCCAACACACCCACTCAGCATTTGTTTGCATTGTCAAGCACTGTACCCAGGGAGACTTTCTGGGCAAACACTGGGTAATTAGTATGCCCAATAGTGGGGAGAAATTTTCCCCAGGAACAGGGTTTCTCAGTACAGATAAATGCTGTATGTGTGCCTGGTAGAGGCTGGGATTTGTGAGTGTGTTGGTCCAGGGGCAGGGCTTCCTAGCATGCTCCCCGCAAGTGTGCAGAACAGGGAAATCAAACATGAAGCCCACTGGTGAATTTGGCCCATGGAAGCTTTTTATCTGGCCCATGTGATAATTGGGCTCTCCTAGAGCTGTCCTTTCAGCAGCGATGCTTCTGCTGAGGCTCTGGGAGGGAGAGACAGAAGGAGGCCTCAGAAGGTAAGGGACACTGTGGGGGAAGGGGCAGACCAAGCTGACTGAGAGAGGGAGACACTGCCGAGGTGATAGGAGAACCCAATTATCATGTGGGCAGTCCTTCCAGCTGCACTGCTTCTGCTAAGGCATTATTCTCAGAACATCTGAGCTGCAAAGTGATGTCTCAGTAGAAGCGGTGTGGCTGAAAGGGTAGCCCATGTGGTAATTGGGCTCTTCTCACATGATAATTGATAATCACCCTCAGCGGGTGTCAGAAATGCTATTCATCCTGCTGTACGAAATGAGTTTGACACCCAGGTGCAGATGCTGTCCATGCAGTTTCAAGGTCTGAACAGGGTGGTAGGTAGCTTTATATGTTCAAGTTACTTTCCTTGCTCCAAATACCTTGGTCTCCTTAGGTTAGGCTGATGGCTATGCAAATAAGCGCACTGCTTATTCAATCCCCTGCCTAGAAACCCTGAAAAACCAGCTTTCTTTTGGCTTTAAAGATGGATCAAGATTTTTTCCCAGCTGATCTTTGAGGGAGTTGGCTGAATAATGTGTTTGTTGCTGCTTTTTTCAGTTGTACTAGTTGTTTTGTTTTGGCATTTATTGTTGTTAATCTTAATTGGTTTCAGTGTTGCTTGTTTAGAAGATTTTTTAAAAAGTTGCGTTATAATTTTATACATGGTTGTGACATACTGAATGAACAACTCAATACATGTTTTTTTATAAAGAGGAATACATAAACACAAGAATTTTTGCTTGGATTCAGTGAACTTGAGAAGGGATCATTTTTATACAGCCCAAACACTCTTACGTGTGCCATCCACTTCTATTTTTCTTGCTAAGCTTCATGGGGATGACTTTTTGCCAATATCGTGCATTGACTTGCCCACTGACATTCGTCAATATGTGCCACCAGGACCAGATTCACCACAAACAAGCTAAGCCAGGGGTGGCCAGCCTTTCATCTTTAGGACTCCTGGATCTTTAACAATTGGGTAGAGGAGGGAATTTCAGCAGGTGCAGTTATCATTGGTGAGAGAACAAGCTGCACCTGCTGAAATCCCCTACTGGGCCAGGAGAACCCCAAAGTTGAAAAGTTGGCAACCCCTTGATTAAGCAGATGTCTTGCCTCAAAATCTCTGCTGACAACCAAAGATGGCTTATTCAAAAGCTCCATCGAGACAATCCTCTTTTTTTAACAACAAAGTGCAGAAGCCTTTACTTCTGGTAGATAGATCTTGGATCCCACAACAAATGCCCTCTTCAGACAAAATGGTCCTGAGGTAGAGATCAAAGCAGGGACGTGCGGTGCGGCGGCAGTAGGTGAGGCAGAACTGCCCCATCGTTGTCTGTGGAAAAGCATTGCAGCTACCCCACCTGCTTATTCCCAAGGAGGCTGTCCTTTCTCCTGAGGAGACTCTCCTTACACCCACTTTCTCAGGTGTAGTCTCCTCAAGGGTAAGAGGGTGGAGTGGCTGCAATGCTTTTCTATGGACTGCAGTGGGGTGGTTCTGCCTCACCTGCTGCCCCTGCACTGTATGTCCCTGGATCACAGGTGCAGCAGGATCATGCCCCTCACTCCAATGTGCCTGTTGGCTATGTACCCAAGTGCCTGCAATTTCAACACTTGTTTACAGAAAATAACACCGAAGTGGGGAGAATTCCTTTGTGCTATTTGTAATCCTCTGGATATAAACGTTGAGCCTACAGATGGGGCAGGGTCTACTCAGCATGTTAGTGCAGGAGTCGCAGCAGCTGGCTGCAATCTCACAGCATGATTCCTGCAGTGGCTGTACCCAGGGCCTTGTCCTGGGAGATGGCCTTCTTATTTCTGACACCCTGTCTGTGAATGTTCTCTCGGAAGAAACTTCCCTCGCACCCAGTGGCATCACTAGGGTTTGTGTCACCCGGTGCAGGAGGCCAGAGCGTCAACCCCATGATAGACCTACTCTTATGCAGTGGGCGGGGCAACAACCCAGGTGGTGGGCATGGTGATATACCGTCCCCCCACCTCCTCCAGCTTTTTGGCCATAACTTTTGATAGCATGGAGATATTTCACTCTGGTTTTTTTCATTGCATTCTGCTGTAAATTACGCATCGAATGGTCTATAACATGCTGGTATTATTCCTAGAAATAGTGATTTTGGTCACCAGTGTATGTCAGTCTGCTGTGCGCATCACCTGGTGCGGGCCACATCCCCCGCACCTCCCCCCCAGCGATGCCACTGCTCACAGCACATTTGAGGTTGTTTTTGGTGCCAGCTCAACTAGCTGTCGTTACAGTATTGCTTTGATGTGAGGGGACTCAGTAGCACCTATATTCCAATGTGGGAGTGCTGACCCGGTAACCTGTAGGTCAGGGGTGCTCACACTTTTTTGGCTGGAGAGCTACTTTGAAACCCAGCAAGGCCCGGAGATCTACCAGAGTTTTTTTTTACAATGTTCGCGCCATCATAACATATAACATTTATGTGTACAATGTATGTTGGTGTACCTTGAGCCCCACTGAGTATAACAGGACTTACTTCTGAGTATACATGCCTAGGATTAGGCTGTGAGGCTGCAATCCTAGCCACACTTACCTGGGAGTAAGCCCCATTGAGTACAATGGGCCTTACTCCCAGCGTTTCCTCCCAGAGGCACCTGAAAAGGGGGGGGGCGGCACTCCGTGATCTACTCATTTTGCCTCGCGATCTACCGGTAGATCGCGATCCACCTATTGAGCACCCCTGCTGTAGGTTATGAGGGAGAGAAATTTTCTGAATATGTAATTCAATTCTGAGTGGAAACACCAGTAGGACCTCTTCACTGCCAAGTTTGGCTGTTACCACAATGAAGAGAGGGTGGGGTGGGGGAACATACTATTTAATAATGGATAACTCACAAGGTTTTAGTTTTCATGTCTGTGCAGGCCATTCCTGGTGGTCAATGTTTTTGGTGTGGAAACTTCTCATGTGACTAGAAATAACTATGTGGTTAGCCAGTGTGCTGCCAAGTTGCTGCGGATCATGGGGCCTTATAATATCTTCACTCCCACCCCCAGTGGTAAACTGGGCAGTAGCACTATCAGTTCAGGGATTGGGTTGGCCAGGTGAGCCCTCTGATGGGACTGGCAGACCTCTGATGGTACTCATTTTCAAATATTATAGCCCTGTGTGAAGCTCTGCCATGCAAATGTATTTTTCCACATTGGGGTCATAATCCCTCAAAGTGTAGACATTTCTAGAAGCCTGGTAACACATGGTAAGGATCGGACTTTTAAGGGTAATAAGGGTCAGACAGCTTAATAAAGAGAATAACCTCAGCAAAATCTACAATAATGGAGATAATTTAGGGACACATATGAAGTTCCATATTCCATTTATGATGTTGAGTCAAATGAAATTTCCTTTTGTAACAGCACAAGCTCATGAATGTCTACTCAGAAGTAAATCTCATTGTATTCAATAGGGCTTCCTCTCAGGAAAGTTTACATAGGATTGCAGCCCAATGGCTCAGTACTAACAGTGCCTTATGCTGCCATAATGTCCTTTATGGCTGTCACAAAATGTACATGCCACAGAGCACTGAGTGGCTGGATCCACATGCCAGTAGCCTCCTGTTGAGCCCCAGTGCAGGCAAGTCAGTGCATGGGATGGATGGGAGGTGTGTGGAAAGAGGAGGGAGGAACAGAGCGGAGGGCAGTTTGAGGTCAAGAAGGGGGAAGTATTGGTGGCAGTGGGGCCTCTGATATCCTATCCCTCTCTCCAGCCTTGATCCACTTTCCTGGGTACACTAGGACTTGTGCCACATATATGCTGGTGCAGGTCTGAGTACATCCAGTGGGGCAGCAAGGGCTTACCCTGGGGCAAGGGAACAGATATTTCCTGACCCTGGGGAGGCCTTTGTGGCTTGAACCCCTCACAGGGCGTTGTGCATGGCCTGTTGGCATGGCTGCATTAGCGCATGGGGAGTTGGGTAGGATTGGGCTGCCCATATGTCAGAGAATACAGTGAGGTTGCCTATATCAGTTATGTATCTTCATATTTGTAGCAACTGCTGTGGAGCATATTTTAGGTCTTAATAGAATTCTAGAACATACAATTCTGGGGTTGTAGAGAAACCTACCGGTATATGTTTCCCTAAAGTTGTTTTTCTGTTGATTTTCAGCACCCCCCTTCGTCATCCATAGTTTATGGGTTGGCACATGGATTGCTTTGCCAGTTACTAGGACTATTGTATTCAAGTTTATTCTTTTCAGAGTTTGGAGTTATCCTATGCTCCTTGCTCTTCTAGTCTGCTTCCTGAAATTGACATACATATCCCATTCAATAAGCATAGCCATGTATCTGGTAACTCATTTGTGTTTCACAGGCTTCACTGAGCAGTAATCATGTACTATCTGGGCAATACTATCTATGGAACAAAAAATTATTGATATTCATATTACATTTTCTTTCTATTTTTTCTTCCATTTTATTTTCTTTCTAATTCCCAACATATAGTATTAGGAATTTTTAATTTTTATAATTAATTTGTGACGTTCTGAAATAGCAGAATAAATTTGTGTGTGTATCTCTGATTGCATTATTAGAATAGGACTGTATGACTTTTGGAGAGGGGCTATAGTATAATGGTATAGTACCTACTTTGCATGCAGAAGGTCCCAGATTCAATCTCCAAGAAGGGCTGAGAAAAGAAATCCTGGAAAGTTGCTGCCAGACAATGTAGGCAGTTATTGAGCTAGATAAACCAATAGCCTGGCTGACTACAAGGCAGCTTCCTATGTCCAGTTTGTGACCAGTTAGGTGCTGCAGTCCCAAGGAGGCAGAAAAAACCAGGAGGCTTAACAAGTTGCCATACGTGGCTGGTATGCTTGGCTGAGTGGGTCACAAATTGTGGGAGGGTCTTTATTTTTATTATTATTTACTTAAAATTTTGTATCCCACCTTTCTTCCTTTTGGGAACTCAAGGCAGCTCACAAATTTTGAATAAAAACAATTAATACATTATACCCTGGTATAATGTGGGTAAACCCCAACCTGGGAACTGTTTGTGGCCCTTGGGGACCCCCAATCTGACCTGCAGGAAGCCCCCAGTCTCCAATGAGCCTCTGGTTCATTGGAGACTGTTGGAGCCTGTGCTGGCCAGCGACTGCTGATCACAGCTGCCTGACATGAGTTAGAGCAAGACCTTTTATAGTCTTCATGTGTTTTCTGCGTTTCCCTGGACATTATTTTAATCCCTCCATTGCCTCTGAACAACTTATGTCTCCATATGTTTATGGCTTGGCCTGGCTTAGTCTGTATGTTTTCACTGTGCAAGAGGTGTGTGGCAAACAGTTCATAGTTCTCATGTGGTTCTGCATGCCTGTATTACAGTGCTCATGTGTATTATAAATAAGCGGAGTAAAATTCATTCATTCATATAAGTTCTGTCTCTAATGTATTCATTTATGTAAATGTATTCAAATTTGAAATGTAAATGAATTCTTTTTTTGCCGGCCCCCAACACAGTGTCAGAGAGATGATGTGGCCCTCCTGCCAAAATGTATGCCTACCCAGGCATTATACAAATAAATATGAAAAAGTAGCAAATAAGGGCCCAATCCTAAGCTTCCCAGTGCCCAGGCAGACAGTGGTGCCAAAATGGCCATTGCTATGTCCTGTGGGACCAGACAAGCTGCTGGAGGTCTTCTTGGGGCATGGGAAGAGCAGTTCCCTTACCTCATGTTGAGTCCTGGCAGCCCTATTTAGTGGGTACAGAACCAAGGAGACCCATGTCAGTCTCTGCAGCACGGGAGGGGGTTAGGATGCAATGACAACTGCTGCTGCCTCCTCACCCCCCTCCTGGGCCCAATCCTCCCCTGTTCCACCCCCCTCTCCTCTCCACTCCATTCCCTGGAAAACCTCACCGCTGCCTGGCAGGAAAGCTTACCACTCAGTGCCCCCCTGGGTGTCCAGATGGTTCAGAGGCCAGCACATCTGCAGTCTCACTGGCAACAGTGAAGTGCCTTATGGCACCTGTTGCCCAGGTGGTGCTGGAGTGAGCAGCACTGCCTGGGTTCAGGATTGGGCTGTTTGACAACAACCAAACAGAAAGGGCAAATGCATCTGAAGAATTAACTGATATCAACATTCAGAGAAAGCATGCAGAAAGAGCAGGATCTTTATCTGCCAGTGGAATATTGGGAAGGAGAAGGTCAACAGCTCACTCGAGGTAGGGAATTTCACATGATAGGGGCCGCTACTGAGCAGGCCTTTTGCACATCACTGTCAGCAAAACTCAGAAAGAGATAGCATATGAAGGTTTTCATATGAATGGAAACCTTCAGATGAAGATCCTTCAGGTACATTGGTCCTAAGCCATGTAGGACTTTAACAGTACAATCCTATCCTTCCTCCCTGCTGAACAAATGAACAAATGTTCCCTTACCTGGAGAAGACCTTTGGAACTGCCCCCCCCCCTTGCAGGATGCAGCATGTGCTCCTGTAGTACGGCTGCATTCGTGGTTCTTTTTTCCGATAGGATTAGGCTGTGAGTTTATACATACATATGGTAAACATGAAGCGGTGTTATAACAATTCAGATCATTAGTGATGGACAGATCCCTCTGTTGCTTGAACATCGCACAGCTTCCTTTGATTAAGGGCCTGCTCTGTTCCACTAAAAATCCCTGGATTTTTTTCCCAATACCACAAAAGTAGAGATTTAAATAAGTATTTTTCAACTATTTCGATGTGTATAACACCCAAGCAGCTAGTGAAATAATACTGTGAATCTATTAAAAGAACCTGAATGCTATGCTTTAATTTAGCACAGTGATTTTCAACCACTGTGCTGCAGCACATTGGTGTTCTGCAGGTGCCCCAAGGAATTTTGGGAAGGGTCATTTCTTAGTAGGGTCATTGTGGGATGTGAGCCCCCTGCTAGCAGCACAGTGTGTCTTGTCAATTCTCAAAAAACCAATGGTGTTGATTGACAATTTTAGCACTCGGTCAGTGTGCCGTGAGATGGAAAAGGTTGAAAATCACTGATTTAGCATGCAAAATTGCATGGTTTTGTTTAGCTAATTCTTTTCAAGTTAGTAGCAGGCTTAGAAGCAATTCAAACAATCTGGTTCTCTTTTGAACAAGACTGTTGTATTGGCAGAGCATAGGTATCTTTGTACACTTAAAGAACTACGTATAAAGCACTGGAGATGTTGCAAGCATTTCACCAGGGGAGTTTTCACTATTTGCAAAGGTTCTTTTTCATTCAAACCTTTGCAAGTGGTTGATGCTTGCAAAAGTTTGATCCTTTGCAGTTATGTTCAAGGCTCAGAAGGTGTCATTAGTGTCATTCAACTCAGACTTTTGGCCTTTGGGGCCTGCAGGGTCCGACCCTGCTCCCTATCTTATTTAATGTCTACTTCAAACTTCTGGGAGAGGTTGTTAAGAGCTTTGGGGCCCAATCCTATCCAACTTTCCAGCACCAATGCAGCTGCAATGCAGCCCCTATATACAAAATGTCCCCTTACTTTGCGGCGGTCTCCATTACTACCCTCCCACCACAGGATGCAGCGCACACCCCATTGGCATGGCTATACCAGGGCTGGAAAGTTGGATAGGATTTGGTCCTTAGACTTCGGTATTATCAGTGTGCTGATGGTGCCCTCCTCTATCTCACTGTGATATCTGATCACAAGGAGCTGGTGAATATCCTAAACTGGTGTTTGAAGACAGTGATGGCCTGGATGTGAATTCATCCAGAGATGACAAAGGTGCTTGTAGTCAGTAGAAAAGCGGATCGTGAACTGGAATTCCAGTCTGTTCTTGATGGTGTTGCATTCCCTTTGGGGGGGCAGGTGTACAGTTTGGGGGTGATCCTGGTCCCAGCCTTGTCCCAGGATGGCAAGGCAGTGACAGGAGTACTGTGGCTCGGGTTTAGCTCGTGTGCCCACTGTGGCCCTTTCTTGAGAAAGCATATCTGATCATTGTCGTTCATGCCTTGGTCATATTGTGGTTGGACACTTGTGCTGAACTCAGTGTGAGGCTGACCTTGAGAAGCCATTGTAGCTGATTCTGAATGCTGCACTCAGACTGGTGTCTCATGACTGGTGCATTTCAACTTGGGGGTGGGGGGCACTTGTCAGGTCGCTGGTGGGTCCTTGTGATTGGTTCACTCAACTCCAATTTTGTGGGTGCTACCTTGGCTTTCTGCCTTTTCCCAGGTTCATTTCAAGGTGCTGTGTGTTAGGTTCCAAATCTATACAGCTTAGGCCCATATCCTGGGAGTTTCTAGAACAGTCATGTAAGCTACGTATTGCAGCCCACCAGAAACATGACTATTTTCCTGTTTTTACTCACCCAGGAAGACAGCAAAACCTTTACTGAAAACCTGAAGGCTTACTGTGAGATACAGGAAGCTGGACTAGATGGGCCTATGGCCTGATCCAGCGGGGCTATTCTTATGTTATGTTTATGTTCTTATGAATCCATGCTGGGCTGCCACACATGCTTGGTGGACAGTCTTTGGCTTGATAAGGCAAAAGTTATGTAGGACTGGGAATGAGCTCATTGCATCTTAACATAGGAAAACGTCCAGTTCTATCTGAGATGACCCCCATCCTTATTCCTATTATGTCCATGTCTAGCTGCTATCTCACTATAGCTGTGAAGGAGGCGACACTGTCCCCTGTAGAACATTTCCCATGACAATAATCAAACGTGCTGGTGCATCCAAAGGCAATCCTCTCTCTCTCTCTCTCTCTCTCTCTCTCTCTCTGTCTCCGTCTCTCTCTCTTGGAAGGAATAGCTCCCAATTTGCTATTGGAATGCTCCTCGTGTGTTATCATTTGGGTTAACTTGGTGCAAGTGCTCGATATTACCTTTTGCAAGAAGACAATCAAGATGCATAATGGTGATGTGTCCCTAGGAGGGTAAAAACATATCGGTCAAATTACAGCAAAGGCAACTGTGCACAGCCCTCTTGTAGATTTATAGAAGTGAGTCCGATGGTATAGCAAGTGTACTGGCTTCAAATCATCATAATCAATCACCCAAATGTTATCTTTTTTGTTAGACTGTATTAGGAAATATAGTAGCAACAAGGGTGATACAAAAAAAAACAAATGCAGGGATTATGTTAGCTGACTTGTTTTTACGGTATAGGCTTCTCTCCTTTGGCAGTCTCCCCATGGCATCTACTTCTCTTATTTTTATTAAAATCTTTCACTTAATCCTCAGGGTACCTCTCTGTTCAGTTATTCTGGGCATTTGGAAGGTCTTTGCTCACTAGAGGGCAGCATTTGATTAAATGTAGGAACGAAAAGGTTTCGGGTTCACCCCCCTATATGCAAAAAAAAAAAAAAAAATGCAGATCATTTTAATGACAGTCCGTAGCAATGGGTTTCTAAATTCTATTTGTTGGGCTGGGATACATTTTAGCCTGATAAGCCTCTGGTAAGGAATTGTAATGCTTCATCCCACTAATAAATATAATTTGTTTTTTAGGTTTATGGAAACCGGGTTTTAGATTATTGCCTTCACCTCATAGTCTTAGCCTATTAAATGCACACAAATTAATATCTGAAATCCCTTTTATCACTGTAGTGCAACAAAATGTAAACAGATTCCATGGTTTGTTTAACTGCTGTGCTGATTGCATCTGCTTTTTTTGGCTAGTCCTGTCTGAATTACTACCTAATTTCTTCCCTTGCTTCTCCCTTTCAGCGGAGACCGAGAAGACTGGGATTCTCCATGTAACCATAAATGGCATTCATACATTCCTGTGTGTCTAAAGCCAGTCTTCATTTTGTTGCTTGTTACAGTGCCGGGGTGACAACTCTATTCAAAACTGGATCATGATCCATCACCCCCACCCCTCTAGGTTTCCCTCGAATACTGGATTCGACTGTGCTTTACTGAGAACAATATTGTGTGGTGAGGGTTCACAGAGGCTAAGTGAGAGGATGAAGACTAACCGTGAACAAGAGCGCTTAATGTCAAGCACATTTTTGTCTTCCTGACTTGGATGAGCAGATATTTTTGGTGGCCTGATCCAACTGAGAACATGCATTGTCACTGACTATTTTTGTTTTTGCTTGGTGGTTTATGCTCTTAAAAGATATCCTTAAATCCTGGAATAATTTTAGCAAGGAAAAATGAATGCATTTTAGACTTTTAAAACACTCACTGCGTATTACAATTATAACCATCTTGACTGACCTCTTGATGGAACTCCAGGCAGTGTACATGGGCTTTCCAGGTGGTCATCCATCCAGGCACTGATCAGATCCAGATCAACTTAGTTTCATCAAGGTAGCTGCATCTTCAGGCCATGACTTCTGACCAGCTGATAGGCACAACAGCAGATTTTCAGGCTTTATATGTATGCACAGTTGGATCAGGCCATCATTTATAAGACATTTCTGATATTTTCTCAGGAAAAATAAAACAATGCAGGACAGCTTTGCAACGCTGAGAGCACAATCCTTACTGCACCTTTGACAGCCAAAGTTGTACCGAACGTGTTGTAAAACATGTTCATGACACTGTGTGAGTAAGCAGCAACAGCAGGGAGGCCTATATCATCCTGCTGTTGTAGTCAGAGGCCCAGCTGCCAGTGGAGGTAAGTGAGCCGCTGAGTGGTGCAGCACCTGGGACAGGGTTGTGGGAAGGCATTTTGGAGGTGGGAGTGGAAATTCCTGGGCAAGAGAGGGTGGAGGGCCAGGATTGGTGGAGGCCTCCTCTGCCATATCTTAGCACCTTTCCTGGGTAAGGTAGCCTTACACCAGGCTGTTTGCTTCTACCAGCTAAATAGCAGACAGAGATCTGAGTACAGTCCCATAGAGCTGGCTGGGGTGTTATTTGGGATAAGGGGAAAAAATATCCCCTTACTCTGAGGAGACCTCCATCTGGCTCCCACCTAGCACTGGACACAGTGCAGTCCATGCAGCCTAGTTAGGATGTGCAAGCTGTTTATCCAGTTATGTTTCTAAGTTTTCACTTCAACTTTTGCTTAGTCAGTCTCAGAGTTTAGCATGCGCTGAGGAGCTTATACTTGTCTGGTTTAGACCAATCTGGTTTCTGTCTTTTTTGAAATCACTCTCCCTAAGGCAGCCCATTTTTCAAGAAAATTCATCTTTTTGTACTCTCTTTCTGCAGTCAAAACTTGGTCAATGAACCTCTTTATGACTGCGCAAGATGCCTTCCAGACAGTGGCTTGGATCTTAAATATTTCTCCAATGAATGGAGGACACTCCCTTGCACACAAAGGGGAGAGGTGATTGTTGCCATTTCACCCTTTCCTGTGCAGCCCCCCCCCCCCCAAAAAAAATAAAAAATAAAAATCTGGTCTTGAGAGTTAGGAAATCCTCCAGAATAGGATGGCATGTGGCTTAGGGCTGCAGCAGGAAATGGAGAAGGATGAAAATTGCCCTCCCATTTGTATGAACAAAAATACCTTCTGTTTGGTGAAAGAAACACCTGTGATCCAACACATGTTCCCAGGTGTGATGCCTCACTTCTTTTCAATAGGAATGAACGGCAGCTATGTACAAAGGCGCACATGAAGACACACCATTAAAATGATGGCTGAATCTTCTCTAGGCCTCTGATGACCTCAGACTTTGAAAGTTTAGCCTGATCTTGCTTATACAACCCCATCTTGTCACTTGTAGTTTTACATTTCTCGATTGCACTTGAGTGTGACAGAATCTTAGTGATTAGCTCTTTTAGAGAGATCAAATATATAGATTATGGATTACATTTGGGAATGAGGATTAAGGAAATAAACCACACAGAACAGATGGATATTCAGGGAGAGAGGTTCGGAGAGAGATTCAAGGAGAGTTCCAGGCATTGTAAGCAACAAGGGAGAATGAGTAGCATAATGTAACAAATACAGAGACCCCTGGTCAGCATCAGGCAATGAGCTACATGTGTGGATGAGCTATCGGAGATCAAACACCACTATTAGAACTTGATCCCTTTAAACACAATAGACTCATTCTCACATGCTACACATCACTTGTTTTCTCATCAGTTCATTACTTGGGGCTTGATGAGACGCATCTGTAAAGGTGATGACCTGATTCAACTGAAAAGATTTGCATTTGGGGTGAAATTGGATGATTGGAGAGCTCTGTCTATGCGTTAGTTTATCCACACACACCACCTAATTCTGCAGTCATCAAGGGAAGAATTTGTGTGTGTGAACCAGACTAATGCTTCTCAGTGGTGCCAGTTTGCTTCAGTTAGAGCCAGCTGCAAGTTGCCTTATATTGTTTATCTGGGTGTCAATATTTCAGATGATCTGCATACATGGGTAGATTGGAACTAAATAAATAGCATTGACAAAATTATGTAAAAAGTTTTAAAAAAAGCAAATATTTCCTAACTTATACGGAATAAAAATAGTTTTATACATTAATATTAATACCAATACATTACTATAATATTTATAAGTAATTATAAGTATTAATATATTATTATTAGTTAATATTTCCTAAATAACCTAAAATTTTATTAGGAGGACAGATTATAAATGGGTTAAATAAACAAATAACCACTTATACTTATCTCAGTATTGTTTGAAGATTATTTCAAAATCAAAATATTATTTCAAAATCCACATCTCCTTGTCTTTATCTTTTTAAAGAGTAATCAAGAAGTGATTGTAGCTACCACTATAGATTAAACATTGTGGCCAAAAGCTGATTTTGTACATTGAAGAACAATTCCCAAATGATTACTCATGTTGCCTAAAGCAGTCGTCAGACTGGGACCCACCTTTAACCCCAACCTGCTACATAGGGCCTAATTTTCATTCTTTATTACTGATTCCTGTCTTTCTCTTTCTCTCATCCCCCATCACTCTCTGTGCTCCCACTCTTTTCGCTTTACCTCTCTTTCATTCTTTGCCTCTTAAAAAAAAGTAACTCTCCCAGCACATAATGGCAGTCGTGCTCCAGTTCCACCTACCTTAAGTTGGCCTATGACCCAGTTTTGTGTCCCAACTGACCATCTGAAGACCAATGGCCTAAGGCGCCTGTGGACACCTAAAGCAATGTTTAATTGCATATTGAATCTTGGACAAACAGTGCAGTACCCTATCTGTTGACCACTTGTTGAGTAATCCAAAATTGGAATCTGAAATTTTGCTTAGTTTTTGGGTTAGGAAATGATTTGATTCTTTTTTCCCCCCCAATGAGGATATGAGATTCTACATGTAGACTCTGACGTCTCTATCTGCTCCTTTCAAAATATACAGTCCTGAGTCAGATTAATGAGACTTCTGGGCAGATGGGTGAGTGTGCCAATGTTTGTCAACAGATGTGATCTCTTGTAATGAAGCATGTGTTCTTAATTTGGCGCTGCTTGACACCGGGAGGGAGCTTCTTGCAAATAAAGTGTCATTTCATGCATTTTGCAAGCTTCCCTTTGCAACTTATCTTTGGGTGCTGTCCATGCACTGCTTGAAACTGGCATAGTACTTTTGCAAATGGGCACTGTGCCACCTGAACAGATGGGCATGTGTGTAGACCAGCCGGGGAATCATTGTGATTTGGACAGGTTGATTGTTAAGGGCCCAAAAGTCTATCCACAAATGTGAGGACAAATATGCTTCTTTGCAACTAGTTAAGAAAGTATTTAGGCTGTCATTACCTGAACTTAAGAGATGAGCTATTCCATTCTGAAAGCAGCTGTGGCAATTTTGCTAGGTCAGGCTTTGGCTCATGAGATTTAAGGCTTATGCTTAGGAGGGAAGAGGAAGATGGAAGGCTGATGAATACAGCATTAGGACTGTTCATCTGCTACAGTTCAGTGTGTGAAAACCAGGTGTTCTTACCGGAAGGACAAAAATGTAATGAGTATAATAAAACAAATCCTCTGATGACTGCTACTGAATCTATTTGTATAGTGCTTTTGAGTATTCCAAACACTTCATTTACATTATCTCAGGGCCCAATCCTAACCAGCTTTCCAGAGCTGATGCAGCCATGCCAATGGTGCATGCACTGCATCCTGTGGTAGTGGGGCTGTCATGGAGACCTCCTCCTCAAGGTAAGGGAATATTTGTTTCCTTACCTTGGGGCAGCATTGTGGCTGCTTTGGTACTTGGAAGTTGCATAGGATCAGGCCGTTAGTCATGCTTACAACAGTCCTAGCTGAAATTCTGAAAGCAGCTTGTTCCACGTACCAAAGATGAAAAGCTTTGGGTTTTTAGTTCTCAAATAACAGCCCAGCTTGCCAAACAGCAAATTCTTTTTGGAAGGGATTTCAAACACAGGTTGTGATATGGCATGTTTGCGTTTGCTGGTTAAAGAAAAAAAAAGATGATCAAGAACTCCATTAGGCACAGTGACTAGGGATACAAATGGCCTACCTTGTGGTTTAAAGGGCATCCTACAATATCAGAAAAGGGGATTCTGCCTATCAGTCCATCAATGGACTGAAGATTTGTCTTCTCTAGCTCTATTAGAATGGACAGCTTTTGGCAGGTTACAGAAAATGGACATTTATGCAGAAATGGAAGAGCCAAAATGGAAGCAAATAGGTTTTCCGTAACCCTTTAACATTCCTTAAGGCCAACAGGGTCTGGGCTACCCCTCCACTCTCATTATGGTTTTGACACTATGTGTAAACCTCTCCCAGTCATGAATTTCCCTTCTCTCCACCCCAGTCCATCTTTACTGTTGTTGATTTTTATTATTATATTGTAAATATAGTGTTTTATTGTACTGAAAATCCAAAAACTTTGCATTAAAAAAAACAAAACTACTAGGCATGCCCAAGCCCTAAAGTAGTTCTTCACATCTGAGCTCATGTATGGTAAAGTCTTCATTATTTTTCCCATTTGCTTGTGTAGGACGGATGGGCTGCTGAAACTGAGGGCGGGTTGCATCTTTAAGACCATCCAGTTGGTTCATGGCAGAGGCAAACTCTGAAGCACAGGCTTCTTGGATGACAGGGCTCAGTTACTGTGACACACGAGTAATCCATCCCTTTGTATGACGCATGCAGGCAGGGGCAGCAAAAGTATTCAGGACAACATTCTAAGAGCAATGCAATCTGGAGCGTTCAGCAATTAGCTCTCTGTCCCTTATGCTCTTCTGTCATGTTCTCCTGCCCATCAGCTACTGTTCCTCTCCACTTGATCACATATCTTCTCCCAGGGATCACATCATTCTATGCCCCCCTGCCCCCTTTCTGCTGAACATCAGTTTTCATGCAGGCAAATTGGACAGACTTCTGCAAGATAAGCAAGTATGCAAACATGTGATTTGCATAAGTTTGTCAGAATGCAACATTTGGTTTGCCTTTGTGAAAAAAATTGGATTTTCTTTGGGTGTAGTGTGTATTTGTGTGTGTATGAGAGAGGAGTCCATTAAAAAGCAATGCAAGAGCATCTATTGCTCATTTTAGGGAAGTTATTTGTTAGTTAATAGAAACTTCCTTCGCGTCTTATGGGTAGTTACCAATCTGTCTTCTTGCTGGATGAGTTGACCAAGTGTTATACCAGTGTGTGTATTCAGTTGCTTGTGTAATAGGTTAAATACTATGAAACAGCGAACAAATAACTGAGTCCAGAGACATGGATGTATATGTGAAGTAGCTTTCTGCATGTGTTGGTAATGCGAGTGGGCACTTAGATGACTGTTTCCATCCTTACTGCAATGCTCATCCAACCCTTATTGAACGGACCGACTAACTTTTTCTGTGATTACAGATGCACTTCTCTGTCCAGGTCCACCGGTTATTCTGTGTGACTAGCTGTCCGTGACTACAATGGGATTTGAGTGAAAGATGGCAACCCTTCAATCCTTATGAATCCACATCTTTCATTGGTGAAAGTGTATGATCGGTCCAAAGTATCATAGAAACATTTTTTTCCACACTGGAAAGACTGATTTAGTTTCTTGTTTCTGGGTAAATAACTTGTGTTGCCATTGAAAAGAAACCCTAACCAGTATTTTCACAATATGTTATTGAGCACTCCTAGACTTGTGGCACAAATGAATTCGACCTTTAATAAAAAGAAATTATTCTTCTGTAAGTGATTCCCGTAGTAATAATTTTGCTGACATTTAAAAACTACTAGAGTTCAGTGTGGAATTGTACGATTGTAATCCTAATATACTTTAACAATTGTTTGACTTAGGTTTTTCCATGGCACCCTCTATCAAAGTGCTGATAATAAGGGATCAAGTAGGAAGACTGTCCATTGAAATAAATGCCTGAAAAGATTATCTCCTCCTAGTCAGGAGGCAAGATTTTACAGAAAGGGAGCTAAAGCCTCAGCTGCTTGATGTGATCGTGTTCGTGGCCGTAGCCATTGCAAAATCCTGAAAGGCTAAGTAGTAAGGGCCAAAGGGATAACACACACACACATGTGCAAAAAGCTTTTGTCACCCAAACACTGGAGTCTGGACACATTTCTGTACCACCAGAGAATTCATGCGACTGTGTATCCGTTTGAGCTCTAGATATGGTAACTTGTTGCCAATTTGGTGCAATTAGGGTGTACAAAATGGTATTTCTGCCAGGAGTATTGCCTCGGTCATTACTCTAATTAGGAGGCTGTTTCTCCTCTATGTACATGCTTTGCTCCCATTAATATTAATGGCAGCAATGTCCAAGCATCAAGGGAAGAAAAGACCCTTATAATGGTGACTTATGCATTTATATATATTAAAAAATCCTTGTACAGTCATTCTGAGAACAAGCTTGTTTGCAAATTAAGGGCTTGTACAATACTGGTACGCTGCCTTCTCTCTTTCTGTTGTACATGAACGACTAGCATACCTCCTATTAACCATACAATTTTATATAAAAAGTGGTACTTTAAATATTGATGGCCCAAGACATCAGGTCAATGCATAAGATAGGAATTTGGACCTTAGCAATTTTATGGTTCCATCTTGTTATAGAAGGGTAAAAGTGCACATGTGTATTTCTTGGGGCAGAGACTGCTCTTGTTCTCATTTTGTGTAAAGTATCAAGAAAGTAGACACTGATATTTTTACATCATCTGCAACAAAAATTGACTTTTGGGAGATTTTAAACAATTGTTCCAGATAAAACTCTTTGCAAAGTGATAATGTATATTCCTCTTGTTTGATTTGTTGTAGATCTAGAAAAGAACAATGGATCTTTTTCATTATTGTTCTATTTTTAATTGTTTTCTGACATGGCCTCCCAAGACCAAAGATTATCCTTTGGTATCAAGCATTGTCTGTAAAAACCCTAAACTGTATACAAGGACCTCCTAGAGAGAGAATCTTTGGCACTCTTATGGAATCTTATGGAATTGTACAGCTATAATATGGACCGGGAACTAAATAATTGCATAACTAGGCCTTTGTGTCCAAGGGAACTTTGGTTCTGAGATTCTCAAACAGCAATTTCTCAGTGCCACATGACAAAACAATTTTTGGAAGTAATAGGACTTTCAAAAGTGACTTGGCATGGAGGTCTGCTACTCAAATAAAACAGTCAAAAATCTCATTGGGTATGGCCAAGCCCTTGCATGTACCTGAGGGAGGTCTTTGGGTCCCAGTCTCAATAGTTTATTGCTTTGGAACAGAAGTGTAGCAGTAGGGGATAAGGTGTGTGTGTGGTCTGCCTTAGGTAACAGCCATGAGAGGGTACTGAAGGGGTGCCAGTTCCAGCCCTGACTGCACCAGTGTTAGACATACCATAGCCCAGCTGGCAGGAGGCTCAGTTGTCACTGAAGAGCATCGGGCAGGAGAGTCAATGGTGCTTGCCGTGGCCAAAGCTGATGTGCACCCACATCCAGTGCACTATGTCCAGCTTCTCCTTCCTCTGGCAGCAAAAGCTCTGCAACCTGGAAGGGACATGTGACATCACATCACCGCCAAACTTCTAGGTTGCTGAGCTCTGCATTGGGTGACATCATCCCTAGCAACGCCACTGATATGGAATATAGCTTGGATGCTGATGAAGGTTCCAGGCTTCCCTGGCTAACCTCTAAAGGCAGAGGTACCTGACTGCATTGCTGAAGATAGCCTTAGCATTTGAGCTGGTTCCTTGCCTGACCTGGGATACGGTAGCTTTATGAGTATATACCTACAAATCATAATGACCACAATGTCAAGTGGTGACTTCTGTGCATGAGTGAGTCACTGCAATTCAAACATAATAGATCACCTCAGTGCTTTCACCATAGTCAGTTCACGCTCGTTTAGTTGTGAATCATCAAGCACTGAATAATCAAGTGTAACAAGGTAATAAGGAAAACTGCCTATTTGAAGTGTCATCATGGGTAAGTATTTCTGATGACTGTTTTAACTTAAGTATCTTGCACCTACTTACGTTTCCTGCACCTAGTTTGGAAGTGAACGGTACAGAAATGGTCCCGCTCAATAGACGTTCAGTGGTAGAAGAAAACCTGAACTTTTCTAAAGAGTAATTCTAGACCATGCTGTAGATGAGAACACACAAAGAGTTACATCCTGTTTGGGAGAACGTAATCCATGGAATGCAATAATATAGCTGTATTCCATGAGAGACAAGGCATATCTCGAGAGGGAGTGCAGCCAACATAGCACACAATGATTGTATTTCCAAAATACAATGACTACAAAAGATGTTTGACTTACATGTACGCTCAAGAGATTGTTTCTAGGTAGTATGTCACTGATTACTGAAAGAATAATACAGCCAATCCACAGTAACCTTGCATTCAGTTCCCGCAAATTCGCTCATCCATGGGAACACAATTGTTCCTCACTGCTGTGCCATCCACTGCCTGTTCTCTGCTATCAGTGGCCATTTGCTGCATCTGTGGCCATTCTGAAGGGGTTCCCAGCCATTTTCAAGCCCTGTGTTCCCAGCCACCTACCCAACCCTTCAGCAGCATCAGATTTCTTTGCCATGGTGAACTTTGGTGGTGGAGGACTGACTACCCTGTGACAGGTGCATTCCAATGTCAGGTAGTGATGACTTTTATTCCATGGTATGGATGACTTGTGGATCATTCTTTAAATTGTGTTTTTCAGTATGCAACATGAGTACATTCTATCACGGTTTCTCTTTTTTATCTTCCTGGAAAACTGGCTGCCTTTCTTTCTGAATAAAACAACCTGGGGTAAAAGATGGATCACAAAAGTAAGTTAAAAATATATATATTGTTAATTAGAGAGAGAGAGAGAGAGAGAGAGAGAGAGAGAGAGAGAGAGAGAGAGAGAGAGAACAAATATGAAAGGAACCAACCACCAAGAAAGGAAATTGACCTCAGCGTAAACAGTCAACTAATTAAAACAACAACAACAGAAAAATATCCATGACAGTCTGGAAAGGGGGACGACGCTAGTGAGCAATAAAATTTCCTATTAAAATGTATAGACATTGCCCCCCTTTAAATTCATAGAGAATGCTCTTTACTTAGCTATCAAGGTTTAATGTAACTTGGCAGATCTGAGTTACTTCAGGAAAGCTTTAATGCTTGGCAGGTCCCTACATTTTATTTATGATATCAAAGCTGCGACTCAGATTTTTACTCAGTGGAAGACATAAAAGAGATTCCGAAGTCGTCCCAATCATCTTGTAATTAATGTTACCATGCACGCCCAAGACATTAAAATGTTAACAGTGTTAGAATCGTGTGCTTTGGAATACAGAGTGAGGGCTTTATTAGAGAGAAATACACTGCAGATGTCATCCACCCTAATTGAGGACATCAGGGTGCCTGCTGCTTGTTCGTACCAGTGGTTGAGATTTTTTTTTTTTAATTTATTCATTTTCCTTACTGCTAGAATCTGCTCTCATTATTAGTCTATCTTGTCACTCATTTGCATTTCAAGTGCTGGGACTGTGGGGTACCAGCTCGCAGCCTTAGAAGAACACTTCAAGGGGTTACTCTATCAAATAGCAGCACACTATCACAGCGAATTTGACATCTGGGTTATCTTATTCCCAGATGCTCCATGGTGTCATTAGCAGGATTAATCTTAGCTTTAATTTCATAATGATTCTTATTCTAATATATGTGAATGAACACAAAGTCTCTTGACTCATTATCACCAATTTACCCAAGATATGTAATCAGCCTCTTATATTCGCCAACATTTATTTTTGCTAATACATCTAAAATTGTAGATTAAGCAAATACAGTTAGTTCCAGCTGAGTGAATGCCTAGTGAAGTAACAATGTAGTATTTATGTTTTAATTAAACTGCAATAATGATGTTGTCGTTTAAATGTGGATATTTCAAAATCAGAGAGCTCAATATTCATCCTCAGCCAACGTCCTGCAGTGAGATCCATCAGATCTTTACATTAAAGCATTAATATGAATGCCCTTTTGCTTACAAGTCTGCAAACCCATATGAAGGCACATTTCAAATTTTAGCATCAGATTAAGCCCTGCTTCTTTACGTTCAACAAAGGAAATTATGTTTTACTCATTTTTTTTTTTAAGAAGCACAGTAATTCTTTCTAGAAAAGGTACTGTATGCAGATGTTAATGTATCCATTTGTCATGCCTACCACAGAATGCATCTTGTGGTCTGCCTTGCCAAACAAAAGGAAATGTCCAACATTTCGCACAGCGCAAATACGCGTGCTTCTGTGTGCAATCGTACACGCAAAACGACCGAGCGCGTTGACAATGCCCGCTCCAAAAGTTTCTCATTTCCCAGCTGTTGTACCATAGCATTCAAGGAGCGGTTCATTATTGATGGATAAAATGTTCAAACATTTAAAGAAATGAAAGTCAGCTTTGCATTTTTAATTAATTAATTAAAAGGACTGTAAATGCCAGCTTGTTAATTGCTTTGCACCTGCAAGCCAGCGCAGGTTTTTGTGCACCCTTTCTTTTGAATATTAATTTTTTCCCCCCTGCACATCTCTCTAATGCTTGGAAAGTCTCCCCTGCAAACATATTAGTAAAGAGTAAATATTGAATCTAAGACAAAACTCACGGCTTCATCTTTCACTGTACACAGAATAAGATTTAAAGGAGGATTTAGATTTCCAAGGCTTCTAATTAAGTAGTGATAATCAGGCTTTCTGCTGAGGGTCACTTCCTGAGAGTAATTTGAGTTATTAAAATGCATGTTTTTATTTGTTCTGCTTTGTGAGCTAAAACTGATCCCTTTTAATATAGCAGCTAATATGCAAATTGGTGTTTCATTATATTATGCAATTTATGGCAATCTTCTCTAATTTACTAAAGGGCAAGAGACTGACCTTGTCATTCAACTTTTTTCTTCCCCCTCTGGTAAGCTAATCTAATTATATGGATCTTCTTATGAAACTTAGACAGTGTGTGGCATGGCAAAGAATGTGACAAATTTGCCTTCTACTTAGCTTTTTGTTTCAGCAAGGTGGCCCTCAGTTTGGGTTGAATCCCAAAGGTGGAAGACATGGCTCAGTACATATTTAGCATTTGGGGCTGGTAAAAATACAGGAAGAACTTTATTTTCAGAATAGATTTTTTTTGTTTGTTTGCTTATGGGACCAACCATGGATTGGACATTTGAAATCAATGAAATTTACCTTGACTTGAATATAACGTTGGTTAAATTGAGGATACCCATTGATGATCACTGGTCCCATGCAATACGTGTCTCCTTTTTATGCTAGTTGAGAATTTAGATACTTCTGGGCGCAATCATATCTTGCACTGGAACAGGAAAACCAGAAAGCTTGCTCTGTATCCAGCGCAAGATAGGACACCACAGTGGCTTAGCTGAAGGTAAGGGGAAACTCTTCCCCTTACCCCTGAGTAAACCACTGCAACCCCTATGGGTCTCCTCAGATTTGTACCACCTCCTGAGGTGGCACAAGTCAGAGGAGAGCTACTTGAAGCCGCTCCACGCTGCTTGGGGAAAGGGGTTGGGATCCGGCATAACTGCCGGGTCCCAGCCTTGCCTCCCACTCCCCACCTGCCCACCCCCAGGACCGCCCTCTGCCTGCCCTCCTCCCCCCTGAACGCCTCCTAACCGCCCACCCCAGAGTCTTGCGTTGGCTGAGCTTGGCTGACACAAGGCTTGGTCCCTCTGTCAGCGTGGAGGCTGAATTCAGCCTCCGTGCACTGGCCTAACGGACTCCTAACCATGTTAGCCTAACCTTATGGCACATTTGTGACCCTCCTGGGCCAGTGCAAGGGACTTGTGCCAGCCCAAGGGCACCTCATGATTGCGCCCTTTGTTGATCATATGTGGCAGTTCAGAACTCCTTTGTTGGGACGCAATGCCCTTTTCTCATCATACTCATTGACCAGGAATCCCACACTTTCAACTATGGGCAGTTCAGTGACCAGGAGTTTATGGAGGTTTACAACATTTGCATTGGAACAAAATTTGCATTGGAACATTAGAGCATTTGGTGGGCCACTGTGAGATACAGGAAGCTGGACTAGATGGGCCTATAGCCTGATTCAGCAGGGCTCTTCTTATGTTCTTAACTCTGATTGTATCTGCCGATCTTTCTCAATCGTTCAAATTTCATTTTCTATCTCTTTATCCAGTGTTAAAATGGTACAACAAAATGAGTGAGTTGTATCCTAAAATCACAAGGAGCACAGTTTTATCACTGAAAGCTTTTTCCAGAAGTGGATACTGTTTTCATGCAAGGAACTCTTCTGCTCATGAAAGAACCCTTTGCACAAGCATAATGCTCTTTTGGAAACTGTGTTCTGCATGGTCTCTAGAAATAATCCCGTATTTCAAGGAAGAAACCTTTCTGTATTTCCCAATATAGGTTTTGCCACATCTTGTCTATTATAGGCAGGAAATAAAGAATGGAACCAAAGGCTGCATTTCTCTCTCTCTCTCTCTCTCTCTCTCTCGTTGCTGTAACAAGATAAATAATTTGCCTGTGGGACTATAGATATTGGCTACATTTACAGCCCAATTCTAACATGTGTTGGAACAGATAGGTTGACTGGCCTGCATTGTATCCATTGCAGGTTAGGAGCAGGCTGGAGGTCAACTTGGGTTTGGAGATATATTCCCCCTTACCCTGTGTCTAGCCCAGCCACTCCTATGGGACTACTCAATTTCACTGGCACAAATCTGAGCAGCCCATGTAAGGCTGTTGGAGCTGGGAGTGGGGGGTTAGGATTCAGCCTGCACCTCCATGGCTATCCTACCCCTCCCAGGCATGTTCTGCCTCCTGGTGTGCCCTCCTCCACTCCCCCTGCCTCTGTACCACCCTCCTGCCACCCTCTCCCATCCCCTGTGCTGGCTTGCCAATTTATCCCATCCAGGCACCAACTTACCCCATCCAGGACTGAATCTGGCCTTCAGCAGCCGATGTGGACATCTGTGCTGGCCCAGCCAACTCCTGAGTCCGTGCAAAGGTGCTTTGAGGCACATTCATGACACTTGGGAGCTGGTGAAGTGAGCCTGCGCTGACACAAGGTAAGGCCTGGATTACGCTCTTAATCTATACCTTGGTTCCTCTATGGTCAATATCTGGTCATTGTTTTCCATGTTTTGTGACCTCTTGATTAGCCTAGTGGTAGGTGAGCACACTCAGGCTTAATTTGGAATTGGCTCAACATTTACACTCTTTCTTGAGGAAGCACAACTGAAAAGACTCATTGGTTTCCAAGGGCCTGTTCCTATGTTGTAATATTAGTGCATGCTCCTGATGCTGCATGGATGTATGGATTGCTTGGTTTCAACAGCCTTTTATCTATCCCAGAGCTCCGGCCATATCTGAGAATAGCTTGAAAATTCAACTAGTCTTTGCCAAACAAACACATCTGTGAAAAGCAAGAATGTCAGACCTGGACATGACAAAAATAGTTACATAAAATGTTAGCAAGAACCAGTCAAGATAACTGATCCTAATGGAGAAAATATCAAATACGGGGGGAGGGGTTCATATCTTTGGATCCCATATCCGCGGTTTCTCTAACTGTGGATGTGGGAGGGCCCCCCATGCCCTTACACCCTCCAGAGTCGAGGGGAGCTGTACTCCCCTCGCCTCTGGAGGGTCTTCTGAGCCCTGCAGAGGCCACTGGAGGACGTATGCAGCCTCTTTGGGGCTCAGAAGACCCTCTGGAAGTGAGAGGAGTGGAGCTCCCCTCATCTTCGGAGTGCAGGGGACAACTGCAATTTTGGCTAACTCCCATGGGTTACTGGGGCATGCTTATAAAACTCCCTCTGCAGGGGGAGGGAGGGCTAGTCATGAAATTTAAAGTAACCAATGAGAGCTTCACTAAGAGGAAGGTTGTGAATATTACAGATTGTTGTTCTTACTCTGTACAAAGCTGTTGGCTTTGGCTGTCTGATTAGTTGACCACTAACTGTGCGTGCCCAAGAATCTCATTTAACATTTCTGACCTCTGGGGGAAAGGGTGGTTGATCTATAGTACAGAAGAGCATTATAAGTTGAATATACCAAACTAAGGGCACAATCCTATCCATGTCTACTCAAAAGTAAGTTGTATTGTGTTCAATAGGGCTTACTACCAGGAAAGTGTTGATAGGAGTGGAGCCTAGGTACGTCAAAATATGAACTTTGGTGACATCACTAATTGGACTGCTGGTGACCTGCAAAGTTTCAGGTGGCGCAGAATTTGAGACCTGCTCATTAGCAGGAATGAAGTTTAGGTCATACACACCGCTTACCAATGGCCAATCTGGTCCAATTCAAGGTGTCCCCAACAAGTCCTAAAAGAAGCACCTTCTCCCATTTGAATCTTCTTGGTTGCTAAGATCTGCAGCGGATGTCCTGTTCCACAGTTCTTTTCATTCTGGAGTGATCTTAGTGGGCTGTAGGGCAAGACAGGAATGGTTTCACCTACTGTCTGGCATTCCCTACCAAAGAAGTTTCCCCTGGCCCCCTCTTTCTTCTAGTTTTGGTTACTAGGTAAAACTCAGTGGTTCATTTAGAAAAGCCTTTGAAGGCAAGCTCTGATCTTGCACAGGTTTTCAGCTTGCCCGTCTGGTTGCTGTTTAATTTACCCATTTGTTAAAATGTGTTATTTTATTGTTCTTAATGTTTTAACTTACTGTGGGCTCAATCTTGAAGGCATCCTAGGCCAGCTCAGGCACTTCAGCGATGACTTGGAGGCCGGCATAGGGATGTGTGCTGGCCTTTGCAGGCCACCCCAGTCTCTGCAGAGCCAGCAGAAGGGTAGGTTGCTCCAGCCCTTCTAGGCTGACCCGGGTGGGGGGGCAGAATGGGGATGTTCTGGGGCAGGGGGAGTGTGGGCAGCAGGCGGGCCTGTGGGCAGGCCATAGTTGATCTGGGGGTGGGGCCAGCATCTGGCACTTGTCCTGGATCCTAACCCTGGTCCCAGGAAGCCTGAAGCAACTCTGGGTTGATTGGATCTGTGCTACCTCTTGAGGGAATTCCCCAATTCCCTGGGCTGAGCCGCAACTGGCCCCAGTCCTGCGTTGGATACGGAGCAGGCCAGCTGGCCTCCCCATTCCAGCCTGGCTTAGGATTGGCTTGTGTGTGTCACTTGGTGCAAACTACTGTTGAAAAATGAAATGGGCCAAATAAAGAAAATTAAATAAACAAATAAATTCCCTACTCTGCTTTTCCCTTTGCAGGTCACCAGCAGTCCAATTAGTGATGTCACCAAAGTTCCCTAATCTGCTCCCTGCTGCTCGTGAAACCCCAACTCTGGATAGGGGCTGCTGAAAAAGGAATAGCGAAAACGTGATAGGAACATCATAAGCACAGGTCAAATGTATTGATAGTGAAACATAATGAAACATACTTGGGGCTCAACCTTTCTCTGAAGGAGAATGCAGCACCCATATGTGGAGTGATCTCCTTATTGCTTAACAAACTCCATTTTTCTCCTTCTCAAACATGGCCATCTTCAAATGGACATCTCTGCATAGTTCCTATATGCCTATCCAGCCTTTGGGTGCTGCAAATATATCTGAACTCTAAATCTTATGTAGCTTTCCATACCCCAGAGAGGCAGGCCTGGATGAGTACTTTGGAGGCTTGCACAGAGCTCTCATTCCCCTGTCTGTCCTGATATGATGCTTAGATAGGCACATAGAGGAGGAGGGCACTAACAGGAATCCTAGGAGGATCCTTCCCCATGTGAATGTTTCCCTCTTAAGTGGGGAAGGATCAAGCCCTTTACATGTCCATTATTTTATTGCTATGTTCTTGTTCGTAGCTTCCAACTCTCTCAAACATCTCTAAAATTATTCTCTTCAGTACCAGCGCATGCTTGTTGTAGGGTAAGCAGAATTCAACAGCATGACGGCAACAACAACAACAAGAAACCACCAATCCTCTCTCTTTTGTATTTTTTTTTCCCCCTCTGCAATGATTCCTGGCACATTTAGCATCATAAAAATCAAAGAGCAATATTCATGAGCTTCCTAATACAGTATGTTAAACCTCTATAACTGTCAGAAGGAGGATGTTGGTGGAGGGAGAACCAGGTAGTATTACAGAATTGCAAACCAAAATAAAAATGTTGGCAGGAAAGAGCGGAAGAACAAAGAACCAGCTAAGCAAAGAGGACTGAGGAAAAGTATTGCAACACCTTTCCCTTGCTGCTGTGGGAGCGCCTTTCTGAAACCAAGCATTTAAAACCAAATACTTCTGACTGGTAGGAATTGCTTGCAGGGGTGCACAAACCCCAGCCCGGGGGCCACTTGTGGCCCTTGGGGACTCCCAATCAGGCCTCCAGGGAGCCCCAGCCTCTGGCCCTCTGGAGATTTGCTGGAGCCTGTGCTGGCCTGATGCAGCTGCTCTCAGCATGAGGGTGACTGTTCGACTCTTGAATGAGCTACAGGCTCATTCAAGAGGCTACATTCCTCTTGAATGACGAAAGGCTGGCCTTGCTTTGTGCCAGGCCTTTCATAGGTCTTGAGCTATTGCAAGACCTTCATTCATTCATATAAGTTCCCTCTCTAATATATTCATTTATGTAAATTTATTCAAATTTGCAACTTTTTTTTCCTGGCCCCCGACACAGTATCAGAGAGATGATGTGGCCCTCCTGCCAAAAAGCTTGGACACCCCACTCTAGCATATAGAGCTAAGCACTTGGAATCCAGACACCTGATTACCTCAGGTTTAATTCATGCTGAAACTGAACAGGTGCAATCAGGTAGTGGTGCCACAGAGCCAGGATGATTGGGGCAGGCCACCCTCAGCCCAAGGCTCAGCAGGGGGCAACACAACACCACCTGAGTCTCCCTTTTGCGATTTTGGGGACCATTTCTGGCCCAGCTGCCGCAAACTCTTGCCTTTGATGGTGTTTTTGTTGCTCACCAGTGAGAGCACATGGCAGCTGGGCCTGAAATATTTCAAAGATTGGCAAAGGGAGGTGGGCTTTTTACGTTTAATTAATGCAAGAGCCTGGAAGGTTGGGAGCAATTTAATGATGTCTTTACGTCACCTGTGAAACTTCCAGAAAACTGTCAAAGGTCAGTGCCATTGCTGCTGCTCCTGCTGCCACCCTGGGTGTGCTTCTAGAGGAATGCCTCTGTGATCAGGTACAGAGTACTGGATTAAGGTTGAGCAGTGCAGGACAGGAGATGTTTCAAACTAATTTTGGACTGTGTTTTCAGAAGGCTATCCTGGAGGTTAGGGTCTCAGAACTTGTGACTCAATCCTTTGCCTGGGAAATGCTGGTGCAAAGATGGCTCCACCGTCGCGAAAGCCCCTCTGCCACCAGTGCACCAGCTGGAAAGCTGTACGCCACTGTCGGTGCCATGCAGATTGGCCACTAGTACAATCCCACCAGCAGAGGAGTGGAAAAGGGTGGAGTGTGGGGTGGGACAGGGTCAGGAAGAGGCAAAGACAGTGGCTGCCAGATTCTGAACCCCTTTCCTGGGCCAGAAATGCTTTCAGCAGCTCTGTAGTGCTATGCTAGCAATAGAGCTGGTGTGGCTGTGAGGAGTGCCACGGGGGTTTGCAGTAACCATGATGCTCAGATAAGTCTCACACCTCTTAGCACTCTCAATTGGCCTCTCCACTGTGCGATGTGACACGAATCATGCTGGTGACCCTGCACTTGCAGTGTAACAGCTGCATAGAATTGAGTCATTAGTTAAAAAAGCAGTACCAGACCTCAAGATTTTGTGAAGATTTTCCTGCCATCTGACCAGGAAGCCAGTCCTGCTCCCTAATGCTAAGTGCATGGACATAAGCCGCAGTTACTTTATTCTTAGGAGGCACCCGGTGAGCTACTGTGAAATACGGGATGCAGGAGTAGATGGGCCTTTGGCCTGATCCAGCAGAGCTCTTCTTGTGATCTTATTATTTCATTCCTTTTGTTTAAGCAGATGCATTGTGAAAGTGTAGAGGAGGTGGTACTAAATGACTCTGGACAACTGAAGGGGATAGGGCTACACAATGTAAGCCTATAAGAGGAACCTTGATGGATCAGTCCAAGGTCAGACTAGTCTACCATCCTCCAGCTCTAAAACAGGAAACTCTCAGACTTGTAACTTTAGAGAGGAAGAGATGTACCACCCTATGTGATATCAGGAACAATGTCCTTAATGTCTGCTGGTATTTCCTATGCACATAGGTTGTGGCAATGGACTGACAGCAAGAACATATGGACAAGCACCATAACAATCAAGGACCCTTTGATCTCAGAGACAGTGAAAATCAGAAACACAAGGAACAAGGAAAGCTCAATATTCAATGGGGCTTACTCTCAGGAAAGTGTGGTTAGGATTGCAGCCTAAAACGGAAACATCCAAAAGACTACAACCAGGCTCAAATGTTTCAAAACAGACAGAGGCCCAGATAAATTAACGTTTGAGCGGTGAAGTAATAAGAGTGAGAAATGTCTCCAGCAATTGACTTTAAATACCTTTTTCCAGATCTTAAAACATATGCAAAATTGTACCTCCTAACATTGAAATAATCTGCTCCAGGAGAAAATGTAACCTCTACAAAACAAATGAAACAAACAAAAAAAGATTTTGATCCGATCCTAAAGCATGAACCACGTAAGAAGGAGAATGTGTGGAATCTCATGTGGGAAAATTCTGTACATATGCAATGAAAACTTCATGACCTTTCATGACACAAACTCTGTGGTGAAGCTCTCTAACTCAACAAACTGCTCCACTCTCATCACGCTGGAGGTGAGATGCAACTGCAGGAAAGCACTGGAGCCTCAGAGCCCATTCACAGAATGAAGAGAAAGCAAAAGTGTGGCAACTCTCTGGAGAAACAGTGGCGGCATTACATGAATAACAACTAATATGAACTGCTTGTCGACGTACACCTCTGTCAGACCGCAGGCAAACTCCAAATTGGAGGAAGGTTCAGATGCTGCCACCCCCAGTCCGTGGATTGTGAGTCATACCTCGGACTGTCTGGAGATTGGTTTGATTTGTGGCAGGCCTGATGACTCTAGGTCCTACATTCCTCCCTGTCCCTCGATGCTGCTGAACATGTTTGCAGGGTTTTCAAACTGCTTCTTGAAAGCTCACAGAAAGATTCCTTAATGAAGAGCTCAGTAGTGGTGAACAAGTATCCTTAAAAGCTGACTTGTCTATCTTCTGCTGACCTTCCCCTGTTCTATTGAGCTACAGGGCAATGCTGGGTATTCTCCAAAGCACCCTCCTCAGCTAATGTGGGGTGATGATGCAGCTCCAGCAAATGATCTGGCCAGCACATGATGAGAATTGAACTTGAGTTTTTCTAAAGTGAAGTTCTGTGGTAGATGAGTTGATGTGCAAAGAGTTTGCAGAAGATGGAAAGTGTGAAAATGACTGACCTACAGGATGGATATATGGTCCATAAAAGAAGGAGCCATACCCTGGTCTTCTAGTTGCCATTTTCTCCCCTCATACTGACCTATTAGCCTTCTGCGACTGGTTTTGATCATTCAGCCAAAACAGTCCATGCAGATTACAACATGGATCCTGAAACCTAGCTAAGCAATAAAAAGAACTGGAGGCCCTTTCATCAAGAGGCCAGTATGTCTGCTTTAGGAAAAGCTTTTGAAAGTTTGATTGATATATAATTGATGCAAGTGTTCTATTCATGAGTGATTTTACAACCACTTTCCTGTAAGTCATCTCCATTTACACTTTTGTCTTGCTTTTCCTGATGGTGTTTTTCTTTAAAAAAAAAAAATCCCCCACCCTTCAGAGAATCTTATACTCCAAACATGCATGTTTTCTTTTCCTTATGTTATGCAATATGCAGAACACTACCCACAGCATCTACACCCAGCAACTATGCTAGGGATATAGTGCTGAGAATGTGCCAAAGAAATAGTGCACTGCAGTTGGAGTATTTATCTGTTCCCCCCATCCCGTTTTTTAAAAAATGCAGGCAAATAATGTAGGTTGATTTAAAAAACCATTATTTTCAATTCAAGAATAACTGAAGGCTTTTGTTCTAAAGGTTCCTACAACAAATATTTGCCATTGGGTGAAGGCTGAGACTGACCAGTTTATCCCTCAAAGTGAATGTTTTGCATGGCGAGTCTTGTGAGAAAGCTCTGTTGTGAATAGTTTTGCATGGTTAATGGGAGCACAGGTGGGGTGGAATGGAACCAAAATATTTCCTCATGTTTAGGAGATGTACACGGTGGTATCTTCCTAGTCGAAATGTCTATTTATTCCTTAGTTTCATTTTGGGGCAGGGGGTTGGGGAAGAGTATAAAAACAGAACATGAGTGAATCAAACTTCATCCTGAAAAATGTTGATCATGGGAACAAGTTCTTTTTCATTAAAGCATGAATAGGAATGGACCGGATTTAAAAAAATGACACAGGTGCACATTAAAATGATGCCGAACATTCTCCAGCTAGGAAGTCAAAATGTTTGTGGGTTAGAACATTTTTCCCCCAAATAGCCTGTCCCAAGTTTTTACCTGCTAATTGGGTTAAGAAGCACCTTTTAATAGGTGGCTCTCTTATATGTAGTGGTGGAAGAGCAACCATTCCCTATTCATCCCAGCAGAGCATTTTTTCCAGTGGCTGTTTCATGGTCCTCTTCAGTCTTTTCTTTTTGTACACTGTGTACACTTTTTGTACACTTTTTGTACACTGTTGCCTTTGGGATGGCAAACATAATTCATTTTTCTTTCTAAGCCACTTTGTGAACTTTTTTGGTTGAAAAGCAGTATGTGTTGTTTTTTCATTGGAGTAGTGCAATGGGAGGCTTATTCCTTTTCCAGCCTGCTTGGTGCTGCTGTCTCGTCCCTCTCTTGTCCTCTTCTTCTTCTGCCTCCTTGGATTGTCATTGTTAACGTTTTGAGCCAGACATAATTTCCAAGGCAGCTCACCAGCCATATATCGTATTTTCCAGCATTTGGTGTCTGGTCAACCAACTTGGGTCAGCATTCTCTCAGCAGGGTCAGTGACTAAGTGAGGACCACCCCTCAGAAAGCCAAAGAAACCTGCAGGAATTTCAGCAGGACAAAAAGAGTGTGCCCAGTCTTCTTGTGAGGAGACAGGGGTCTTGTTCCTGTATTTCCCTGGTTGTTCCGGCAGCCAGGGAGCAAAAAGGAGTATCAGCGAGGCAGGAAGGGCAGGGAAATGGACCCAGCAAGGGGAATTATAAAAGACATCTCATTACATGCTGATGAGGAGAGATGGAGGATGCTGAGAGCTCCATGGTGTGTATGTTCAGTGAAGCTGTCGCTCTGAGAGGAAGAGGACCAAGGCAACTGAACCCCTTCCTCAGGGAGTCTGATGAACTGCTGGGAGAGAGACTCCTCCAGAGTGGCTGTGGCCACTAGAGATGGAATCCCCCCCCCCCCAATATTTTGTCTTTCTGGCCCTGGCAGGTAGAGGGGAACTTTGTCTAAATATGCCAAAATCTCTGGACAGAGGTAAATAGATACGGGGGAAGGAGTTCCACAGATGAGAAGTTTTGTGTGTATATTTGTTTTATAAAGGTGGAGGAATTTTTTATCCAGGAGTTGGTTGCAGTTATGGAAAAAGACGCTTTTCACATGCTCAGTGTATGCTCTTTAAATATTATTACTTCATATACTCTAGCATTTGAAAATTGGTGTATAGATTTCTCTCTCTCTCTCTCTCTCTCGTGTGTGTGTGTGTGTGTGTGTGTGTGTGTGTGTGCGAGAGAGAGAGAGAGAGAGAGAGAGAGAGAGAGAGAGAGAGAGAGAGAGAATGTGGGTCAGAGTTTCTTGACTCATGGAGAAGCTTGGCACAGAAATGCTCATCGTTTATTAAATTCACTGCCTGCTAAATATGCACTAATACTTTTTTCGCTACGTAGAAGAATTCTTCCTCTTTACCCATTGGTCCTAATTATCCATACATTTCTTGTTGTCTATAGTATGCTCGCTGTTCTCTGAAACTTTATTTCAGATAACTTTCCAGCTTATTCATCAGTAGGTAATAATGTTATAGCTCACGGACATGACTCACACAGAGCACTGTGGCTCCCATGGATTTCTTCACAAAAATGGCAAGGCGCAGCCCATCCTATCTCCTACTGTTTGCTCCGGTCAAATGATATTCCCCTCACAGCTCCTGCTGTAATCACGCCTACTAATCTTTCCTTTTCTCCTCACTCACTCCTACCCATTTAGGCTTGCCAGATCATTACTCCAGTTAAACCTCCTGCAGCCAACCTCACTGTTTGTAGGATTTAAACAAAGATTTTTTAAATTTATGCTGAGAATAAATGCAGATAAACAGCAAAACCCAAGGAGACAAATACAGTGGATGCCTTGAAGGACAGCTAGTATGCAAAACAGTGAGTGACAAGCAGTGAAAGATGAGGCAAAGCAAAGCCCCTGGAAGACATCGTCCATTTTGTCCCAGCAGCTATGTTTTGGTCACACTTGACCCCTCCAATGACCTTCATATTTACTTTCAACTGATCTTGCTGCAATTTCCCCACCAAATTCGCTTCCTTAGCTGCAGTTCTAGCAGCTTCCTCAATCAAGTGCAGCATTTCCATCTAGTACGTACGTTGCAATTTCCCCCTCTAGTCAGTTTTTTCTTTTAATTGTACAGGGCTAGTCAACTCATAAGTAAATTGGGAGGTGCATATATTTATCTCCTTTTTACAGAACCTACAAAATGGCTGACTGTATCTTTGTTAGTATTTGTAATGGACGTAGTCAAAGGAGAGGAAGAACACAAAAAGATGCACTGGTTGTGCCATGTCATATTGGATGGGAATACTCAGAGCAGGTGGGGGGAGACAGAGCTGGCTTGGACAACTGTGCAGAGCATAATTGTGCAGAGGCAGAAATTATCCAGAATACCCAAAGTGGTAGTGGGGCACTCAGATTTTACATTCCCCTAAACTCAGCCCAGTGTAGTAGTGTACAACTCTACAAGGAAGTGTCCTAAGGAAAGGCTTTTTCTGTAAATCCAGTTATAAGAACATAAGAAGAGCCCTGCTGGATCAGACCAAAGGCCCATCTAGTCCAGCTTCCTGTATCTCACAGTGGCCCACCAAATGCTTCAGGGAGCACACAAGACAACAGACATCACTGGACACGTAACCATTCCTGTCCAGTCAGGTAGGGGTCAGTCCAGTCCACAACCCCCCGAGGTCTGTAAAGGGTGGATCAGAAGAAAAGAAATTGAGTTAGACTTTTCTGAAAGTGCCCTGGGCTATCATGCTGATATTATGGCTTATTTTTTAACCATCTGTTCATGCCAGTAGTGAAAGTTGGGGGAAAGCTCCACTTAGAAAGATAGGGCTTTTCCAGGCCCTCCAATACTTTCTCCTGGGCAGGAAGAGGGACATCCTGAGGAAATGAGAGGAGGGAACAGGGAAGGTAGTGATGTCATTGCATCAGCACGGCAAGCAGGAACTTAGCACACTCAGTTGGATTATTAAATTGGATTATTGACTTTATTTAATTTCTCGGAGAATAATTCTGGTTTTTTTTTTTGCAGCAGTGACTGAAATAATCCACTTGCATGCACCGCAGACATGCAGCCAAATTTGTCATTCTCCCCCCCCCCCCACACACACACACCAGCAGAAACTAAGTGGGAAGGAGCCATGGCCATAAGTGAAAGTCTGGGAACATAATAATAATTACTAGGTATTTATATACCACCTTTCTGGTCATTGGATTACTCCTCTGACTTTATTCAAGGTGGTTTACATAGGAAGGCATTTCTAAATCCCTCAAGGGGATTTTTACAATCATAGAGGTTCTCTCTTTTAAGAACCAACAACATTTCAGAGTGGATCTTCCTGGTTTGGTCTCACTTCTGGCCTCCAGTTCTCCCACGCAGGCTGACAAGCAGCTCCATCTCTCACATGGAGGGCAGCCAAGATGCTTCTTGCTCACAGCAAGAGCAGGTGGAATCACTCAGCTCGGCTTGTCAGCTGCTTCAGGGTCTCGCCATTCTCAGCTGTTCAGGGAGCTGCCGGTGTCCTTGAACTGGTGACTTTCTGATCTTCAGGCTAACAGAGCCTCTACCCTCTAGACCAGACCTCCTGCCTGAACATGAAATGAATGCTTCGCTTTACTGAACCTAAGCAGGTATGACGTCAGTAATTTGGATGGGAGACTGCTCAGAGCACCATGGAATAGCAGGGTATACTTGATGTAATTATTTGTAAAATGTTGTGGCTCCAGTCCTCAAAGTTATTTACAAATTTAAGCTTCCAGATACTGAAAATAACTTTTACTCATTTTTGCCCGGCCCACACGTGGACACATTTGGTCTCTGTTGCGTATATACAATGTTGGGCAGAAATGGCTTAACCAGTAAATATCTCTGAGACCAGAATGCCATTCTGACTGATAAGAGAAGACTCTCTTGTGTTGATTGCAACAGTGATGGGTCAGTGCCTCTTTAGAGTGCTGGTATAGTTCGGTGGTGAAAGACTGAGCTGGAAATCAGGACAACAGGTCAAACATACTTCTTCCATGCCATTGTTTTGTAGGGATGCCTTGCATGGAAGGTTTTATCACATTGGAAATGGGCTTACAGCAGCTTAGGAGGAATCTCCTTCAAATTTTACAGCAAAGGCCAACCAGTTACGTACATTTCTGTCTATGGGTGAACAATGTGTATAAGACAACCGCATGATGTGTTGGGCAGCAACCTTCTTACTTGGGCAAGTAGTACTGAAAATATACTGCAAGACTTAGACTTTGAATGGTGCTTAATTTATCTCTTTCCATTTTTACTCTTCCAGGAAAACTCATCAACAGTAGAGAGAGGAGCTGTTTGGAGTGTTCTCTGCCCAGAATATATGTATATTATCTTCACCTACTGTGTCATATCTGCAGCCATGCTTGTTATCTGGCTCTAGCCTCCCATTAACTGAATCCCCAGTGGAAAGCCGTTTCCCTACATTATATTGTAATGCTCTTGTTAATGATAAATTGATGAAGAGCTGCTTTTTTAGATTAGTTGAGTGGTCCTTTGATAATGGGGTTGGAATCAGGCCAAGGGTTTTATTCTGCTTTGCCTGGAGGGTAAGAATCAACTAACATATTCCTTTCTTGTGTTCAGTTAGAGAGACAGTCAAAGAATTTTTCAGCTTTTTAATTTTAACAGAGTCGTTTCAAACCTGGTTTACGCGGTTGGTATTTTTAGATGCTGTCTTTATCCTGTCCTGTATTTCTAATAAATTATTAACAGAAGGTGTTTCTCATTTAATTAGCAAACCCAGCACCTTTTAAATGAAACCACTCTTGTAAGATGTCTGAAATCGCTTGGTTTCGTTACAAATGTCAAAAGATCATACACAAAATGCATTTTTTCATGTTTCAAAGTTATGAGCAATTGGTATTCATTTCCAGTTTATGTGCAGTGGCTGCTACATATGCGATAACCCCATTATTCCAAACATGTCAGAATAGCTGCAATTAGCGATATACAAGCCACTTCCTTCTGTTTTATCTTTGTGAAGGTACAGCCTTAAGGCTTCACCTCTGAACCCAGCAATGCATGAATTAAGTCCCGTAGAAGTAGAAAGACAAGATAGATCATGCCATACATACACAGGACAAATCATTGATTTGATAAGCACTAATACCTAATGGTTAATTTACACAATCATAAGATTCACGTGGTCCAGTTTTCGAGGACACTAGCACTTCAAAATGCATGTAAGAAATTCTGTATTTGCTTCTCCTGCACCATTATGTCTATAAATATATATATATTTAAGTGAGGGAGGAATGCAAGTGAAAAGACACGTCTTTGTCCCAAAAAGCTTACAACCTGCATTTTTATGGGGGTGTGGATGGAGGGAACAGGTAGAGGAAGTCAGGGTAATCAACCAGTCCAAGAAGCAGTGGCAGAGGGGAAGGATGAACATATGACTGCATGAAGTTGCCTTGTACTGAAGGAGACTTATGGTCCATCTAGATCAGTACTGTCGTTGCTAACTGGCAGTGATTCACCAGGGTGTCAGACAGGGTCTTTTCCAGTCTGACCTGGAGGTGACGTGGATTGAAACTTGGAGAGTCTGCATGAAACATGATGATTTAAGCTTTGAATTATAAAATTGGCCCCAAGTGCCTAAACACTTGAGGATGCTTTAGGTCAAATGCTGTGCAGCTTTCAAAACTGTCTTTCTATGAAGATATGTGCAGACATCCTTAGAGAAGAGTGGACACATTTAGATACCAAATTTAAATTGTCATGGAGCTGGTTTCATTACTTTTGTATTCCCCAAGGAGCCCTAGCTATTTAGTCACATAGGCATGCTGATGCTTCTTTGCTTAAAGACTCATGGGCCCTTCATAGAACTACAATTCCCAAGTTTCCTTGCTTGACGGCCCATGACAATGAAACCAGTTCCAAATTTGTTGTGCAGACACATCCAAAAGGACAACACTAATGCAGTTCAGCTGGAAAACTTCACTCTCCTAAGTCAAAATAAATGAAGAGGTTTTTTGTCTACATATGTAGCCTTATAAATGTGAACTGCCATCACAAAGGGAAGGGTTCAAAAACATAAATATTAGGTTTAGGTGTTGTAAAGAACTGGAACCGAAAGGCCTAAGAGACAAATTTCTTGAGTTGATATTTGTTTCAACCCATGGTAAAAGCCGTGTCTGACTACTTGCTAAAGGTACATTTCTTTCAAGTTATAGGGAGAGAGATGTCAACTGCTTACCATAAATATATATCTGCATTTGAATATATAAATGATACTGTTACTTTACCCTGAGTAAGTTTCTCACTGACAGGTATGTTCGGAAAACATCTTTCACAAAACCTGAAATGTTGATATAAATATCTGAAGAAAAATACTAATCACAGAATACATTGAACAGACTTACTGATCTTGTATACCTGGAAAAAGATTTTCAAACAGACTTTGTCAGCTCAGCCTTGGCATTCCTTGTCAAACAAAAGCATGCCTAAAGACACATTTCAAAAGCAGACAATGCAGCACTTGCTAACCTGCAGAAAATTGAAAAGGATCAGGGAGCCGGAGAACAAACAGAATAGGTAAGCAATAAGAAATGGAACACAGTTCTAAAGGGCTGTTTCAGAGAGCCAAAGATGTTTAAAGAAGCCCACATCAATAATTAAACACGAGTAAGTAAAATTCCAGTATACTTTTTGCCGGTATTGTCTTAAGATTTGTAATAGAGAAATGAAATTATTGATTCAGTATCAGCAAAGTAAAAAAAAAAGGCAACACAAAACAACTCCCACAAAACCATAGCTACTGTGAAACATTTTGGAGGGGAAAAACCACCACAAAAAAAAGAGAACAAAAATGCAAGCGCTCCTAAACGTTAGCCTGGAATGTTAAACTTTCGCTATGGAGAAGATCCTCGCTCTTGAATCCATCCACCTCTCTTGCCCGAAAAATCCAGGTCTGGGTACTGTTAACAGAATTGACAGCAGGTATCTGAGTGAAAGAAAATGCTCTCTTAAGGAGAAGGCATATATTTTTTCACAACCATGTCACATTTATGCCATTCATGTTACTGACGTCATGTCACACCCTGCTGTGATTTGATGCTGTACAACATAACATGGCATAATTTACAGTTAATAACTTATCTTAAAAGTGTCCTCACTTTAAATTTAAGTAATGTGGGTTTGTTTGGTTTTTGGAGGGGAGTTGCTTTGGGCCAATTTCCATGATGGTTAATTGGTGCAGCACTCAAAAGTAGACTTCTATATCAAAATACATTTTTCAGAGGCCTTTCTAATGGGAAATGGGGGGTCATCACAGATAAATTTTCCATCTTCATAGATTGAAAAACAAGTAAATGGGAAACAACTCAGAAAAGGACAAAAAAAAGAAAGAACTCACTGCATCACCCCCATGCTGGACCTCTTCCCATACCAGACCATTCAAAATAAATTAAAATATCATAACACAGCCTAAATGCAGTGGCATCAATACGGTTGGTGTAACCCCCATTAACTTGATTGATTGATTGATTTAAACATATAGCAGTACAGGTCACCCAACAAATTAGTAACCAATCAAAAACCACTAGCCAACTTGATGCATCTGAATAAGAGTTTGAATATTAGCTCTGATACAAGGAAATAGAGCTGACTCTTACTAACACCTTACTGGTTCTCTGATGTGTCATAATTAAACTCCATTGGCTCTCGAAACAGTCTTATGTTTGAAGTTCAGAAAATTCACTTTTTGTTACATAAGGCAGTTGTGATTTCCTTTCTGGGTTATTTGGCTAGAACTTTTGCTAGAATACAGATATTTCAGTGCAGTTTGTTGATTGCCTTCTGCATTAAATTACTCATTGAATGATATATAACATGATGGTATTTGAAAATATCAAGATTTTACCATTTTTGCCAGTACTGGTGTCACCCCCTCCTGAGTGTGGTCTGCACCCCCCTTGTGACACCACTGATCAGTGAACTAAGGGCCCAATCCCCCAGTGCCGGCACTGAGTGCCACAAACCTGCTGTGAAGCACATTTATGGCACCTTCAGAGTAGGGAGCACTGGTACTGGGCCCATAACAGTTAGGTGCAGGACCCAACACTGACAGAAGGAGGATACACCACCACCATGGGTAAGTGTGGGAGGTGGTGCGGCCTCTAGGGGGTGGGGGGGAGGGCAGAATGAAGGCAGGGGAGTGTGGGGGAAGGAATCAGGGTGGGAGGGGAGGGGATGGGATTGGCAGAGCTTTGCCGTATCCGGAACTCCATGTTGGCCCAGAAAGCCAGACAGTGAGAGCCCAATCCTTATTTCCAGGTAAGGGCAGATAGGATTGCAGCCTCTCTCTCAAGTGTGTGCAGAGTCTCTGGTGTGCTGGCACCAACTCGAGAAGCCCCATTGCAGGGCTTAGGACTTCCCCCAAGGAGACCTCTGGCTGCTTTCCAGTGCCCGCTGGATACAGCGGTAGCTGCTTTGGTGCTGCTGCTCAGGATCGGGAAGCTCAGGATTGGACTATAAAGCAATTGTACATATTTTGGCTTCATTTCAGTTGGGGATGAGAACAGTTCCCAATCAGCTGAACTCAGGAAATGTAAAATGCCTCTTTTGTGTTTTGCCGTTTTGTTTCATGGTAATTGCTTTCAGAGCAAAGTCCCATTTTATTAATGCTTTGACTAAATCGTCTCAAGAGGATTTTCTTTTTAAAAGAGTATTTGTTTTCATCATACATTAAGGCTAGCAAACAGATATAACAATCAGAGTTAAAGCCCAAGAAACTTTAGAACAGCTGCCCATCTAGCCCAGTCCACTCAGCCCTAACTGGTAGTACTTGCTAGCGACTGAAGCAGAAATCTTTTCCAGTTCTTCTATCTGATTTCTTTTTTTCCATGTGGAGATGCTAGTAAACCAACCCAGAGCCTAGTACATGGAAAGTATGTGTTCGCACACTGAACAACATACCCTTCCTTGAATCCATAGGCACACATTAGACTCGTCTTGCATCATTAAAGAAAGTTCTAGATTCATTTAGCACTTCCAAAGAAGGTGCTAAATGATTTAGCATTTGGGGGACACCTCCATTCTATTCATTTATAATGCCCAATTCACCAACCTCCTGCTAATTAACGGTGCATTATGATTCACTAGAGTGCCCAGCTCTTGGCTATATCCCAAAGAACATATTGTACACACAGGTTCCCATAACAGAGAGCAATAGTTATTAATGGAACACCATATGTAGCAGTGAAATCCCCCCCCAACGTAACAAAGCTGTTTCATTGCTATTGTTGGCAAGTATCCAGGCTTTCAAGGGTTAAACCTATTTTAATGTGATAAAACCTGAGAAACCACAGCAATCAAGCTATCATTCAGCTTTCAGCTTTCCCCTTAAGCCTTTCACATCTTTCTTGTGGCTAGTGCCTGAATCTAACATTTCTTTTCCTCCTGCATCCAAGGTGCAAACAAGTGAAGGAAAAGAGGCAACAGATTTAATCTGCAGCGGCTGAACTCTTGTTTTGGTTTCCCTTTGCCAGCACACAAAACTGCAGAGCAATCTGTAGCAAAACTATTTTTTCCCACCTGGTTTCTCTTTTTTGTGCTTCTTCACTGTGGTAGATATGAACTAGAGTTGAGCAGACTTTTGACTTCTAGGAGCCACATTTTTTTTTTTTACTAGCGCTTTGGGAACTACCAGCACAAACTGGTATAGTCTGGGGAGGCAGAACCAGTCACAAAATGGCTGTTTGTATAATGATTTATCATGTATTTGATTTATAATATAATGTATATTCTAAACTCAGTAATGTACTCTGCTCAATATTCTGCTCATGATCCACACAAGGCTGGGCTGGGATTTGAACCTGGGTCCCTGGGAGCTAGAGAGAACACATGTTGGGGAAGCGGATCAAAGCAGTATAGGTAGGCATACAGTTCAGGCATGTGTGTGATAGATTACTGTTGGTGCTACTTGTTGTTGGCAACCTTCAGTCTCGAAAGACTATGGTATCGCGCTCTGAAAGTTGGTTCTGGAACAGCGTCTAGTGTGGCTGAAAAGGCCGATTCGGGAGTGACAATCCTTTCCACACCGGGAGCAAGTGCAGTCTGTCCCTGGCCTGTCTCCCTGGCTATGGGCCTTCCTTCTTTGCCTCTTAGCCTCAGACTGTTGGCCAAGTGTCTCTTCAAACTGGGAAAGGCCATGCTGCACAGCCTGCCTCCAAGCAGGCCGCTCAGAGGCCAGGGTTTCCCACCTGTTGAGGTCCACTCCTAAGGCCTTCAGATCCTTCTTGCAGATGTCCTTGTATCGCAGCTGTGGTCTACCTGTAGGGCGCTTTCCTTGCATGAGTTCTCCATAGAGGAGATCCTTTGGGATCCGGCCATCATCCATTCTCACGACATGACTGAGCCAACGCAGGCGTCTCTGTTTCAGTAGTGCATACATGCTAGGGATTCCAGCACGCTCCAGGACTGTGTTGTTTGGAACTTTGCCCTGCCAGGTGATGCCGAGAATGCGTCGGAGGCAGCGCATGTGGAAAGCGTTCAGTTTCTTCTCCTGTTGTGAGCGGAGAGTCCATGACTCGCTGCAGTACAGAAGTGTACTCAGGACGCAAGCTCTGTAGACCTGGATCTTGGTATGTTCCGTCAGCTTCTTGTTGGACCAGACTCTCTTTGTGAGTCTGGAAAACGTGGTAGCTGCTTTACCGATGCGTTTGTTTAGCTCGGTATCGAGAGAAAGAGTGTCGGAGATTGTTGAGCCAAGGTACACAAAGTCATGGACAACCTCCAGTTCATGTGCAGAGATTGTAATGCAGGGAGGTAAGTCCACATCCTGAACCATGACCTGTGTTTTCTTCAGGCTGATTGTCAGTCCAAAATCTTGGCAGGCCTTGCTAAAACGATCCATGAGCTGCTGGAGATCTTTGGCAGAGTGGGTAGTGATAGCTGCATCGTCAGCAAAGAGGAAGTCACGCAGACATTTCAGCTGGACTTTGGACTTTGCTCTCAGTCTGGAGAGGTTGAAGAGCTTTCCGTCTGATCTGGTCCGGAGATAGATGCCTTCTGTTGCAGTTCCAAAGGCCTGCTTCAGCAGAACAGCGAAGAAAATCCCAAACAAGGTTGGTGCAAGAACACAGCCCTGCTTCACTCCGCTTCGGATGTCAAAAGGGTCTGATGTGGAGCCATCGAAGACAACAGTGCCCTTCATGTCCTTGTGGAAGGATCTGATGATGCTGAGGTGGAAGGATCTGATGATGGTGCTACTGGTAGCCCTAGAATGACATTCTGCCTGCTCTTGATGCTAGCAATTTTTTTCTACATGGGGGAAAAAGGGATTATTAATGAAGCTTGAGTTGGATCTAGAGAATTGTGACTTTTTCACACACAGAAAGGGGCTGTCCTATTTCCTTTTCCCTGCTGCAGCCCCTCAGGACTCCCCCTCCCCCCCGCAAAAAAAGTCGATCCTGAGCGTTGAAGGACCTCAGGAATAGTGTGTGAAATGGAGTGGGAGGACTACACATGGAGGGGGAGATGGCAAAAATTGGTTCCCCCCTTGCATGAATGGAAAGGCACATCCACTTGTGCATGGCACCTTTGGACCTAACCCACTGATTTGCACTGAAATGAATTGATTGCTTTTTAAAAATATAATAACCACATCAAATAAAGCCAAAGCTAGGAAAGACCACTTTAATTACCCAGGGATCTCCAATCACTATCCAGGACTCATATCTGTTCCAAGAAGCAAACCACTGTTATGCTTTGCCCTCCGCTCACCTTATAATGACACTTTTGTGACTGATGTGTAACATCTTTGTCTCAGAAAGTTTTCTATGTTTTGAGACTCTGAAATGGATGACTGCAGAAGTACAAACATTTTGAACAACAAATAATGGAACATGCAAAACAGGACCTGCAGGCTTTGGCTGCAATCCTAACCACACTTTCCTGAGAGTAAGCCCAATTGAACAAAATAGAACTTACTTCTGAGTAGACCTGGTTAGGATTATGCCCTCTGGGTGGCACCCAGAATGATGCTTCTGTTCAATTGATGTGCATTCTGTGAACAGAAGATCCCTCTGAGAACAGAAAGTTTCAATAGCGCAAGAGGCTCTTAGGGCACATGGAATGTTGATCAGTGTTACCATGTGTTACTTTGCCACCTATGTGTATTCATTGTCTCTTGAGTAGATATCTCAATTAAATCCACACATTTACAGCCCATATTGAGCATAAACACTTGTCTACTGCCTTTGAATAATGTTCTGTAGGAGAGAGGCTGTGTGATGGTGACTGGCAGAGAAAAGGAAACATTTTAAGGACTGATCCTGACATATAGTATTGACGTGATACAATCTCTTCCAGTGAAAACGGTTCTGTCCCACTATTGCATGTGTAAATTGGTCCTGAGAAATTATAGGACTGTGGGTAAAACAGCCATGTTGAGTAATGGAGTTACCCATCTGAGCAGAGACATGGTCTGGCAGTTCATAGGGAAAGGGTCGAATGAATAGCCTTCGGAGAGATGCATCAAATTTATCTAAAATTCAATCTATATGTTGCATTAAGTAGCTTGGGGGGTCCTTTAGGCGGATCAGGACCTTAATGTGTGAGGAAGTAACACTTTTTTCCATGTTGTTTTACTGCTGAAAATTATCCCATTGAATGATTGTTTCTGAAACGGTTTTTTATTTGCTTTATTTGCTTGGTGGGGAGGGGGGGGGGAAGCAAATAGTCAATTCAAGGGCAATGTTCAGTGTGAAAAGGGCATGGGGTAAAAGGTTAACTTCCCTCTCTATGGGATCTGAAGTCCTGATCTGTAGTCTTGGTCTGCACCCCCCCCCCCCCGATTTTGTTATATCTGGACTCATGAATAAAGACAGCATCCAAGATAATACGAAAGACTCAGACGTAATCTCATGACATAATATTGCCACAACAATATCTACTGCAATTGATTTAACTTTAAACACAAGTCTATTCCACTTCCTGCTGGCTACATTCAGTTTCTGAGATGAAATGGCACACAAATAGGTCTGCTTCTAATGCAAGCCTATAATCTTTTCAAGCAACCAATACGAGGAACCCCTGTGAAATATTTTCCCAGTTTCAACTGTGGTGAAGTCAGTTATGCTCAGGATGTATACCGTAATATTTCTGTTTGGTTATGAACCTGTGAATTAATGAATAACTAAGCGTGGGGCTGTAGCTCAGCAGGCAAACATCTGCTTTACATGTGGAAGGTCTACCTTTCATCTCCAAGCAGGACATTCCAGCCTGAAACCTTGGAAAGTGTTGGAAACCTGGAAACCTTCCAGTCAGTGTTGACAATGCTGAGCTAAGTGGTCTGGCTCAATAGAAGGCAAGTTCCAATGGCTTTCTAAGCTGACATCAAAATTGGCTGTATCATCTTGGGAGTGTAGCTGTAGAAGGATCGACTCAGCCATTTAACTATAAGGTCCAGAGAAGAATCTTAGGAAACATATGGTTTCAGAGAGGAGTGACTTCATTGCTGCCAGTTCCGACAGATTTCAAACTGCAAAATGTTATTATAGAAGCTGACATTTCTGTGGTAGAGAAAGAAACGGCCTCAGTTGGGTAGCAGAAGTTTATAGCACCAGTAAAATTTTGCTTTGAAAAATATTTGCAAGTTGGTCTGTTCAATAATTTGTCATGTGCTAATTACTCAATGAATATAACACTGTGAATATAGCTGTGAATTATTCCCATCTGACTACTAATGTCTCCAGATGGGTTTTGTACTCAAAGGCTTTAATCAAATAGTTTGTTCAAGTAGTTTTCAGGTTGACGATTGCCAATGCATTCTTTAGTTCCTCTTACATCATCTTTCAGCAGCACTATACACTGAAAGAGTGCAACTTTTCCCCAGGCCAGTTCCCAAACCCATCTTCATGTACACCTGGCCGGAAGGATAATAGCTATTAATTGAGTTTTATAGCATGGTAAGTTGAAGTTTTTCACCTCATAAATGATTCATTCAGCAAAAAGTGAAGTTATTGAGCAAAAGTTAAATTGGGCTTTAATTTGCCTCAGGTCTTTTTTGGAGCCACATCTTGGCTTGCTACTCAGTGTTCAAATGTTCTTTTTATCTGTATGGTTTTTTTAATGTTATTTTTTTTAAAAAAGGGAAAGAAACTGGAGCAAAATGAGTGGATTTTTAAATAGGAAAGCTAAGGTCAAGTATATGGCTGCATATACTATGAGCACACACACAGAGTATATGCATGTGTGTGTGTTTTAAACAGCTGAAATGTTTTAAGGCTGCAACCCTATACACACTTCCATTGGAGGTTGCCCCCTTGGAATGAATCAGTCTTACTTCTGAGCAGACAGGCGTAGGCTTGTATTGTAAAACATACAGAAAATAATATAACAGAAAATCCAATCCAAAATGGTTGTATTTCCATCCTTTTGTATGGACTAAGACTAAAATAAAATAAAAATTAAAGAAACCAGAGGTGGTCCAAACCCCCGTCCCCAATGCTTGAGACAAGGTGGGACAGCAAGACACTGCTGGCTTGTTTGGCACCTTGCAGCCAGAAATGCCATTTTAAAAAGGAAACTGGATGGAAGAGAAAGTGTGGAGGACAATGGTCGATGGGAGTGGAGATGCTCTAGCCCGCCACTCTTTTCCGCATTACCTCTTCACTCTTGTCCCTCCCCCTTTTTTTAAAATCCAGGAAATGGGAGTGGAAGGAGGAGCCAGTGGCATAGCCAACAATTTGGAAGCCTGGGGCAGAGCTGAAATGATGCCCTGGAAGTGATGTCACAACTTGAAGTGATGTCACTTTCAGGCGTAACATCATGCCCAGGTTTTTCAAAAAAAGGATAACAAAAAAGGAGAAAATCTCCCTCTATCTCCTCCCCCCAGCAGCTCACTGTCCCTCCTGCTGCCACCTCTCCCCAGCCTCCTTCCTGCTTGCCCCTGCTCGCCCCTAGCTCCTTGAGCAAGAGGTGGCAGCAGTCAGAGGCCGTACTTGCCACTCTGCTGCCTCTTGCAAAAAGTACCATCTTTTTTCCCTGTGGAGAGGAAAAAAAGTGACTTTTTTTCCAAGAGCTACTAGCTGCCCAAGGTCTCTACCTGCTGCCACCTCTCACTCTGCTGCTTTCCCCAGTATCAGGCCCTTCCTGCTGGCCCCCCCAATCCCCCAGTCACCCACCCAGCCCCTGAAGAAAGGGGTGATGGGTGCAAGAGCCTGTGTTCACTGCTGCTTCCGCCTCTACAGAAAAAAAACAGAACTTTTTGCCCCTTGCTCTTCTGCCTCCCCTACCCCAGTCCTCTCCTGCTCACCCCCCCGAAGCTCCCAATCACCCCCCCCAGTCCCTGGAGCAAGGGGTAATGAGCAGCCAGGGCCCATGTTCATCATTGCCGCCTCTACAGGAAAAAAAATATGGAACTCTTTGCAAGAGGCCGCAGCGAACACATTCCCTTGCCGTTCATCACCCCTCCCTATGCTGCCTCCCCCCAGCAAAAGGCCCTTCCTGTTGGTCCCCTCCAAGCCCCCAGTCATCCACCCAAGCTTCCGGACCAGGAGACGACAAGTGGCTCTGTTCGCTGCCACAGCCACCTCTTTCAAGAAAAAAACGGAACTGTTCGTAAGAGGCAGCCACTGACGCCTCTTGTTCCACCACCTCCCTCCAGCACTAGCTCTCTCCTGCTCACCCCCCCAAGCCCCTAGTCACTTTCCAAGCAAGAGGCTATGAGTGGCTCTCCAGCACTAGCCCCCCAATCTCAAGTGCCTCAGTGCTCAGGCTGCTGTTGGTGCATATCATCTGCTGCCATCTTGGTGGCAGTCAGCATGAAGCCCCCCTCCTCAGGACTGGAGCCCAGAAATTCTGTGTGAGGGGGAGGTGTTTTTATTTATGATTACGACTTTTCTTTTTCTTTTGAAATTTTGCACGCTTCAGAATTTTGCGGCCAGGGTAACCACCCCAGTGGCCCTACCCATGCTATGCCACTGGGTGGAGCTGCAGCAGCAGTGGTGGTTGTGACTGGCATGCTTGGTTGGAAGGTTTTCCTCCAAGAAAAACTCATTGCCTAAGGCAGCCTCATGGATGGTCCAGCCCTGCCAGAAGCCATGACCCAATTGTGCAGGATTGTTGAAGGAATGCAGCTCATGACAACTGTGCTCCACTTGCTTGGTTAGAGGCTGGTTCTAGCTGTTAAGAACATAAGAAAAGCCCTGCTGTGTCTGGCCAAGGTCCATCAGTTAACCTCCTGTTCCCTCAGTGGCCTTCCAGATGCCTCCAGGAGCAAAATAAGCCTTCGCCTGCAATTGCTTCCCAATAACTGGTATTCAAAGGCTTGCTGTCTTTGAACCTGGAGGTACCACACAGCCATGTTCCAGCAGAAACAGACATTTGGAAGGAAGCAAGGCGGTGCAATTCCATCATCTTGCTGAGAAGCAGAAGCCACTTTCACCACCTGCATTGATCAGCCTATTTATCACATTTCTATCTCACCCTTCTCTATGGAACTCAAGAGTGGCATCCTTGGCCCAGCAAGACTATTGTGCAATATTCCCTTCATCTCCATGGAATGCAATTTGCCATGAACAGAAAACAAGGTCCACCATACAAACCAGAGCAGCTAAAGCCAATCCAAAGGATTAGATGGCTTCTCCCATTTGACTTCAAGAGGGACAGACCACCCCACAGCCTCCTCCTACAGAACCCTGCAATGAACACAAATTAAGCATGAACGGATCCAGTGGGTCACACTACTACACCAATTTGGTGAAGTATCCTGAATGTCACATAACTCTGCTCATGTTAAAAAGGAGGGCGGGGGAAGTCTCAATTATTCTGGATGCTAATTAAATCCTGAAGGTGCACTCCATAATGATTTCTTCCCCCTGCACCACCGAACGGCTTGAACGGATCTTCTGGCCTCCCTTCTCCTTTTCTAAGAATACAATTCTGACATTGGCAGAGTGATTAAAATATATATTGTCAACTCTTGTAGGGTTTGGGGGGTATTTATTTCTTGTCTCCATTTTAGCTGCTGTTGCTGTTGTCACATAACTCACCTGCCAACTTGTTCTTGTTAATTCAGTTCTCCTCCTCCTCTTCCACTGCCACCTCTGCTTTCCGATGAGGTGACTGAGACAGGAGAGGGAGAGGGAGAGAGAGAGAGAGAGAGAGCGAGCAGCAGTAGCCGAAGCAAGATGAAAATGAATGCTATTTTCGAACCCTAAGCAGGGCCGCAGAGGCTAATAATTACATTAAAAAGGCCCTCTGTAGGTAGGTGCAAATAGGCTAGTCTAAACAAGTGCCACTCTTCTCTACAGGCTGCTCAAGATGCTGTCATTACCTGACAAGATGGCCACCTTTCACCTCTAGCCATTGTGCGCTGTTAGATCGCACTAACGGGGGAGAGCGCGGATCTTGTTTGCAGGGGATTTGTTGTCTCACGCTCCGAGGCAGCCGAGAGACTTGCCAAATGACAGGAAGATGCTTACATTCGCAAGGTGTGATTGCCTAAGTGTTTGACTGTGTCTAATTAGCTTGCCTTTGCTGGTTGGTAGCTCCTCAGCCAGAAGCAGATTGACTCTGCAGGCTTTAAACAAAGTGGTTTGATTGGTGTTGTTATCATATGTTTATTTAACTCTCTCAGTCGCCTCAAACCAGGCTTGGAAAAAGTATGTCCTTTTCTTTGGGTTTCTCTCTCTCTCTCTCTCTCTCTCTCTCTCTCTCTCTCTCTCTCTCACACACACACACACACCCAACAACCCGCCCATCATTCTGTCTGGTTTCTACATGGCGTGTGTTATTAACTATAATAATGTGTCTATCTTTGGCAAGTCCACCCATTTTCCTTTGTCAGACTTAACCAGCTTTTAGTGGTGTTTGCTGTTTTGAAAAGCAGTTGTTCTTCTTCTTTTTTTGGGGGGGGGAGGCTGCCCATCACACTGCTTCTGTAGAAATGCAAGTGTTAATTTGCTTAAGGAGAAATAAGTGGCGACGTGGTGGAGCTATCGCTGAATGTATAATGGCAGCATCCTCCGAGGATGGTTTTCTTCACACAGGGAAAGGCACTGGAAATAATGATCTGTGTCTCAATGCAAACTGAACAGTCCGTTCTTCTATTTTTATCCTCCATTTTTGCCTATGGAGCTCAGGGTGATATATATTGGGGTTGTCCTTTTCACCCTCCTAATGTTCCTAAGAGGCAGGTTAAAATGAGACATGGTGAGTGGCCCGAGGTTCCCCAGTGAGTTTAATGAATAATCGTGGTTAGAATGTTCTAGAACTGGGCAGATCTGGGTTCTAATTTTCAGCCATGTAGCCTACCACGGACTGTCTCTTAGAACTTAGCCTACCTCACATGGTTGTTGTGATGAAATGGAGAAATCCACGTAGCTGCCCTGAATTCCTTGAAGGAAGGCTAGATATACATGTGAATTGCAGCCCTGTCCTATCCAGGCCGGGAGGCAGTGGGACAGATGTTCCGCGGGTGCTGACTGCTGTAAAGTGGACACTGCCACCTGTAAAAGGTGCTATGGCAGTGCACAAGCAAAGCCATGCAGCCTGCCCTTGCTTCGCAGAAGGACATCATACCCCAGTCTACCCAGCAGGTTAAAGGCTGGTAATTTCTCTTCTCTGTCCCTCTAACCCTCCTAACAACTCCTTAGCCCTCCTGAAATCCTCTATTCCCCAGTACCTGCTTTAAACCTCTTGTCAACCTACTCCTCTCCCATTTGGTCATCTCTGGCTGGTAGCTCTTCATTTTCCTCCTTTGTTTCACCCATGCCTGTCAAAATGGACCTATTCATAAGCATTATTTCACCCACAACCAGTTAAGTCACTGTGCAACCGATCTTTACAAGTAAACATGGCCTTTCCCTTGTTTTCTATATCTCTTAATAAAATCTATATTGTTGTGGTGAATGCTGCCTCATGGTTACTGTTCACCTAATTAGAGGCACTTTGAGATTGTTTAATCCGCTATCCATTCAGTGATCCCCAAACGGCCATACACTTCCTTTTGGCCTCTTGAGTAGAATTCCCCCCAATCTGGTTTAATTCTGAGTCAGGCAGACCAGGGCCTGAGGTTGTGTGCATGTGTATGAGAGCAGTGTTGGCAATACTGTACATCCACCTTGCTGCTCCAATCTCACCCTTGGAAGGGGAATTAAACTGGGTCAGCAGCTACTGCTACCAGTCAAAGCCAGGGGTGTCCAAACTTTTTGGCAGAAGGGCCACATAATCTCTCTGACACTGTGTCGAGGTCCAGGAAAAAAAAGGAATTAATTCACATTTCAAATTTGAATAAATTTACATAAATGAATATATTAGAGATGGAACTTATAGGAATGAATGAAGGTCATGCAATCACTCAAGGCCTATAAAAGGCTTTGCACAAAGCAAGGCCAGCCTTTCCTTTGCTGCCGCTGCTGCATCACAGATGTGAAACAGCAAGCAGTGGAGGAAGCCCTTGTCCCACAGCTCACGTGAGAGGTTGAACAGTTGCCGTCGCACTGAGAGCAGTTACTTCAGGCCAGCAGGGGCTCCAGCAAGTCTCCAGAGGGCCAGAGGTTCATTGGAGACTGGGGGCTCCCTGAGGACCGGATTGGGAATCCTCAAGGGCCACAAGTGGCCCCAAGGCCAGGGTTTGGGCACCCCTGTTCTAGACCAATGACACTTATCTGGGGAAAAAATCTTTCACCCAAGTTAGCAGACAGCCTCCAAAACTAGAGGTCTCTTTAAAATCAGGCAGCTGCTGGAAGTGGTCAATCTTGCAGGATCAGGTAACTAGTTTCCTCCTGAGTAAAATAAGATCAGGCAGATAAAACCATAAAAATTAAGGTATTTTAATAAAAGGGATTTAAAATACACACAATGATGGAAGGAAAATAAGGAGAACAACAGGACATGTTCAAGGGTTGCCACTTAGTTGGCAATAAAGTGAAAAGTGGCAATAAGGGGAGTAAAAAATGGGCATGCATGGCGATTAAAAGGCAACCGGAAAAGTAAACAAAATACTACCATGGCTTATGGCGCACATTCTCTACTTTAAGATTTCACACTAGTCTAGGGTCTTGATCTTTACATTCACATTGAGCTGGGGAGGTGGATGATCCTTGTTGAAGCATCTAAGTCTTGGATGAGAACCAGGGGAAATGTGCAAAGGAGGGCTTGTGGCCTCATTAATTCTAACTTGTGTATGTTATTGGGAGTGTGTGTGTGTGTGTGTGTGTGTGTGTGTGAGAGAGAGAGAGAGAGAGAGAGAGAGCTCTTCACTTTCATGCTCTTGGCAATCTGGTGGGCTTCATAATCCAATGAGCAGGCTCAAAGTGAAGTTCTTTGTTTAGGTGAACTGAGGAGGAGGAAGAAGAAGGACAAACAATATACAGCAATATGGCAAGCATGGCTGTTGCCTTCAAATGACTCAGCAGTCCCTTCAGGATGCTGAGGCATCACAGGAGCTTCTGAACTGATCAGAAGATGAAGAAAAAGGAAAAACATTGGGAAAAATAACAGATTTTCACTGCAACACCATAACTGTCTTTTCCTTGGCCTTGTGGTTGTTAAAACTCTCTGGTTTTTCCACAGGTGATGCTAGGATTGCTTTCTAGTTTAGAATGTCTGAAAATGTCTTGTATAATTTGATATATTTTGACTATGTTTTAACAATGCCATTTCCCCCCCCCCCAAAGCCTATGGCTGATATAGCAATATATTGAACAGCTTCGAATACTTATGAATGTTGCTGCTAATAGAAAATACAGCTAACCAAATTCACAGCCCAGTGCTATCTATGTTTATTCAGAAGTAAGTCCTGATATGTACAAAGGATTCTACTCCCAGGTAAGCATGCATAGGATTTCAACCTAAGTGTCATTAACGAGCCTTTTTCCCCAACAAGAAGTTCTTCTTTAGGGGGAGTGCAATCCTATACTGTATACACAGAGACATATCTAGGTCATTTGACACCTGGGGCTCTTAAATTATTGAGACCCCCCCCCCTTATATGACAAAATTTTCAGTAATAATAATGACATGAAAGGAACAATAATAATTACCAGAAAATAAATGCAGTGAACATTTCCCCACAAGCAGGGGATGCAAGTCAGTGCCCTCCTGCATGGTTTCTCTCCTGCATGTAGTACTCAGTGACCTACTGCCACTGCATCTGGAGATTCAATGTAGCCATCATGGTTAATAACTACAGACAGACCTATAATCCACCATGAATGTTTAGGTAGGATTGGGCTGACTGTATTATTATCACTGTGTTGTAGGTAGGGATGAGAGGGAATAATTTGACTAAGGCCACTTTGTGAGGTCATGGAAGGGGCAAGAGTTAATTCAGGGAGTTCCTCGCTAGTAGCTCACTCTCTCAGGGCCCAATCCTATTCAGTTCTCCAGTGCTGGTGCAACCATGCCAATGGGGCGTGCACTGCATCCTGTGGTGTGGGGGCCTCATAGAGGCCTCCTCAAGGTATGGGAACATTTGTTCCCTTACGTCGAGGCTGCATTGTGGCTGCACCAGTGCTGGAAAGTTGGATAGGATTGGGCCCTGTGTTGCTACACTAGAAAGTTGCCTTATACTGAGTCAGATCGTTGGTCTATCTAATTCAACATTGCCTGCACTGGCTGTCTGCAGTTTTTCCTAGCCCTACATGGAGATGCCAGGATTGAACCTGAAACTTTCTACATTGTACCAGCTCCCTGTATGTGACCTTAAAATGGTTTGTCCTCGCTCTCTCTCAAGTGCATATAGTGCTTTCAATCAGATACACATAAAAGACAAAGAAATATCTTTTAGGCACAGAGAGAAGCAGCATTTATGGATCAGTGCAATCCAATTACTAGTTTATAAAACCTTTGTATGTTGCGAAGAAGTCATATGTAAAAGAATTGGTGACTCAGCTGAAAGAAATATCACATCAGACAAACTGGATGTTCTCTGTTGGTTAAAGATCTCAGGAGGGTCTATTGCTGGGACCCTCAGGACATGTTTTGTATGACCCTCTGACTCAGAGCTGGCCGATCCATGAGGCCAATTGACAGTTGCCTTAGGTAGCAAGCTGCTGGTGGTGGGGTGATCATGTCTGTCCACCTGCTTACCTCCACTGCTCCTACTTCCACTCCCTGGATTGGAAAAGGAAGAAGGGACAGAGAGGAAGAAGTAAAGTGGAGGGGAGGAGAGTGTTGAGTCACAACATTGGAGGGTGAGAGGAGCAGAGGCTGGTACATCATTGAATGAGGAGTGGCATATTTGGCAGGCCTCTTCAGGCATCAGGTGGTCTTGGGCCAGCCCTGCTTTGACTGCTCAAGTGTAACTCATGCGAAATAGCAGCCACATGACCAGTTAAAAAGCAACCATGTAGGGACTATTTCACAGCAAACTGTTTCTGTGGAGTTACTCCCTTCATGCAGCTCCACCAGTTTTTCACAAGGCATTGTGAAAATCAGCACATCTGTGGGGCAAGTGTAGCGCTGGCCCAAGATCTATGAATGCTCGAGGAGGTTTCAGTAGTGTAGCTAGGGCGGGGCAACTGGTGTGGGGCACCCTAGGTGTGGTGCTCCATGTGGTGTGATACCCAAATCTCTGGCCTTGTTGTTGCTGAGAGGAGCTCTGTGTTGTGCTTCTTGCTGGTGGGGCTCTCCCACCTGACCTGAACTCCAGTCGGCTCCAAGTCATGTCACTCTGGAAGCAATTGACAGTGATGTGATGATGTCATTGCATGACCCCCAAATTTCCAGAACACTGCCAAAGCTAAGCCAACTTGGGTGCGCTCTGAGGCAGAAACGCCTCTGTGCAGTTTGCTAACTGCCGCCCCTTTTACCTGGTCGTGTGCCAGTTCCTGCTGCTCCAATTCCATGCATTGGAAAAGGAAGAGTGGGTGAAGCCCCTTTTGCTTCCTCTCTGCCTTCCTTTTCCAATCCAGGGAGCAGGAGGAGGAGGAGCAGTGGAGGTAAGTGAGGAGACAGTGGTGGGCAACCCCTCCAGCCTGCTGCCTCAGATAACTGCATCAGTTAGCCTCATAGATGGGCTGGCCCAAGGGAACTGGCTGCATACAAATGGACTGACCATGTATAGTAATCATATTTGCACATTTATGTAAGTACCTGTGCAATATATGTATGTGTATGTATAGTAACCCAAACTTACTTGTATCTTCAGGTAGATGTCACATTCATGAATAAATACATAATATCTCAAGATTTTGTTTGTTTTGGGGCGCAATCCTGAAGCGCCCTTGGGCCAGCACAAATCTGGGACTGGGAGGGTCGCAAACATCCCGAAAAGCATGTTTGTGCCTCCATTCGAGATGGGGCCAGGATGTGCACCAACCTCCCTGTGCTGATGTGGGCCCCAGGATGGGTGAACTTGCACCGGCCTTTCCAGGCCAGCATGGGAGTCAGGGGAGCATAGGGAAGGCAGGGAGGAGGCATGGTGAAGGCATTTTGGGGCCGGGGGAGGGTTGGTGGCAGGCGGGCCTATGGGCGAGCGGGCAGGGAGTGGGAGGCAGGGCCAGGATCTGATCATAGCCTTGTTTCTGGGCAGCCTGGGTCAGCCCAAGGCTGCTTGGATTTGCACCACCTTTTTAGGTGGCATGGATCTGAGTAGCCTCATTGGGGCTGCTGCAGAGTTAGCTGGGGTAAGGGCAAGTATTTCCCCTTGCTCCAGGTTGGCCTGCAGTCAGTCCCTAAATTGCATTGGATACGGCACACGCTTGCTGGCCTGCCTGTTCCAGCCCAAGTTAGGATTGCACTGTTAATGTCTATATGTTTTTTTTTTGGTATGCCACTTTAGGCATGGAAAAAACTGTATAGCAGTTTGTTGTTGTTGTTAGTAGTAGTAGCAGCAGCAGCAGCAGAAGTTGAAGTTGTAGTAGCAGCAGCACCCATCATTGTTGGTTTACATATCTGATTGGAAAACTATTTTGGAACTGCACTCAAAGCAGAGCAATGTTGTAAACTACAAATGTTGTAGATCAAATGTATCCTGTTCCATCCAGAGATCCTATTTTTCTGAAAATCATTCCATATTCTCATGTTGTTCACCCAAGTTTTACTAATTCAAGTGCCAAGATCTAAACATTCTAGAACTGAATATGTACACAGGCAAGGTATGACAGTTTAGTTATTTCTATAGCATTGAAACTTCAACCACCCTGATGCTCACACAGGGTTCCCATAACCTTCTTTGCCAGAAAAAAACTTCACCTATGTATCCAGCTCTTTCTGTCCATAATGGACAATGGGAAATTGTCCCCACCACAGGAGAGTAGTGGCTCAAGATTCAGTGTGTGCCACTGCTGCCAATCCCAACCCCTCGTGGGACTGATGTGCCCTCCTTCCTACCTCATCACCACTCTTTCATACCTCCCTCATTCTGCCCACCCCCCTGCCTTGTTCAACCCTTCCTCACCTCCATCCAATCCCTTGTACGGGCTTACCTGTTTGGCAGGTGTCTGTGGGCCCGCGGGCATGTGGGAAGCCACTGTGGCCCCTCCACCACTGACTCTGCACTGCATATTGGTAGAGGCTGCTTTGCAATAGCTGTAAAGCAGCCTCCAGTGGTGCAACACTAGTTACAGCAGTGGGAGAGGGGGTTAAGATTGGGCCATAAGTGTGTGGTTGGGGCATCTGAGCACTAAATTGATGCTACTCTGTGGGCTGCAATGGCTTTTATGCCTGAGGTTTGTGGAACAGAGGTCTTGGAACTGATCTTGGTCCTCTGTGAGGCAGCTCAATCTGATGCCACCCAAGAAATAGACCAGATTTGATTTAAAATGTGTATCATTGCAGAACAGTGTAGCTTATCCTCCGCAGTGAAGGATTTCTCCTTGGCCCACACGCTAAGCTCTCTGAGTCATCAGGTAAATCAGTGGCGGGGAGAAATCTAACCTATCAAGTTACCAGATTAAAAATAAAACAAACTGATATTTTCTAGAGCTTTTGCTAATTGTCACTTCTCGACAATGTTACACAACTCCCTCGAGCAGGTGGACTTGCTGGCAAGTTTCTGTGTACATACTGGAACCCTGGCTCTGCAAAAAAGCCCTTTCTCTTAGCTACACTAATTTGCCATGTCAAATTAGTGTGATGAAACAAATTCTAATTACACTGAAAGATCACTTAGAGCATTAGCTCCGCTGCTGTGGCCTGTTCGGCTGCTGCCTTATTTGCATACTAATCCAGGGCGCCTAGGTAGATGACAACATGCATTGTCTTTTAGCGTGTTTACTAATATTTGCTGAGGGAGGTGCTGCGAGGCAGCTGCTCCCAGAGGCTGGAAAGGCAAGAGGAAGTGCAGCTAGCTTTCACCAGGACAGAAATTCCCCCCCTGGATTTCCAGTTGAATTGAGATGTATTCAATCCATTTGGAAGTGGTAAACTGTAGTTGTATTTTAAATACACTAGCAGCCTGATGTCAAGACTTTGGCTGACTGTTTCCAACCAATAAAGCTCACAAACACATACAAATACCCAGATTTGGTTTGAGGTTTGAGGAAACCCTCAGTAAAGTACCTCTGCAGGCCCCTTCCGAACTAGGTAGCAGTAGCATAGCTAGAGGGGGGGAACAGTAAGTACTGCTGGTTCTGCAATGTGCTGTGTAAGCAGCCTCTCCCACGTGCTGTCAAAGCCATTCTGGGCAGCAATGGCAATGTACAGGAGACACTGTTAGTTTGGTGAGCATCTGTGCATTGCCATCACTGCCTGGAATGACTCCAACAGCTCGTGGGAGGGGCCGCTTACATGGCACATTGCAGAACCGATAGTACTTAGCGTTTTACCTCCCTCTGGCTATGCTACTGCTAAGTGGACCCCCCGAAGACTCATGGAAGATTCACTTTGCTGATGTCTGGCCATATAGATATGAAGGATATGATCCAGTCATCACTGAACATGTTTAAATCCCATTGATTTCAAAGGAAGAAGTGTAAGCACTTAAAAATGGTTAACGTGGTTGACCTGTGCCCTGAATATTGTTCTAAGTATCAACACAGATGAAGATGGTTTGTGTAAAACTGGGCTTCCCAAACTTCTACAAGGGAGTTCGGAGCACTGTAAGTTGTTGTGAAGGAGGGAGGAAGGCAGCAACGCAATCCCCAGGATTGTGCTGCTGCCAGGGCCAGGAGGAGGGTTTTCTAATTACCTGCAGTCAGTGCTGGGCATGGGGGGGGGAGAATGCAGATCTCCTGGGGGGGACCCATGTCTGCAAAACTAGAAAAAAAAGGCACTTATGGTTTTCACAACAAAACCAGAAGTGCCTGTAATGGAAATATGCAAGATCCCTCAAGGAGATAGGGTGTGGTATCAACAGTGGCCCCTTGCTCTGGGAGGCAAGCATGGGCATAGCTGCAGCCACTTGGAGGCAGAAAGGCTCTCAGGGATAAAAGCAGCACCTGCAGGAGGGAAAGAGGTGTGGGTATGAGCAGGAGGAAGCTTGGAGGAAGGAAACTGAACTAATGGACTGTGGAACTAATGGACTAGCTATGGATTACTGGACCTGTGGACTGACCAACGGACTAGCTGACTAATGGACTTCTGAGGACTACTAGAGACTGCTGGAGACACTGGGATTGGTGTATGGCTGCCTTGCCCAAGACCTGGGGAGGACCAAGGTGTTGCAGTAGTGGCTAGAGAAGCTGCTCCAGGAAAGGGGAGGAAGGAGGACCTCTGCAGGTTGAACAGGTGAGCTACTCTGGTGGTGGGGTCTAGCAGTGCTGCAGGACAAAACCTGGGCTATTGTTGGAGAACACAGGGGAGCTAATTAGCTTAAAGTGGGCCTAGATTCTCTAATCAAAGTTTGGATGGGGACCCCCTATCCCTGGCAGTAGCACGATCCTGGGGATCACTTTGCTACCTTCCTCCCTCTCTCTGCCCCTTAATGGGGCATTGGCCAGTACTTCCCAGCTTGGTGGGTTGTGACCCACCAGTTTGGGAACCACTGGTGTAAAATACGTTAAAATTTTGCAAGGCGACAGATGGTTTGGTTATCACGTATGAGAGTTCAGTTGTAAAAAGGAAAGTTGTGAAAAGGAACGATTTGTGCCACAATGTTAAGTTTTGTGAGGATGCAGATGGTTTGGTGAGAAAAGGTTAAAACATTGCAAGACTGCAGGTTGTGCGTATAGGAAGTCAGTTTAATTTTTTTGATTAATTGTTTAGTTATGGGTGCTTTCCCATAAGAGCAAATGTAGAAAGTGAAATTAAAGGTAACTGCAACAATTTTTTTTAAAGAATTTCAAAAGAAAGCTAGGTATTGTAAACATCTACAAAACATAAGACTTGAACAAGTTGTGGTTTGGAAATGGTACAGTATGGCATTTAGCTTTGTAACCCAGGTACACTTAAGTTTTGAGCTACAATTAAATTCCTTTTTGGGGGTAAGTGGCTAGCATGGGGTATCCCTCAGGGTTGGGAAATCATTGGCCCTGCAACCTGTTCCCACCCCCTGCTCAGTTCACCCTAGTGGTGCTTCTATGGTCATCAGCATTGGGGCTGCTTGGTTGCAGTGACTGGCTCTTTGGACTTCACAACATTGACAAATGCCAACTTCATAGTGGTGACACATGGATGTCACATGGATGATACATCAATGTCATGGCAATGGCACATGGATGCCACACTAATGATGTGCCAGTGTCAAGGCAATTATGTGCTGCTGTCAGAATGCCACTCCATGGATAGCAGCTGTGTCAGATTACTGGGAAGGGTTGCACAAGCAGTGCTTTTCCAGGAAAGCTTGGCATTTCACCCTTGTTGTGCTGGGTCAGTGCACCATCGGGTTGGCATTGCCAGGACAGGTTTGCAATCTAATGGACATTGCATTAGCATCCATGTGCCATCAGTGCCGCATCTGAATACGATTGGACATTATGATCTGGATAGAAACCTTTTTGTTTTAAGGACCATCATGAGCCAGGCTCAATTGTTTGTGCTGATGTTTGCTTTGGTTACTTTGGTGTGGGAGGAAATCGCAGACTGCAGAGAAATATTTGTTTCTCTCATTAACACAGGTACAATGAAACTGTCTGCTGTAACATGAACTGGTGAGGTAAAAGAAGAAATGATACCATTAAAAGAGCAGCTCTTCCAACAGTTGCCCTTTAGAACAGGACATCAGGGATTATCTTGATGCCATGGGAGACATTGGATACGGTTAGATAATTGAGTTTTTAGATAATCAAGGGAATTTTCAGTTTGATTATACGAGACATGACTGTCCATCACAGGGAGCTTTGTTAATTAAGATTCAAAGAGCCAAGATTGGTCTGTATATACTTTCTACTTGTTTATGGGTTTTTACACTGAAGGTGCACTTAGAGCATCCCACATGCTAATTTTGCTGCAAATCCATTATGTATGAATCAGAGTGGTCTGTTTCCTCCTTGATGCATAGGGGATTTAACTTGTGTAACCCCCATTAGTGCTAGTGTCAGATATATATATAAGTAGCCAACACTGAGAATAAAATAGCCTTGTGTACCTAATTAAACTGAATTAAATGGCTTGCATTTATAATGTTTACTGTGCACTGGTGTTTGCATGCCATGCTGAAAAGCAGAGACCACTGAGCAGACTAGGAGTTTAGATGGTTGACAAGGTATGTGTGTGTGTGTGTGGGGGGGGGGGGAAACGCTGATTGCTGACATTGAAGATATGGCATCCCTGTGGTTCATGCACACCAAGTTGATTGCACACTAATCTGCATGATAAGTATATAATATCACAGAGTCCTCACAACCTATTATAGCAATAGCACATCATGCTTCTTCCTCATATTGATCCCCTAATGCTGGCAATTCACTAAGATGCCAAAATGCAAGAAATGTGCCTACATACTAGTAGACTTCTGTGCATTGCATGCTGGAAGTTAATTACAGAGAAAGCCATAAGCAGCTTAGGTTCTCAGTGTTCCTCACAGAATGCCTGCTCTGAACTTCCTCAGTTGAGATCCCATGCACAAATGTCTTCAGTGGGAGGTGATGCTTTCTGCAGGTCAGCATAGCAGGGCCACCTTTATTTTGACAATTTAGCTATGAAGACTGACTGCATCCTTGTGGTTTTAGGTGGATGGCAAAGACCTTCTTGTTCTACCTAACTTCTAGGGGCATTCCTGGTATACTTGCACCAAGAGGGATAAATACTCATATTGTTTTATTGATATTTTGGATTTCATTATGTTTATGATGCTTATATTTCTGATTTTGTTTTTGAAAATTATTTTCCAATTGTTGTGTATTGGTTTGTACTTTGTTCAGACAGAAAAGGGATCTGTACACATGTGAATGATAAGCAACAGATGTATTGATTCATCAAGTATAGCATTGTTTCAGTTCATGTCATCCTGCAGTTGCATGATCAAAAGACACAACGAAGTAGCAAGGTTTCACCTCTGGCTTCTTTATGTCAATATAAATATACAGAATTTCTTATTTTGTTGAGGATCTGGAAACTTGCTCAACATGAGCAGAATGAGAACATTCATAAATGCAGAAAGGAGCAGCAACATATGGACTGAAGAAAGTAGACAAATGGAGAGGAACAATATTGGAAAGCATTTTCTACGCCATAACTGAGCCAAAACATTTTCTTTCCAGTGGGATCCTTCCTACTTACTGTGATGGAATAAGGGTCTGAGTCAAGCCTCCTGAAGGCATGGATTAACATCTGTTATATTCAGTCAAGAAAGATGGGTTCTGTGTTGGCTTTCTGGGTTGTCCTATAGAACTGTATCAGGAGTACAGGATACCATGATACACAGGAAAGAACACCCTTCCCTGTGAAATGACTCCAAGACCTATATAAAATCTCCCACGCTGTCCTCTACAAGTTTTATCCCTTTCTTACCCTGTTTTCTCTCTATTATTGCTACCGCAATACAATTAATATAAAAAAGAGAATGACACCTGACCATTTTAGACCATGAATTAGGATTCCCCTTGTGCCAAATCATAATTTTCACGACTTGGACTGTTTAGGTGTGTTTTATGGTTGTCTAGTGGTCAGATATTGTTTCTGAATTAGCCGTTGAATGCATTTCCGGAGCTGAAGAGAAGTAAAATGGGCCCCTTTTATTAATATGCTCAGTATTTAGATGCATGTGATTAGACATTACTGTATTACAGTATATAATATACAGTAAGATATTTCGCATAATATTTGGATTTATCTAATCCATTTGTGAGGAAAAAAGAGAAAATGCTATACAGGTATACTAATTATCCACAAATTTTTTACCCATGGTTTTATCTCAATGTGATGAGAAGGGCCCTTTAAAGGAAAAAAAGTTGTTTAACAATAACCTTGTTAATGAGAGGGGGCAGCTGGCTGACAATCTATCAATCATTTCCTCTTCAGGCACTTAGAACAGCTTTACTCCAAGGCAAGCGACCTCTCCCTTCCCCCCTGAGCACTTGAATTGCATTCTTTCCCAGTGCTGCCCAGAGCTCCCAGGGTGAAGGGAGGGGTCACTTGCTCAGAGTGAAGCCTTTCTAAGCACCTGGAGAGAGACTGATTGATGGCTTGTCTGCCTAATGACTCTGTCTTGCAGCACAAAAGTCAGCAAGGTTGTTTTTAAATAGCCTAGCAAGAGACATTGTTTTTGAAATGGATTCGCTTTAATGAGATTTTTGCCATCCACATGAGTTATGGGAACAGAACCCTCGTGAATAAGGAGACTCAACCTGTATATGGCAATAGTTCTGACAGAGGTTGATTTTGTTGCCCAATAAGAAAGATTAAAAATAAATAAAATCTGATTTATTTGCAGCAAAATTATCCTTTGTATTTTTTTCCCCCTCCACACAGATTTATACAAGTTATAAATAAATTTATATAGATCATAGATTTGGTTTTATTTTGATTACATTTAAATTTATACTATATAAATCATGATTTGTGATTTCACATTTACAAAAAAGTCACAAGGAACACTGAATGAATTGCAAAAGCAAGCAAGCAAGCGTGTAGGCCCCATTTCATTTGTTTCTAAGAATGAAAATGGTTGAACTGAATTGATTGCTGTTTTGCCAACAGAGAATAAACAAACTCACTTTGGGACAAGCAGATAATCTGCCTAACATACTTCTCTCATCTTTTTTTTTATTTTAAATTACCCTGATCAATTTAACCATACATTCCAAATAAATTCCATTCAAAGTCCATTGGAACAAACATCCTTTTCTAATTAAAACTTATTGCTAATCTTGCTGCTGTCTACAAATAAGTGCTCCAAATCTAAAACTAAATGCCAGAAAGAGATAATTTTACAATACCAAAATATATGAATCTGATCTCATATATCTTTTAAATTAGTGGAGAAGAGTATCAGATAATAATAATAATAATAATAAAACTTTATTTTTATCCCGCCCTTCTCCCAAAAAGGGATCCAGGGCGCCTAACAACATATAAAACAAATTAAAACATAATTTCACAGATAAAAACATATTAAAAAACACATTAGCAGAACCCATAAAAACAGTAGTCAGAAGAGTCAGAGGTCAGATCTGACCTCTATAATCAATCCCTTTTTATTTTATTTTATTTGGAGAAAGTTTTATTCATCATTCTTGGCTCCAGTTCATCTCTCTTAGATTTGCAAGATAACAGATATACTATAATTGGTGCCATGCTGCCACATAATGTAAAGTGCTATGTACATTTAAAACTTGCAAATAGTACTTGAATTCTACATTCACACTAATTAAAGTTCATCTTCATGGTGGCGAAAATGAGTTTCAGAATGACAGCCAAAGGCCATGTATGGTTGACATGGTGTTTTCTGTGCTGGTCAGATCTGGTAGTCTTTAGTTGGGTGAAAACTACAGTAAAGACCTGAATAACACATTGTAGTGGACTGCAGAAAATATCACAACCTTTAATCTTCTGAATGTGTGCACTGTTCCAGAATAGCAAGTCCTCATATTTCATATTTGAACCTTCTATGCCAATAAAGGTCTTATGTATGTATGTATGTATATATGTATGTATGTATGTATTTGAACCAAATTATAATAATGTTCAATCAAAATATCAATAACAAAAAGATGCAACAAGAATTTACAGCACGAGGAGTCAACATTATAAATCATTTCCCAAGGACTAGCCATGTTTGTTTGTTGCAGGAAAAACAACCAAGGTTCTTGCAGCACCTTAAAAGCCTATCCTGACCCAAACTGAGTGGTCTTTAAGACTCTACAAGACTCTTTGTTGTTCTCGTAAATCAGAAATACAGAACAAAATTGTGATTTCATATTTGACAAAAAGTCAAGATAAGCCTTGAATTGAATTGTTAGCCATTTTTAATCAGTTTATGTAATGAATCCAATGACACTTAGGGGCCAATTCTATCCCTCCCCGGTTCCTAGCAGTACAGTCCTGCAGAAATGGCTGCACCTGTATCCTGTGGGGCCAGGGAAGGCGCCGAAGATCTCCTTGGCATAAGGAAACATTGGTTCCCTTACCCCATGTCAAGTATGGCTGGCCCTGATGGATCTACTTGGAACTGCACCAGCCCTTGAGCTGGCACAGAACCGAGGAGACCAGTGTTGGGCAGCTTGGCTTTGGACAGAGCACTGAATTCAGCAGTAGTCCCTGCTGTCGACCCCAACCCCCTCCTGGGCCCAATCCACTCTCTGGCCCTTCCTCCCCCTGTCCAGTTTCACCCCTTCCCTGCCTTCCTTCTGCCCTCCCTCCACCCCAAAAGGCTTCCCCACTGAACAGCGGGGAAAACTTACCACACAGCGCTCCAGTGATGCGACCTTCTTGCACTGACCTCTCTGCCGGTGCAGTTGGCTCACTGCTGGTGCTGGAGTGCTCAATGGCACTTTTACAATGCCCAGTACTGGCGATAAGGCTGAAGGACTGATGCTGAGCAGCACAGAATTGGGCTACTTGAGAAACATGACCAATTGCAAACAGTGGTACTGAGTCAAATATTTTCCTCTGAATATTTTTGGTTAAAAAGGGGAGCTTTGGTAGGGCTTAACCCAATTAACCCCCAAAGCATACCCTTTTTCATACTTGCTCACTTATTCCTACATTCCAAACAGCTACAGCTCTGGCAGTTCAGTTAGTTCAGACCTGTTTGATGACATCATCGGTGAGGCCAGAGTGAGACCAGGGCTTCCTGATTAGAAATTGCTAGCACTCCAAATCACCTTTGTTTGTTTCCTGTGATGTCATCATGTAGCCTAATTAAATGCCTGAATAACATCACTGTTGCAACTAGAAAAGATGCTATTTTCAAATTGGAAAAGAAAGATACTGAATCTGCAATCTGTTGGGTTTATGAAGACTTACAGTGGAATGCTGCTGCAGCAGCTTGCTTGAATCCTGGGTAGGTAGGGGAAGACTTGCAGGATGCCTTTATCTGTGCCAAGGGCATTTCCTCTTTGTACCACTGCCCTCATTCCCTGTGAACAAATGATAGAAACCCTCAAGAGAGAGCGCATTTTGCAAATGGGAGAAAATGCCCTGCTTCCGTTCAATCCTAAGAAACAGCTTTCTATAGCCTGAGTAAGAAGCGTACATCATTTTATTATTATGAAAGTTTATGGAACTGACCCAACTGTGGTAATGGATAAGTACGTAGTGGGTGAGTCTGGATACTGTCATCTCCATTCATATGAAAAGCTGCATAAAGCTTGGATGAGTATTGTGATTATATGAGGATGTAATATGTAAGCATCTGTATTCATTTCACCCCACATCATGAAGGATGAAGTCAATCATTCTTGGCTGCGTACAAAGAAGACCAAGTAGAATAGCTCCAGAAAGTACAAAGGGAAAAATTTAAAATACAGGAACAATTGTCAGATTTTTAGTCGGCTACATTGCTTACCTGTTATTGAAAAATGCCCATTTTACTTGCATGTAGAAACTGTTTATGATAACAATTCATAAATAAAGTATTAGTTTTTTCCTACTCAAGAGTAGTGAACCAGCAAAGCAAATCACATCCACTGTGCATCTACTGTTTACATCTCCAAGACCATAAGAGAGGACATGGTACTGTAGAGTTTGCACATAAATACCATTAATAATAATTAATAATAAACCTAAAAAGAAATGTGACATACCTCACCTGAAGACGAATCCAGTAATATCATGTACTATTCCCTTGAACAAAATTATGCTCTTTGCTTTGGCTCTTTGGACAACTGCAGACAGCAAATGATAAATGCAGCTGTTGTGCCCAACATCATTTGTGCACGCACAAAATTTGGTGAAATTGAACTAGACCAGCAGTTCTCAAACATTTAGTACTGGGACCCACTTTATGGAATGAGAATCTGTCCAGACCCACCAAAAGGGATGTTATGACCGGAAGTGACATCAAGCAGGAAAATTTTTAACAATCCTAGGCTGCACTCCTATTCACACTTACCCAGGAGTAAGCCCCATTGACTATAATTGTTAAAAAGCATATACATAGTAGCCTGTTAAAAGTACAGAACATTTCCCCAAATGCAGTCACATAGTATGGTTGCATCAAGACTGATATATTTTAAAAAAAATTGAAATGAATGGGGACACACTTAAAAATTGGCTTGCGACTCACCTAGTGGGTCCCACCCAGCCCACAGTTTGAGAAACACTGAACTAGACAATTGATTCTATTTTAATTATGTGTTGGTTTATCCCTGGCTAGGGTCTTTCCAGATCATGCCCTGAGCAACTGCTTGCTTTATTCATATGAAAATGGCCCTAATCTTATCAATGTGATCACACTATAGCTCAGAATCATTGTGCATGGAATCTATTTCATTCATGCACTGAAGAGTGGCATATAGTTACTCTGCCTGATGGCCTAATTCTGATGGGAACAAGCCAGCCACTTGCCAGCTGTCTTACTTGGTGACTCTTCAGGGAGATGGGAAAGGAGAAGAGGACCAAACAGGGCATCATCCCTTTCCATAATTGCAACAGAACATAGGAAGTCGTTTCTAAAATACTGTAATGGGATTTCTTTAAAGTGAGAATGCTTAATTCTATCACCTTACCCAATTTCTATTGTGATACTAAATCTAAGCCAATACCTGTTTTCCTCCCTCGTTTGCAACTGTTTGATCTATCATCCTAAAAAGTTCCTTTCTGGGGAAAATAAGTCAAAGGTAAAAATAAAATCAAAGGTCAAAAAGCCTTATTCTGCCAAAAAATTGCAACATGTGGAGAATTCATCCATTATATGGTGGTGGGACAATCATAAATAGATCTTTTCAGAGTTTCTGGTTTCTAAAGGCCCAATCCATTTTGGACAGATACTAGCACACTGTCCATCATATCCTAAGTCTGTCCTGGCAATGCTACTCTGACAGCACATGAACATCAGCACAAGGGCCATAAGCCAAGCCTGTAATAGAAAAGCAGCACTGGTGCATCCCCTCCCAGTGTCTGGGAAATGGTCTGATGCACAGGGAGGCCATGTGCCTCAGAAGATCCCCTGGAGGCTTAGAAAGGCCCTTCTGTGGAGGCAGTAAATGGCCTCCCCATGCCTCAGACTACCTCCTGGATGCCTGACTGCCTCAAGATTTGCCATTGGAGGTGCAGGTTGGCACCCCCTTAAGACATGGTACCTGGGGCAAGGTACCCCCTGCCCCCAGTTAGCTACACCTCTGATATCAAAGTGTAATCAGTGTTATGACCAAGGGCACCATATCCAACCAGCCGCAACATTGGCAACCAAAGAAGTGCCACCAGGTGAATTAATCAGGAGGTGGGGAAGATACAGGGCCAATAAGCAGCTAATGCTGGGGAAACACTCCTCTGCCAGCCACTTGGAATAAATGACACAGCCACAGGTACCACCTCAACCATGGCGAGATGCCCCCAGGGGCACATTACACACATGGCATGAGGATGCAACACCACCACTTTCTCCTCATAGCACTCACAGTGCTATCTGCAGAAAGGTATGAGTTATGAATGAACAAAGATCTGGTTACACATGCAACAGAATGAGATGGTAATGACATTGTGAAGCCTTAAAGTGGTAGAATAATCTGTACCACTTCAGATTGCAGGTGAGGGATTACAATATTGAAAGTTCCTTCATGATGTAGAAAAATAGCTCAAAAAGAAAACCAGAACAGCAGGGAGTGTACCAGGATTTTTCTCCTTGCTGTTCCAGGAGAACATTCAACAATGGCATTAGGGCAGCACCTGCAGCTGAAGCAGTACAATCCTTTCACCTACTTCACGAACCTACTGCCTCACTTAGCTGTCTGTACAGAGCAAGGGAAGGGTAGCAGATCAGTAGCTGAGCACATGGACTGCATACAGAAGGTCTCAGGTTCAATCCTTGGCATCTCCAGATAGGAATGGAAAAGACCCTTCTGCTTCTCCCAGTTGTTGAATTGGAAAAGGAAGTGTTGAGGAGAGTGAGATACTCTAGCTCACCACTCATCTCTCTTCCACACTTCCCCTTCCTCTTCTGCCTTTTCCAATCCAAGGAATAGGAAGAGGCTGGAATGTTGCCAGGTAAGGGAGGGCAGTATTTGGCACCCTGCTTCTGGTGCTGGAAGATGCTTGGGCTAGCCCTGTTCTCAGATGGTGTGCTGCAGAAAAGGAAGTACCCAGGAACAGTGATTCTAGCTGCTATTATTGTGAACTTTTTGTTGAAAAGCGGTATATAAATACTGTTAATAATAATAATTAATAATATTATACAAAATATGCCAAAATATAAAACGGTGAACCTACAGATAGCCAATTATCCACTGTAAAGCCTCTTTGTGCAGGTTCATGCATTTGCATAGGATATTCCAAAACCCAGTATCATACTGATAGAGAAGAGAGAGAGGATTGGAAAGTGCTTAATCCAGAGCGAGGACACAGCTGTAATTCTAATCGGATTCAGTCTTTCCAATGGCAAACTTCTTTCAATCTGTCTTAAAAGAGCTGTGAACCTATCATTCAGGCATGTGCACACGAATACAGCAGCTGCTACTGCGACTGATATTGGGGCGTTAGTTGCACAGACAATGCCAGGAGCCTATGGACACATGCCAAATCATGATTCTGTACTGATCCTGGGAGATTTTCTTGTAACCCCCCATGCAGCCAAAGGTCGTGGTTCAAATGTAATCGGCTGACATGAATTAGATAAGATTAATGAGTCTGGACACAAATTAATAGAGTCCCAATTGGATAAACCAGCTTGTTCTCGCTTGTGTTTAATTTCAAAATCATATTCAAAAAACATACACCTGGGCTTCTGATGATCAACTGCAAGGAATCTAAATAAGTGTCATCCTTTTTTTATGAGATAAATTAATACAGAGATTTATGATACTGTTTACTATCCAGTTTTATTGTGTATTCATGTCAGCCCAGATCTGACTGCTGTGCAAAGTTCAGCATTAATAAGATGAGAAATTGCACAATTATCAGTGAAATTCTGACCTTGTCACCTATGAAGGTTGGATAAAGATTATGCAGAAATGAAATAATTTAAAATATGACACGTTTTCTGTGAAATGTCTCTGGTGAATTTATGCTAAGCCTAATTTTATTTTCTTAATTTAAATCATACTTCATAACATCCTTTTAAAGAAAGTAACACTCCAGTGCACTGACATGAAATCAGAGTGAGCCCTAGCTGTTAATTAAGCTACACAGTTGCCAATGCAGAGAATTAATAGGAGGCCTATTCACACATTATGTTGTATATGGATGCAGGGACACTATTTCATGTTCTTCTGAATATGAATATGCATGTGTTCATTTTAACAGTGAACCCAGTTACTGGACTTCATCAGTGTAGGGTACAGATGGTGTGTATGTATAGCCCTATTACAATTAGGTGTAAAAGAACATAAGGAGAGCCTCTGGGAACATGCTAGCTTATGTTTAAATCATAGTTTATTTATTTATTTATATCCCGCTTTATCTCCCAAGTGAACCTTATGGCTTAGTTGAGGCTTATGCTGTCATAAAATGCGACACGCCAGTCCTCGTGGTCAGCTCCACACACCAACAGCCAGAGGATACCTGCTAGTGCAAGTAAGTTCATGAAAGGAACTGGAAGGAGGTGAGGAGAGGTCAGGAAGGAAAGGAACAACAACAGGAAGGTAGGCAGACTAGGACCAGGAAGTGGGCAGTATCATCAACAGCAACAGGGCAGGCCAACATCTTAACTCCCTTCCTGGCCTTGATCCCCCAGCCTGGGTCCACTCAGATTTGCACCAGCTATAGAGCTGGGGCAGGTCTGAGTAGACCCAGCAGCCCAGCATGGGTTTATCCTGGGGCAAGGGAACAAATATTCCCTTGGCCCAAGGAGGCCTCCAGATGCCCAAAACCCCCCATGGCATTCAGTGGGTATCACACTGACACTGCAGCATTGCTGCACAGGGAGTTGCTTTAGATTGGGCTGTTAGTCCTGCTTCTGCCAGTGTCCCATATGTATTAACCCTGCTGCCCACCCTCGTGAGCGGCATTTGTCTGCAGTGAACATGGGGGGAGATCCGCTTCGTGACTGCCACCCTGGAACATTCCAAGGAGGTAATCACAAAGTGGAACTCTCCCTGTGTTCAGTGTTTTTTGCTGCAGACAAATGCTGAGCACAGGGGCAGTGCTAACACGCACGGGTCATCATCATCATCCTCCTCAACAGGAGGTGGGGCTAAGTAGAAGTGATCCTGGAAGGTCCTCCATAAGTGATTTTTTTAAAGCATACAGTACATGTGTGACATCTCCCCAGGTCTTGTGAAAAACCGAACGTGTGTACAGATGAGCAGTCTGTATGCATAGTACACAGATTCCACATGTGTATGGTGCAATGGGCGATAGCCCTGAGGGCAGCTAAAAAACCCTGCTAACGTTTCATTGCAGTTCCACTGACTCTAACCCACGTTCCATACGTAACAGTATCCTTTTATGAAACTGTACTTTCTTCTCTTGCCTGTGATCTACAGCAGCATATAAAATGGGATATCTGGCTTTTATTCAGCTTTATTTAGTTATTAGGGATCCTGAAAGCAAAGATATTAGGCATCCTGCTCAGCAAAGCAGCTCTGCATATCTTCTGTGTGTGCTTCTGCTTGTAGAGGCCTGTTATTTGAATAAATGGAAAATCTTTCCGTTATGGAAGATCTTGCCCAGGAGGTTATATTCATGCTTGAAAGCCAAGTGTGGCAAGACCAGGTGGAGAACATAGGATATAAGTGGCACCCTGCCCTCCCCTGACACACCTCCTAATGGTTCTGATCCTCCTCCTTTTTGCCCCAATCCTCTCCCCCGCCTGCCCACAGCCCACCCCCACCCTGTGCCAATTCACCTCCACTGGAGGTGACTGGGCGATCTGGTAACATGCATGTGTGGTTTGCCAGCCTTTTTTTACTAATGGCCCCACTGTACACATTGTTGCTGCAGCCACAGCACCAATGGGTGGACTTTCCGCTGACATATCACTCATTTTGTCAGCGGGAGGCACCCACAGGATTGGGCTGTTAGTTGCTTTTTCAATCTGTTTTTCTAGTTTGGAAACGTCATCTTCTTCTTGGAGTCAGGGAAGCTTGCCAAAGCAGAGCAAATCGTTATTCCTAGCCACGTGTAAAGGCCCCAGCATTTCCACTGCAGCTTGTTAGTGTGCATTTTGGCCAATGTTAACATGATTTCAAATATTCAGACAAGCCTGCTACCTACTTTAAGTCCTTAGGAGAAGCTAAAAAGACTATTAACAAGTCGAGGCCATAAAAAAACATCTGTTCCAGTCATGCTGCGGGTTTTTTATTAGTCCTTCAAATCTGCAGCAAAGATATCTAGAGCAAGAAAAATGCTCTGGCGTGGCATGCAATTTCCAATTTGTAACCTGATTTTGTTGATTCATACATATGCATGACTGATAAACTCTTCCTGAATACAAAGACCAAGTCTGCCCCCCCTCCTTTTGGGGCTGTACTTTGTTTATTTTCCTTGAAACACCCTTGAAATTTCATTTGCTCAGTGAAACCAAACAAATAATTGCATACTAAAAGGAAAATGAAGACTAGCAAGCTAAGTAATTTGCAACATCAAATACTCCTCTTCTGTGGCTAACATTCACACAGCGAGGAGGAAACAGCAATAAACAGCTGACTGTATCTTAAGCCTAATGACTAATGCCAATGTCAAATGAATGAAGTGAAAATATCTTAGGATATGCCTTCACAGCTCAGCTCTGGGCTGTTAAATGGAATATGCTATATAACTATAATGGGAGTCAGACTTGTCATATTTTCCCTGATCTCTAAAGAAGAATACCAATGTAACTATAATGCTGCTTACATCTTTTTCTAGTCAAAGTCACTTTATTTCATGGGACTTCTGGATGGCTCTTTTAAAAGGTTAGGCTCTGTAAGGAAAACTGTCAGGATTGATAAAGCCAAGAGTAATTTGCCAAGCCAATTTTTTGTGTGCAATTAGAGAGACGGCCATCTCTTCACTCTGCTCCCCATCGCTACCGAACAGGACAGCAAGTGTACAAATTAGCCACAGCTGGAGCTTTTGTGACGTCCTCCAGTGTGAAAATAAGGAGCTAAGGCAGTGCGAAGCGGAATTTCTAACTCACTGCAGCAAAGCACAATGGGCCAAAGGTGTGACTCCTGTGACAACCAAAGATGGCTGTGGCATTACAACCAGGATGAATTTGGTCCATTTTAACATCAGTGGCACTTGTTTCCCACAGCACAACAGCCTCGGGCATCATATGGTGAGGAACAGTTTTCACTGTACGCCAAGTGTGAAATGCTGCTAAAAAAACCCAGAAAAGTTTATAATTAAAATTGGCATTTCTGAGTCAACTGCTGGAAGTGATTGTCTTTCTGGGAGGTGGCATTTGTTTGTCCCATTGTGTTAACAATGGAGAAAGGAAGTTATTGTGAAGAGTGTGCTCTGCTCAGAATACAGTGGAGACATTCTGTGTTAATGGTGACATTAACAGCGTTGGTACATGAAGTACTTTGGGAGAGAGAAGTCTATTCTCACAACTTAAGGCCTGGTGGGTTCTCTCTCACCAGCCATTACTCCTGTCAATGAACTGGAATGGCTGCTGTTATGCATGGCATTGTATAAATGCCATTGGCCATAACTGAAATATTCACAGAGGTAAACATCCTCACATTAAGGAAAGGGTCAAGCTAGACATGCATCTACTTGTATTTTTAAGAGGCATGTCTGCTTCTGTTTGGGGCCACAGTGTACAGGAAGGAGAAGGTTAACTGAGGGAAAGCCAGCAAGGCCAGAACCACATCACCACCCGCTATGCTTTTAAAGTTAAACTGAATGTGAGTCACCCTGAGGGTCTCTGAGGAGTGCAATCGTAGCATACAAATGTCCTGATAGATAGATTTAAAAAAAAATTGTTCCATCCTCATGCTGTTTCACACAGAAAATCATCCCACGAAGTCACCATTTGCCTCCAGAGTGGCAAACAGCTGGTTCAGGCTCAAAGTGCAGCTTTGAGGGAGATTTCAGGGGTGGAGGCCAAAGCTCAGTGGTAGAGTACATGCTTTTCATAAAGAAGCACCTAGGTTCCACTCCTGGTATCTCCCAAGAGGACTGAAAATAACTCCTCTCTGAAACCTGGAGAGCCACTACCAACCAGTGCAAAGAATATTGAAGTAGACACTGACTAATGGTTTGACTCACTACAGAGTTTTTGGAGGGAAAATGGCATGAGGGGAACAATTTAAATTTTTCCTCTCTGTCTGTGATCCCTATCAGGACCAGTTGTCCTCCTACCCTGGTTCATTTTATGAAATATGAGCTAGGTTTAAGCATGCCTCAAAATCTAGTTTGGGGATAAGTCAAGACTTCCAGAATCTGCGTTGAATGAGTTTTCTTTTAGCTGTATTGTGCCATCCATGGCAGGAATCAGCCAGGGCACATGGGCAGCCATTCTCACTGATTCCTCTCTAAGGTTGCAGATTTTGAGCCTGAACATTTCCTAGCAGCACAATTCTAAACAGTGCTTGTCAGCTCACTGCTGGTGTGCACGGTCGCAAATATGTCATAAAGCATGTTTGCGAGCCCTCAGTGCCAGAACTAGCCCAGCACCAACCAGAGCTGGGTAGTGCCAGTGGAAAGGCAGTGTTCCACCACTTAGCTGTTGCCTGAACCTCCAGGCGGCGGAGAGGTTGGTGGGGGCATGGGGGGAGGAGGTGTTCCGGAGTGGGGGGAGGTGGGGCAGAGAGAGGGCTGGGAGGAGGCATTCCGGGGTGAGGGAGTGGGGTGGAAGGAGGGTGGGACTGGTGGAGCTGAGCTCCACCAGATCCTATGCTCCACCTTGGGCCCCACGGCCTGACATGGAGCTCTCCAATTCTGCAGCAGCTCCAGAATTGCTGTAGAATTGAGTAGCCCATTGTGGGGCTACTTCCTTTACTTGGAGGAAGGGGATGAACATCCTCTTCTCCCGAGGAGGTAGCGGTGGCTGTCTGGGGTGTGCTGGATGCTGCCGCAGCTGTTTTCACCACTGTGGCAGCCCCGCACTCTGGGCAGCTCAGGATAGGGCTGTATGTCTACTCATAATTGTTCAACTATGTCCAGTGGGACTACTCCCAAGTAAGCATCTATAAGATTTCAGCCTAGAAGTACCTGAGAAGTTGAGAGACAGAATTAAGGTCTCTCCCTCCATTAACATGCATTTGATTCTGACAACAGTGACAACACTGAGATTGTTCATGCACATGGCAGGGTGTGGAAAATGAAGGTGGGGTGTGGGCAATGATCTCTGAAAAACAGGCACAGTGTAGATATTCCACCTTTTCCTATAACTCATCCTGTCTACCACATCAGGAACCTTTAAGTGAATGGCATCCCTAATTATTGAACTATTATTACCCAGGTAATTTGACTCCATTTCATTTTGACTCAACTCCATACTACCAGCCTGACAGGTGATGTCATGCTTCTTGCAGGGTGTGCATGACTCAGCAGGTGCCTTGGAAATGCCAGTTTTAATGAGGAGGGTGGATTTTTTCCCATATACATTTCACAAACGCACTTCATCTAATATAACGCCAGGCATCTGGGTTTCAGCAAATGGGGGGCAGCTTTCTTAAGCCCACATTGTACACTGAAAAGAGGTTTCTTTTCCTGCATTGAATCAAGTATTCAGGAGAGAAGAAAAATAGTCTGATTTTTGCTGAAAAAACTAAATTTGAGCCGTAAAGAAGTTTTTGCTTCCCTTTCTAGAATAAATTATGGGTAATATTACTAAAACCCAAGGAATCTGGCTGATTAGTTTAATCAGTATGTCAGTTCCCACCCCCACTGGCAAAACTGGGACATTTTAAGGCCTTAGAAAGCCTTCTGAAGGGTCCTATGACTCCTGTGACCTCCCCTCAGCGACACTACTGTATTGTAGTGATTGTGATGAAGACTCTGAAAAAAGAAAGATCTTTCTAATCCTACAGTCTCAGAAGGCTGGATCTATTCTCTCAGTGCAATCAAGCTGGTGAGATTGGTTCAGCTCATGGGGATTCCATTCTACCCAGGAAACAATAGATTCATGGCTCAATCCTAACTAGGCTTTACAACAGCAGAGTAGAGGTTTTGCAAAAAAAAATCGGAAGTGACCTTATCAGATATTCCAAAGGCCTTAGAAGGCCTTCTGAGGCTGGGAGGGGCAAGTGTGACTTCTCCAGGCCTCAGAACACCCTCTGGACGTGACCGGAGCACAGTTTTGGTCATATTTGGAGTGGGTACAAGGGTGGCCCAGGTCAGGGGGCAGCCCTGGAAGGTGAGCCCTGAGGTGGCACACCTTTCCTCTATGCCTCTGGTGCAATACAAAACCAGACTGAAAAAGATTTTATGCAAGGAAAAAGTAGGTGCTTGATCATTGTAAGTGTGTCAATTGCCACTTAGGAGTAGCAATATTCATGCTGAATTTTTGTACTAAAAATTGTCAGGAGACTCACTACTCTTCTAGATCTCAAAAAGTTAGATCTGCTTTCTCAGTGCACATGTGAAAACAACATAATATACCAAAAGCCCTTTTGGATCAAACTAAGGATGCTAATCCCAACCCTGTTTCCAACAGTGGCTGGCCAGGTGCCCCAGAAAACCTACAAGCAGAACATGAAGGGATCAGTCCTCCCCCAGATAGTTATCTTCAGCACCTGGTAATTAGAGACATACAGCCTGTGAATGTGGAGCTTTACATAATTTACCTATGATGGCTAATCATTATCAATACATCTATCTTCCATGAATTTGGCTAGCTTTTATTTAAAAAGCCTAGTGCTACATCTTGTGATCACAAATGCCACTATGGTTTTATACCTGCTCAAAGCATTTCTCATCTATGTTTTCAGTGTACACATTCTAGGGCTGAGCCCTATCACTGAACAGAAATTCCAGAAGGGCTTAATCCTGGCTTATATTAAGCTTGGATTATTCATGACCTAACGTTGAGACAGGACCTGTTATTTTGTTTACATTCTGCTTGCCCATCTTTTAGAAATACAATTTCGCACTTTTCAAAGGAAGGAAGGTTTCACATAACAGTAGCAACTTGGTAAGAAGCTGCCCAAGAGGGAAAAAATGAGTATTGTAGCACTTGATTTAAATCTGTTATAAAATCCCACAGTTATTAACAATGAACTATTTGCAGTTGTGTGATGGAAGTCATGGCAATGACATACAGGCTTACTTAGCATTTTAAAAACTTTTACAAAGGAGCCTTAAAGACATTGACAGGAAATATATTCAAGCTGTCAAATACCAGGCAAGAAAAAAGGCACCCGGTCAGAAGTAAAATAAACTGACACATTCAGTGTGGGGTAGAATTTGAAATTCCACAATGAGTGGCGCACAGCACAGCCGTCTGCTGGAACTTGTAAAACATTGTGAGTACCCAGAGTTCAGTAGGAAGACTAACTCCAACAAAAATGTCCTCAGTTCAATTTTATTTTTAATTAATACTCGTATTAGTTGGAATATTCAAGCAAATTACAGTCAACATGCTAGAACATTTGGCATGGGCTCTTGAATCAGAGCAGGATATGATGAGCAACAAGGATGACCAGATACAATGAAAGATAGTGCCTGTCTTAGCACTGACCTCTGCACTGCAGTCCCCAAACACACCACACCTGGTTCTTTCCTCAGTGTGGACCCTTGAATCAGAGCAGGAAATACAGAATCTGGTGGGTTGCTCACAAAGTGACCAGATACAATACCTTTAAACACTGTAAAGAACAGGGAATTTTGGCAGGGGCAGCTCAACATGGAAGAGTTTAAAAAGTTGCACCTGCCAAAATTCTCTCTTCTATACAATGTTTAAAGGTATTGTATCTGGTCACTCTGTGAGCAACCCACCAGATGCTGTATTTCCTGCTCTGATTCAAGGGTCCACACTGAGGAAAGAACCAGGTGTGGTGTGTTTGGGGACGGCAGTGCAGAGGTCAGTGCTAAGCAGCCCAATAGCTTCAGCAGACCCTACTCAGCAGAGTACAGAAAACCTAACAAGACTGTCAAAGGAACACAGACAAAAATACTAGGAATCTTTGGAAATTTATCTGCTGATATACACAATGTGTATATCATGACTAAGGCACTAGGCGCAAGAGAGGCCTAGACCTGAGAAAGCCCAGTCTGAAGAGAACGAAGGATGAGTCCAAACTAAGGCCTCTGCAGTGCAGCCATTGCCATCTCACTCCCCAGGCTGCTATCAAGCAGTATTCCCAGCAGAATTTGATTTCCAAGGCACTGAAAGCTGACCAGTTTGGATAAGCTGGTTGGCAACCTTCAGCAAATTCCTAAAATACTCTCAAACTTCTGACCTGGATGAGGAAACAGAGGAAAAGCAAGACTATACAGTGGGCCCAACAACAGAGATCATCCTCACTAAGGACCTCATGGCTCATGGAAGCCTAGAGAAATCATTCCCAAACTGCACTAGGATGCTAATGCACTAATGTACAGGAATAAATTAAGGCTGCAATCCTATGCACATTTATTTGAAGTACGTTTCATTAAACTCAGCGGGGCTTACTTATGAGAAAGCCTAGGATTGCTCTATAAAACACTGCATTCTCCTGTGGATCCAAAGTATCACTAACAGCCCTGGCTGCTTACTGGGTCTCTGAATATTTGCTGGTTTAGTCTAGTATCTTTCCAATCAACTTCCCTGGGGAGGGGAAGGTAATTCCACCCTGTTTCTGCATCAGGTGAGCTTGGAACATTTAATCACTCTCTGCAGAAGCAGAGCAGAATTATCTGCCTTCAGAGAGGACATGCCCAGAATAGTGAGTCGTATGGAAACACAGTGAGTGATTTCTGCTGGGGACCAAACTAGACGATATGCCTATTGTGGTATTGGGAAATTTGTATTTTTTTTTTTTAAATGCAAATAGAAGCTGGGGGGGGGGATCCAGACTGGAACCATGATATGGACAAAGGTTGATATTCTACCACCCAGTCTAGCTACCATCTGACTACTATCTGCACTTTACAATAAACATGCAGGCCCTAATAACTCAAAAGGCACATCGTGTTGTTTGGCCTTGAAAATAGGCAGTTCATACGCTTGCACCATCTGAAGGTAAACCACTGAGGATGGAAGAGTGAAGTGCATTTCCAGTTTTAATCCAGAAGGAAAATGTGTGCCTCCGCTATTAGAATACCGGTTGGGAACACCAACAGTCAGGAGTTTGGTGTAAGAGTAGCAAAAAAAGAAAGGATGCTTGCACTTGAGCTTGTGGTTCATAAGCCATTCACTTTTCCTCTTTAACAAAAGGAGATTTTTCCTTCCTCCTAAGATACTATTGGACTGTGATTAAAAAACATTATAATATTATATGAATAGTTTCACTAGTTGTAGGTTCAGACAACTAAAGACGCAGAATGAATGCTCTTGGGCCTGTACAGTTTTCTAGTTGTGGTCCAGCTTTTCAAGGCCATGAGGCAAAAATCCTGCAGGGGACCCCCATGGCACAGTCCTCCATGCTATAGAAAGCATGTGCCAGTGACCTCCTCAGGGTGTCCAGTGACCAGGCAATGTCCAGAGACAAGTCTTCCTTCATGCTGCCACCTGGAGCATCAGTGGTCACAGTGAACCCATTCAGTTTCCATTTACTTTTCCTAACTGGCACTGAATGGAGAGGCTTAATGGGAGGCATTGGGGAGCAACCAGTTGGCAGGACCAATAGTGTTGATAGGGGCAATCGTGTTTGGAGATAGGACATCTGGGAATTTTAAAATGGCTCAGGGAAGAAAGCCATCTGCTGCTGTCACTGCTCCGGCACGGCAATCTGATCAGCATCCTCTTAGGTTCTGGTTTACCAGACACTGATAGGGAACAGTGGCAATAGTAGCAGCAGAGGCTTGCTTGACATAGCTGTAGGGGTCCTTGGCATGTATCCTATATAGCTCCACCTGGGAAGCCACCCTGGCTCATTCAGTTTTAGACTAAGGCCCAAATCCTAACCAATTCTCCAGCACAGGCATAGCAGTGCTAGTGGGGCATGTACTGCATCCTGCAGTTGGGTGGCACTCATGGAGACCTCCTCAAAGTAAGGGAATGTTTGTTCCCTTGTTTGTTACCTTGGAACTGCATTCCATATGTTGGTGCTGGAAGGTACCTTCTAGGTTACAATCCTACCCACACTTACCACACTTACAGGAGTAAGTCGAATTGACTATCATTGTTAAAAAGCATATACATCGCAGCCTGTTAAAAGTGCAGATGGGTAACATTTCCCCAAATGCAGTCACATACCACGTTAGCATCAAGTCTAATACGTTAAAAATAAAATATTGAAATAAATGGGGACCCACCTGAAATTAACTCGTGACCCACCTAGTGGGTCCCAACCTGTAGTTTGAGAAACACTGGACTAGAGGATGGAACTGTGGCTTAGAGCACACGTTTTGCATGCTGAAGGTCCTGAGTTTAATTCCTGGCATCTCCAGGTAGGGCTGGAAAGACCCTTGTCTGAATCCCCGAAGAGCCACTGCCAGTCTGCAGACAAAATTGAACTGGGTGAACTAAGGGACAGACTCACAATAAGGGAACATCCAATGTTTCTAATACATGTTTTGTTGGGTTGCAGTAAATAACTCTAAACATCAGGAGATGCTAATGGCTACATCAATTCTAAATTTAATTTTTTTTTTAAAAAAAGCCCATAGAGCTCTAGAAAATAAATATTTTTGCCACGTGGCAGCAGTTGTGAAGTAAATATGTCCCGCTGCTCTGATCTTACATCCTGTCACATTAATGTTTCAGAGCACTCAATATAAATATTAAAACTAATAGCTTCTCTCTGCAGCGATTACTCCATCATTCCCTGAAATCATCATAAAACATTCAAAGCCTTTTAGAACATTTACACACTTGAATCTTATGGTGGAGAAAGGAGACTAACAGAGCGCAGCTCACAAACTTAAATAATAGTGAAAAGCTGTTTATGGACTATACTTTATTTATTCATCATTTTAAGTAAAGTTTCAGTTTTGATGGGGGGGGGTGAAGTCAAAGTATAGCCATCAAGGGAGAAGGCTGCGGTACTGCTTTTCTGTAGAGTGAGGACTTGTTAAAAGAGGGGAGGGGGGAGAAAGAGAGAGAGAGAGAATGAATAAAAAAGTAAAGTCCGTGAGTCTCTCAGCCCAAGGTCAATCAATCTTAGGACTGCAGGTACGTAAACAGCTAATGGATTGTGAAGACACACACTGGTGTTATGAATTTTTAACAAGCGACTCTTCAGGACAGACCCCTATAAATCAATGATGACTTATTGGCTGGATCAATTATGCAAACTTTAAAACATTTAATGACAGGTAATGAATGAATCTCTAGGGTCTGCCAATCAACAGTACTTTGCAGTTGTAGTTACCACTCCTTAAGTGAAAAATCATGGGAAGCCATTCTTGAGAAGTAATGAACGGGTTCCTGAGATGAGGGTGCCTGGTTGCGCCTCTCTCTTTAAATACACTCCTTCCAAGGCACAATCATGTTACTTTGTGGGTACATATATTTTATTTTGCATACTGTGATTGGCTATTAGTCTCAGGAACCCACTGTTTCAGAGTCTCCTAGAAAGTACTGCAAAAATATCTAATGTGTTTCACAGGGGAAAAAAAATTATATTTGTATCAGAAAAAAACATCCATTGGCTGGAAAAGAGATGCATTTTGCATTCATAGCCAGTTTCCAATCAACTAAGATTAGACATTGCATCTCCAGGAGTAGCTTAGGAAATGATTAAAGGGAAATTAATTCCAAACCCACATGCCTTAACTAAACCATCAATTACCTTAACAACTTTTCATCCTACTCCTGTATACCTCATGGTATCATGCCTACTCATATATTCACATGGCTGTAACTAGTCATTGAGAGCCCAATTCTCAAAGCCAATGCAGCCAGACCAATGGGGCGCATGCTGCATCCTGTGGTGGTGGTGGGGCAGTTACAGAGGTCTTCTCAAGGGGTAAGCCCCCACATCCCCAATGTGTCTCCTCAGATTTATGCTATGTCTAGAGCTGGTATAAGCCTGAGGAGAGTAAGGGAGACAAAATATGCAAAGGGATGGGAATGGGATCCTGGCAAATATTGGTGCTGCTGGGATTCACCCCCCTTCCCCAGTCTGTCTCCCCCACTCAGTAACTCCCCATTCCTCCCCCCTCCCCACCCACCACTGACCCTTGTACCAACTTACTGGTTGTGGTGGATTCAGGATGGCTGCCATTGCTCAGTCAGAGCCATGTGCCATTTGCAGTGGCCACTCCAAAATGGCTGCTGTAAAGGCATTTACAAGTTCCTCTCTAGTACGGCAGCCCATTGGTTTGGGCCAAGAATTGCTCTGGGCCTTCCTGAAAGCACTTTCTTATCTTTTCTACCTTTGCCTATACTATTTCTACCTATACTATTTTCTACCTATTGCCTATACTGTTATTGTTGCCATCACTCTAAGGCACAAGTATGGTAGTAGTGCTTCTTTAAATTTTTAGGAATAGTATTCAAAAGCAAGATGTCGTGGCACCAGAAGGCATCTTGAAGTGATAGCAGAGCCGGTCACTAGATTGCTACCAGTGATTCCTTAGGTTCTAGTGTACAGGGCATGTTGCATGCACTCTGTAGAGAAATTGGCTGGTTGGTGAGATCACAAAAAGAGACACTGGGTGAATTATGGACACATCTCAGCAGATGAGGACTGGTTTTCATGACCATGTGGGCATTAACTATGTGCTTGTGGCCTTTTCCATTTAAGGTAAAGTGGATCATGTTGCCTCAAAGGCTTCACCACATGATGAAGCACCATCCAGTCTCCACTTATTATGGGCTATCATGCCAAAATATTTGTAGAAATTAGACCTGTAGGAATTATATCTGCTGAAGGAGGTCTAGGTAGTTTACCAGTTGCATGTCAAGTCCTTCTCATTCAGCAGGCTCTGTAATCTATGTATTTCTCTTAATTTCAGTTTGTGTTGATGTTAGTGGAGATTGGTGGGACCTCCCACAATGTACATGATTTTCTTCCCTTACCTAGAGCCTTAGAATGACTTGTCTCCTACTAAGGCAAACAATGTGTGACCTCCTAATGAATTAACTAACTTGTGACCTACTAGTCATAATGTTTTGATATTGATTTTTCAGAGATGTCTCTTAATTTTTTTCTTCACATTGATTGTATGTTTTATTGTATTTTACTGTGCTGAGAGACACCTTGCGCATGTCCCTCCTTTAATGTTTAAAATAAATACTAAGCCAAACACATCCCATCAGTCATGTGTGACGACCCACCAATGGGACTACCCAATCAAAATTACTGGCAGGAGGTTCACGTCACACAAAAAGAAGGGTTCCCCTCCCCCCACACAAATAATACATAATTAGTTAATGGAATTTGCTGTCACAGGGTGTGGTGATGTCTGCCTAGATGGCCTGAAAAAGACATTAAACACATCCATGGAGGATGCCTGTTAGCTAGCAAAAGTGAGCTTCCATGTTCAGAGGAAGCTTGCTTCTGGGTTGCATTGCTGGGGGGTTAGCAGTGATGGACGGCTTCTGCCTTCCTGCTGTGTTTGCAGGTATGTTCAAGCTGGAAGCATCTGGCTAGGTGAGTCTTTAGCCTGATCTGGCAGGGATCTTCTTGCATTCTTCTGTAACAGTGGTTACTATCTGCCTACAGAGTTGCCGAGGACCTGGTAGGCCACGATACATATCTGATGGGCTGCATGTGGCTGAGTGGGTCATAAATTGTGTAGGTCTGCTTTGAAAATGTCAGAAACTTGGCAAATCACTATTCCTTTGCCTAGTACAAAATGGAGCATCAGCATCCACATCTTCTTGCTTTTGCTTTGCCTTTTTTGCACTTCAGGAAGCTTGAGAGATGTCCTCTTCACTTTGGCTTTCCAATTGACCTTTGACATTGACTTTGATGTTTTTCACAAGGATGAAGTTTAGGAAGACCTGAGTTTAATTAACTGACAAAGTGTTCTGCTTCAACATTGCATAAAAGTAGGTTGAATGCTATTATAGAAACATTAGGGCAAAGCTACTGGCATTATTGCACTTAAGTTTCTTATTACAATGATTATTCAATAAAAAGATAAAGTCAATTTTGTGGATTTTTCAACTTAATTTGTAAATCATTTAAACATTAACCTTCCTGATGGATGCAATTTGAGGATAATTATGTAGATTACAGGAAGGTGTAAATTAAACATGTGATTTTAGACTGAAGAACTGGCCCCTAAGCCAGGAAAAGAGACACCATACTGCTAGGTTAACTTTGCTAAACCTTCACTGAGACTGGATCAGGCCTCCTGGTTGACTCAGTAAATTGAAGATCTTGAATCTGAGAGCACCCACTGTTTGCTCTTTGTTCTAGGAGAGGACAACAAAATGAAAGAGGATTTGGCTTGAAGAATCAAAGTTTAAGTGTTTCTGTAATGGAACAGAATTACATAAAACTAGGATTTTACTATCCCCAGGCTGTGCTGCAGATAGAAAAATAGAGTTCAAAAATCCTGATATATCAAGTATTAGTAGTGAATCCTGGTTGTTTTAATGTGTGCATGGAGAGGAAAAAAGCCAAACCTTTTTACAATCTGCTGCCAGCAGAAATAAATTTTTGTAAAGTTTACTTAGGGCCCATTTGTAATAACGAACTTTTCTCCTGTTGAGTAGTAGTTTTGCTCTGCAAGTCATCCATTGATTGCAAGCTAGTGCTTCTTACCATGTACGGAGAGAGGGAGGAATCAAGCTGCTAGTAAGGAGGCATTTGCTTTTGAAGTGCAGCCCTCAAAGTTTTACAAAGGAATCCAAGGGGAAGCCACCAGAGAGTTTTACAAGAGTGGGAAAAGAGTCAAGAGATCTGTACTGATTAAAAACAACAGCAACTTTTTATTTATTGATCCGTCTGCAGATTAGGTTTCCTTGGTCAGTGTTTATTAGTGTTTCATCCGGCTTGATACAACCACTCCAGGAGCTCGGATCCATACGTTCAAAGTTTAGCCCGTTCCACCACGCTCCTTAAATGCCCCTGTGTGCTCTTTGAATATTGTTTGCTTTAGTTGTCTACAGCAGGTCTCCACAAATGTTGCAACCTCCTTTTCTCTTTTAACCGGGAGAGAACAAAACTGTGCTGCATAAATTGTGGTTATGGTCGTTTTGCCATTGACAAAAAAAGAAGGAATTTTTCATTTAAAGTATTTTGACAGCTTCCCAAATAAGGCTCCCCTCCCTGCTACCATTTCTTTCAACAATACTTGCAGGGCTCTGTGGAGCTGTCATCCCCTAAGTGAATATCAGTAAATAAAAGGTCCAAGCAAGAATACTACCAAAACCTTTAGTATATAGGAAGGAAGGGGGTCATCCTTATTAAGTCACTTTGCTGAAGTTGTGCACATCAGCTTAACCAGTATGTTATACCTGCACATGTTTATAGAGCGAAAACAGTCAAAAAATCTCCTAAAATGTCCTTTTATTGGAGATAAAAGCTCCAATATGCTATGGAAGCTTTTAATTTGGGGGGAAACAATGTCCACTGTGCAGATGGAGAAATTAGAGCATGGTCTGAAGATACGTTCACTGCCTTGAGTTCAATGAAAGGTGGAATATAAATATAATTTTAAAAACAAAATTGATCTTGAACATTCTTAAATTTACAGTATTGAAAGTACTGAAATATGACCAGTGGTGTAGCTAGGTCATTTGATACCCAGATCCATAAATTTTTGTCACCCCCATACTACATAATTAATTATTTCACATTTTTAAACCACCCTTCCTCTAAGGCAGTGGTTTTCAACCTTTTAGCACCAGGACCCACTTTTTAGAATGAGAATCTGTCAGGACCTATCGGAAGATATATCATGACCGGAAGTGACATCATTAAGCATGAAAATTTTTTTACAATCCTAGGCTGCAATCCTACCCACACTTACCCAGTAGTGACTATCATTGTTAAAAGCATAGTAGCTGGTTAAAAGTACAGATCTGTAACATTTCCTCAAATGCAATCACATACCAGTCTAATATATTAAAAATAAAATTTTGCAATGAATGGGGACCCACCTAGTGGATCCTGACCCACAGTTTGAGAAACACTGCTCTAAGGAGCTCAAGGTGATGTGCATGGTTCTCCCCTTATTTTGTCCTCTCAACAACCCTGTGAGGTAGGTGAGATGGAGAGATAATAATAGTCATGACATGAAATGAATAATAATAATAATGGCCAGAAAATAAATGCAGTGAATATCTTCCCACAAGCAATGGATGAAATTCTGCATCAAATGGTATATAACATGTTGATATTATTCCAAAAGGCCACAATTTCCACAATTTTGGTCACGAAGATGTCACCCCCCCTCCCAGGATGTCTCATTGGTCTGTTATGAGTTAAGGCAGTGGTTCTCAAACTTTTAGCACTGGGACCCAATTTTTAGAATGACAATCTGTCTGGTACTCACCTGAAATGATGTCATCAAGCAAACTAAAATAAATAATTATAAATAATTAAATTAAAGAAAAACAAATAATTAAATAAAGGGAAACCATCCGTGTTCTACCAAGTGAATTTTCTCTTTAGCCTGCCTGCAATAACATTGTTCCCCACCACAAAAAAAATCAGTGAGATTTTTAGCCCTACCTAGTGCACAGTTCAATTCAGGTTCTTATATTTAAACCATGTCACTATCAGGACTCACCCAGCTTTAGAAGTCTAAAACAGAAAAAGTTCACCTTACCAGCTCAAGGCTCTGTTTTATCCTTTTTATGGGGGGGGGGGAGCTGCCCTCTGGAGCAATTGTTGAGCTCCATGTTCATCAGATTGTGACCATTCTGGTGGCTTCACATTCCCCTTTGTCCAGGGCTTTTCAAACTGGGGTATCGCAGTGCCCCAGCCTGTGGGCCCTGGTCCCTGCCCCCTTAAGGGGCGGGGGCAGCCTGGAGGCAGGGAGGAGGCAGCGGCGCAATCCCCAGGATCGCGCTGCTCAGGGGGGCTGCAGGGGCTTGGGTACATGTACCCAAGCCCCTGCAGCCTCCCAGGGTTGTGGGGAGCCCGGCGCAACCTGCAGCAGGGCTCCCCGCAGCAGTGAAAGTAGATGCTGAGCGATTGCACTCCACTTCTGCTTTAGCCCCCTGCAGCCCTGAGCGGCGCGATCCTGGGTATCACGCTGCTGCCTTCCCCCGCCCCTGCTGCCTCCACCCTCCCGCCCACGCAAGAACTTAGTGGCTCTCAAACTCTCCCAGAGAGTTTGAGAACCACTGCCTGATCTGCCCACAAACCAAGGCACTTTTGCTTACTCGTGAGTAAATGTGAGTAAATGTGTGGCTTAGTTTCGCTTTCCATAGGATTCAATACATTCATCAGCTGGGAGGGAGGGACTTCCTTCTTGGGTATTTTTGGGGGGCTGCGCTCATCGGATCAAGATTCCTTTCAGCCTGTTCTTTCCGACAGGCTAAGGTAAATTCGCCTGCTCGGAAAGAAACGCGTGATATGGCTCAGTTCCATTTTCCATACGGCTCCATGCATTTTTGTTTTCTGGTTTTTGACCATAACTTTTGATAGAACCTTTTTCATTGCATTCTGCTGTAAATTCCACATTGAATGCTATATAACATGATGGTATTATTGCTAAAAACCGTGATTTTAGCTATTTTGATCACTTGTGGTGTCATTGCCCCCCCCCCCCCCCGGCTGGCATCTAGGGCGAACTTCATCCCCACCCCTTGCTAGGTACACCCCTGATTATGATGGCCAGCCTCCTGCTTCCAGGTATATTAATTCTTGGTACATTTCACAGATCAACATCTACAGTTCATTTCTTTCTTTGTTGCATTTATAGGTGTCCTTCCTTCTGATCAAGGGCTCCCAAACCATCTCATGCCATGCATTGACCGAACACAGATCTGCATGACCTCAGCAAGGTGTTGCATCAGGGATTTTCAGAACGTGCTCTCATTCCTTGTGAGATCCACCCTTCAATGGTGGCGCCCTTACATTAAGGAACTTCCATAGCTGTGACTCTCCAATAAAATATATGACAGCCTCCAAAGGAGAAGGAATGGGGACGGCAGTAGGACTGTGGAGGAGGAGGCACTGGCAGTGACTGCTCCACATTGTGTCCCCCTTGGCATAGTGCCCAGGGCAAGTGCCCCTCAGTCTCTGCTGTTTCTGCGCCTCTGTGTCCTGAACGCTAATGGCACCTGGGGTCAGGTGACACGGTGATGTGGCGACTTCAGCCTTCTGGCATCATCACATCACCCCTGTGCTGACACTCACCCCTACTTCCAGAATGGCTCAATTTCAGAGATGTTCAGATGCAAGGGAGGGTGGATGGACCCAACTAGTGGCACTTGCCATTTCCAGTAACGATCACTATGTGCCTGAGTCCCTACAGGACAAGTTCAGGAAACATCCAGAGCCCTGCAGAGGGAGAACATGTAGCCCCACTGCACGCCACTGGCCTCCTAGACACCCTCCCTGTGACCTGGCATCCAGGCCCCCCCAACCACTCACATCATATGCCACTGAGTTGAAATTCCCCTCCCTTTGAATCATCAGCCCCCATAAATGAATAGCTTCGCTGGCTTCTGCTGGTGGGGCATGAATTCAGCTCCAAGACTCCACTTGCAGTCTGAGTTCAGCTGCAGTCATTCATAACCAGTGCTCCTTTAAATTAAGATAATCTTTGCACAATAGAGAAAATCCATTACAGTTCTTTAAGAAATAACCATAAAACCCCATGAAGAATGGGCCTCCTTTCATCTGCCGCTAGAAAAGACAAAGCAGAACAGTAGCTTAAAATTATGCTCAGGTGACAAGAGATACATTTTCATATTCTTTATACTTCTTGCCCTCTTATCTAGATTGACATTACATACCACTCTTAATTGTCTGTGTCAGAAGTTAGATCCATTATCTATAGCCGTCTTCTGGATGAAAGGTTTCTATCCTTCATCTGTCATCATCGTCTCTCTGCAGCACTTGTAGCTGCACTAAAAATATTATTTGAATGGTTGCCAGAAGGAAACCTTTGCAGTTACAATCAAGGAAACTCATGAGATATTAAAAAGACTAGTAAGCCAAGGACTGGTATTATATTACTTCCTATCTGGGCCAAAATTATAATTTTGAAGTAAAAATGTTACAGCAGTGACCGCTTTGTCCCTTGATTGGAATTTCTGCAGTACCTGCTTAAAAAAAGTATGTAGGAAATGTAAACAGTTAGCATTGGAATAGATGCCAAGCCTGCTGTAAACTCTAAATGGTTCGGCTAATATTAAAATGCTGCTCCTCCACCCATGTGTTTGTGGGTGGGTCAATACTTTGGCTAGCCTGTCCCTGCATGAGGTTAGTTGGCCAGGCATGCTCCTGTTTGGTGCCAGAACCAGCTGGGGCTGGGGCTGGCTGAGGGTGTGGAATGCTGAACCCTGTCCGCAGCAGTCTGGTGTCTGGGCAGAATTGTCCCCAACCCACCCAAGACAGTCTGAGATTAGCTGATTGGCCAGGTAGGAATTTTTTTATTTTCACCAGATTGGCTCTTGGCTGAGGTGTGGTGTTTAGCCAGGATGGTCATGACTGCAGGTCAATTTTATATCTCATGTAAAATTGTTGTGCAATTTCTTCAGCATGCACTTGTACAGCTGCACATGGAGCAGATGGAGTGGTGGAGGCAGCAGCTGGAGGACCACCTTGAGCACTGGGCGATCTTGGGCCAGCCTGGGTCTTGTCACTCTTGCGATGCAAATGAAAGTGGAACAACAGGGCAGACAGCAATGTAAGAGACAACTGAGGACAAATTAGTAATTAGTGTAAGAAGGTAGTACTTTTTATTTCACACAGAGCATTGGGTGAATGTGCCTGAGATGGAACAAGTGGAGAAGGAAGCAATTCGTGGTGTGTACTTTGAGTTCCTGGTGAAAAATACCCAGTAGCAAAAGGCAATCAAATGAGTAATGATCATCCACCAAAGTGGCTGTGAAGAGTTCTTATGTTAATACCTTAGATCAGTGGTTCTCAAACTTTTAGCACCGGGACCCACCTTTAGAATGAGAATCTGTCAGGATCCACCGGAAGTGATGTCATGACCAGAAGTGACAGGAAGCAGGAAAGAGTGTAAAAATCCTAGGCTGTAATTCTACCCACACTTACCCAGGAGTAAGTCCCATTTACTATCATTGTTAAAAGCATTTACACAGTAGCCTGTTAAAAGTTAGGGCAGGAGGTCTGGTCTAGAGGGTAGAGCCTCCGTTAGCCTGAAGATAACATCAGAAGGTCGCCAGTTCGAGGACACTGGCAGCTCCCTGAACGGCTGAGAATGGCGAGACCTTGAAGCAGCTGACAAGCCCAGCTGAGTGATTCCACCTGCTCTTGGTGTGAGCAAGAAGCGTCTTGACTGTCCTCCATGTGAGAGATGGAGCTGCTTGTCAGCCTGCATGGGAGAACTGGAGGCCAGAAGTGAGACCAAACCAGGAAGATCCATTCTGAAAGGTTGTTGGTTCTTGAAAGAGAGAACCTTTATGATTGTAAAAATCCCCTTGAGGGATTTAGAAACGCCTGCCTATGTAAACCGCCTTGAATAAAGTCAGAGGAGTAATCCGATGACCGGAAAGGTGGTATATAAATACCTAGTAGTAGTAAAAAAAAGTACCGATGTGTAACATTTCCCCAAATGCAGTCACATCCCATGGTGGTATCAAGTCTAATATAGTAAAAATACTTATACTTAAAAGACAACTTGTGCAATCCTATATCCTGTATAATATAGTAAAAATAAAATATTGAAACAAATGGAGACCCACCTGAAATTGGCTCGAGACCCACCTTTTGGGTCCCGACCCACAGTTTGAGAAACACTGCCTTAAATTAGACTATAGTGAAAGGTTCTCTTAGTGCTGGGATTTCATTGTCAGGTCTGGTATATGAAACATGCCCTCATTTCACAGCAGAAATATTTTAAAACACCATGCACCATATTTTAAAACATATTTTGTTTTAAGCTTTTCAGTAATTTTTTTCCCCAAGACTGATGGACGAAGTAATTTGACTGACACCAGCCTAGCTTTCCCTGATATGCAATTTTGACAGTATCTACCTCACATAGAAATACCTTGCAGTGGACATTTCATGTGTGTTTCTCCTGGCATGCTGAATCAGAAGTGCTTTCTTGTCTTCTTATCACGTTTGCAAAAAACCTTTACCACCTTGGCACTTTCTGTTTACTCTTAACCTTCTGAAGATTCACTTAGTCTGATTTGGTAGTGCTGGATAGAAGAGCCACCTTACAAAACAATGTTATTCAGCAAAAGTAGATGAATCGAATGAAACATGGCTGGACGGATATTACAGCTTTCAGGCCAATACAAATCAAATGATTAGTCCCAGTTTGTACCCTGTTTCGAGCTTGTATGATGTGGAGCAGGGCTGGAACAGGGCTGGCCCATCCATGAGGCCATTTGAAGCAGTGGTCTCAGGTAGCAAATTGGCTAGGGATTCCCACCAATGTTGGGAACTTAAGTCAGTGATTCAGACTCAAGACACAATGATGTGTGATTTTTGCAGACTCGGCAACTCGTGAGTCACACGTGTGGAAGACTCTGAAAAAGACTCAAGTCAGGGCCCCCTGACTAGGCACTTGTCCCCACAAATGCTGGCTTGAGTCTGCCTGTGTCTGGGGTGCCTGCTCACTGTTTTCGCCACGTGGAAAACTTCGTGGGGCAAGCAGGAAAGGGTTAATGCAAGTAGGAGCGGAGAGGCAGGAATGAATTCTCTTTTTCCATCTCTGATAGGAAGGAAGGAAGGAAGGAAGGAAGGAATGATCATTGGACAAAGGACAGGCATCTCATAATTCCATTGGCTGAGGGAGGGCAGGAGGAAGAGCAACCCTCACTGAATGAGTGGCTAAAGTGGGACTACTTCTGAATTTAGCTGCAAGGATCAGTGTTGTTACTCTCATTGAATGAGTGGCTGCAGAGGGACTACTTCTGAGTAGAGCGCAAGGATCAGATCATCCTAGTAAGCCTCCCAGCTGCTGCTCGTGACCCTCCTCCTCCCTCTTGCCACTTCTGGCTCTCTCACCATCCCTCCCACCCTTCCTGTCCTCTTTACAGATTGGTGGGGACAGCAGGGGAGTGTTCAAAGAGAGCTCCTACACATGCACACACTCCCTGGCAGCAACCCCACTACTGCCTGCCCACTTGCCTCCACTGATCCTCTTCATCTCCCCCAATTTTTGGATTGGAAAAGGAAGAGAGGCACAGAAGTGTCGAGGAGAGGAAAGTGGTGGGCTAGAGCAATGGTTCCTAAACTGTGAGCCGTGGCTCCCAAGGGAGCCATGGAAACCAGCCAGGGGAGCCACTAAATCCTCATGAAAAACCCTACTGCCTTAAACAATGTAAAGGATTGTAGCAATGGGGGAGCTGCACCCAGTGGCCCAGTAGATCAAGGGAGCTGCCAGTCAAAAAAGTTTGGGAACCACTGGGCTAGAGTGAACTTCTAGAAGCTGGATCATCATCAGGTAAAGGGGGCAGCATTTGGCATGCTGCCTGAGGCGTCAGGAGGTCTTGTGCTAGCTCTGATGCAGAACCCACATCATCGCATGGGGGGGGCTCAAGCAAATTAGGTCGTAATGGTAGGCAACAGAGAGGTGTTCCATCTGTGTATCTTGGCTCTTTCTGCTCCATTCAGGTAGCAAATGTGAGTTGGGCCCCTTCACTCATGTTCAGTGCATTGTGTGTTACCTCCATTCATGCTTCTGAGTAGAGGAGAACTGTGAACTATGCAAAATGCAAAATGAGTGCAATTGTTACGTGAAAATCCCCTTTTTCCTTAGTTGTGATTTTATATCGGCTTATGTTACTAAAACTTCATGTAGGCCACACTTCTCCCAGCACACTTTTCCCAAAAACTCTGGTCAAGTCACAAGCTCATGGTTACAAAATTCACATATTATAGGAAGAAGTCTGGCATAGTAAATCATTGTTTAAGTGTCTCCTATTCATTGTATTGTTTTAACGCAGTCTCCTACATTACTGTATTAATTGTATTGTTTAACTCAATCACTGCTTAAGTACCATATGCAAAATTGAACTGCCTTCCTGGGTTGCCCATTCATTGTATTGTTTAAGTTCCCCCAGCTAGGAAGCCAGCCATTAGACCCCATTGAATTTTGCTGATAAGGGACATGCTGATCTTTCAATGTTTACCCTGCTGGATGCTGTATAGGAAGTTACCATTCAGCTCAGCAGAGTCAGAAAACCCTTTTTAAAGAGAGGGCTTCAGCCCACAGCTCTCTCTCTGGCTCCCCCTCCAAGGACACAACACATCTGTGTTGTGTCAGAGGGTCATCTACACAGGACTCTCCCCTCCCCCATCCAACTGCTCTGCAAGACAGGTAACTTTCTGGCATCTGGAACTTTTTCCCTTCTTCCCCTTCTCTCCCCATCTTTAGTTAGCAACTGGGTTTGGCAGACCAAGGACCCCTAAAATCCTTCCCTACAACCTTTCCTTTTCCTAATTTCCTCGGATGCACCAAATACTTTTTACATGCAACCACCATGAAAGCTAGGTACACTGGATTCAAGCATTAGGACCAAGAAACATTCACTTATCCATGTGCATTATGTTTACCTTTGTGCTTTTGAAATAAAACTATAATCTTTTATTAAAAGTTATCTTTCAGTCTCCTCTTTAAGCAAAAGGGAATTTCTCTGCTTTATGCCGTCTTGTTATCCAGCCTTATCCTGAGGTTCCAATAAGGGTGGTGTAATAATTCCCCCCTAAACAAAACAGCCCTTTTGGTAACATTTTTAATTGGTGGAGAACGCTGGGCAGGCATGTGTTAGTTATGATACATGTGATAGAGCTAACACAATCACAAGATGAAGAAGCAACTGGCCCTTCTGGAACTTAACCACCACAATTCAACTCAGTTGGTCGTTAATGGATCCTGGGGTTCTGACTCTCCCTAACCAGACAACTTGAAAGAAAATATGTCCCGTGAAACAGAACTGGAAATACCCATATATGGTCAAGCTAACCAGGTATTATATTGGATAGATACTTCCTACTGGGAAAACGCATCCTCTGCTTGTAGAAAGATGGATCTCGAGCTTGTTCTTGATCTGAGAGGTCTGTGACTCCTATGGTCCACCTGTGGCCCATGAGTAATACATTTTCTTGTGTGTGCATCCCACATATTACAATTTGGTCATACAGCTGTTTCTACCTATGCCGTGGAACAATTGCTCCATGGGTAGCGTGGTGGAACACTCAAGTAGCTGCTGGTATCGGTATCCTGCCTTTACTTTGAGCACCCAACTGGAAGAGTCTCTTCTCAGGGGGAGCAGATAAGGTTTAAAAGCTTTTTCTTATTACAGTCGGATGAATTTCTGGCAGCAAAGGTTTTTGAAATATCTCCCCCTCCCCCATTTCAGTCCTTGTGCATAGCACAAGCAACCTGAGAGCATCCATTGGGCTCCTGGGCCAAGAAGTTCAACAAATTAAGACGTCTCAGAAATTAATCTTCGCTAAGCTCTGTTGCTTCCCCCCATGCCCCCCCACACCCTTCCGTTTAGGCTTATTTAAATAAACACTTTTGCTAGAAAACATCTACCATTTAAAGGAGCTAGTTCAGGGCATCTTGAGTTATTAATGAACTCTTTTTCTTAAGGATTTTTGTTTCCTGAGGTCCATTTTCAAAGTGGTATGTGGGGATTTAAGTCTGTGACATCTGTTAACAGCAGTAGGAATCAGACAACTAAATCTACATTCAGGACTGTTTTCTTTTCCTTCTTTTCTTTTTTTTAGTGTAGTAGAGGAGTAGTGTACTCCTTTTGCTGCCATCCATGGAGAGAAGGCTGATCAGAACTCTATATAGCATAATTAAGGAAGAAATACTTAAAAGCAGTAACAGTCACATGAAGGATAGTCTTCTCTAGCAGGACATTTTCTTTTTCTGGTTTCTACAAGGAATTTTTCAGACAATATAGGCTACTATACTGTGACTGGCTTGCGCAAAGCAGAGGAAACTGGGGACTAAGGGCCAAATCCTACCCAATTTTCCAATGCTGGTGCAGCTGTGCTGTTAGGGTATGTACTGCATCCTGCAGTGGGGACACAGTCACAGAGGCCACCTTAAGGTATGGGAACATTTGTTCCCTTACCTTGGGGCTGCACTGAGGCTACACCAGTGCTGGAAAATTGGATAGGATTGGACCCTAAAATATGAACATCATGCATCTGTCCTCATTTTTTGTTTTGTTTTACAGTATGCAGTTATAAAGGCTAGAAACTAAAGCCAAAGACCTGTGTGAGGGAAAGTTTTCTTAGCCCTTTCCCCATGTCATGTTTTTCCATTAAAAACTGTCATTTCAAGTGCAATAAAAGATATGGCATGCAAACACTCATAGAATATATATCACACTTTTGTGGTCACATGGGCCCAGGATCATCCCATGGGGGGAATTTGATGGCACAGGACTGGGTCTTGCTCATGGGCCTGGGTAGGAGAAGGGGAAATGGGAAAGAATCTTAGTCTAGATTCCACCAAAACAAGCTATCTATTTTTGTTACAACAAGAATGTTGAGGGACCTGCCTGTGATACTTCTCCCAGGTGCAGCTCCCCTGCATCTTCTCTAGTGACTTCTTGATCCATACATAACACAGGCCAACACACATTTTGCTTCCTTAAACGTTACACCAATTCCTGGGTATATTTGGGGTGCTGATTCAAAATATGGCATCTATTTTGCCCTATCACGTCTAATTTTGGAGACACGCATAGCCTCTTTAGTGAATGGTTCAAGCAGCTTCCTCATCAGGAAGCTGCTTGAACCATTCACTAATGAGGCTACACTATATCTCCAAAACTAGACATGATAGGGCAAAACGGATGCAATTTTTGGAATCGGCACCCCAAATTCATATCAAACCACCATAAAGTTTGGGAAAAACTTTTCTGACCCTCAATTTTGTAGACCTGCGTAATTGGCTCAAGTGGTTTGCTGGCATCCCACTACATGCACCAACCTTGCTGCTCTCCCCGTACTTGTCTAGCTGCCCACAGATTGGCTTCTTTGTGGGTTATCCATCCTGGAGGCCAGAGTTCCCACCACTGGTGTCCAGAGCACAAACCCCTCTTCCATTGGATCCTTCAGCAGGGTTGGATATGCAGGGTAGACAAAGGTGTCTTATCCCAATCAGTCATGGTTCCTGGGAAGATCTTATCTACTAAGATGGGTTGCCTGGAGACCACAGCCTCACTGCCCTTCCTCCCAGGTTTGCCTTAGCCCCCCCTGTCTCTCCCTTGGAGGCTGCCACCCATTTTCTACCCCAGGACATTCCCAGTTGTAATGGAGCCTCCACTGCACCCTAACCCCTGTTCTGGACCTGAAAGCACTATATGGGGCTACTCAGTTCTGCTGGCACCGAGTAGTGATTTAGCTGGCACAGCTCCGAGTAACCCCACTGAGCAGTAGGGGGCTCTTCAAGGGTTAAGGAAACAAATGTTCCCTTATCCTGAGGAGACCACCCACCTGCTCAGTTGCAGCAGTGGATATATTGTGGGCCCGGTGACCCCACTATACCAGCGCTGCATAGGATTGGGCTGCTCATGTGCCAGGCACTACCAAACAATAGAATTGGGCTCTAAGTAATATTTGCGTGGTAAGTTGCAATTGAAATGAAGAAACTTCAAGGTGTAGGAAAGTGTGCTCAGTGCTCTGTCCAAAATTCAGAAGGAAAAAACCAAACAATAGAGGATTCCTAATCCATCAACTTCAATATGAAACAAGACTAGGCAATTTTGGAATTCCAAAATTCAGACAAAAAATTGGATGTATCAATAAACAACAAAGAACCTTGTGGCATCTTAAACTCTGTGGCTAGAGACCACTTGATCTGATGTATGTGCATGTGATGTATGGTACACACAGCAGTCCAGAGCAAACATATTAACAGTATGACCAATAGGCCATGAAATCTAAGAAATCTAAATGTCAGGAGGTGTGATAATTGAATGTTGATAATTCACAATTTGTCCACACTTAATATTACCTTAAATTTTTATCAGCTCTTTAAAATCTGATATAGACAAAAGCAAATGATATGATTAATATTCGGAGGCTGCCAGTTAGACTCTTTCCAGCATAAGCACCCCACTCCAACTAATGGGGTTCCCAATTGTTGCAAATTTAATAGAGCTTCCTGGTGTCTTGACTCTTTGTTGTTGTTAATAGCGGACAATAACCGTTAAGAACTTATCAACTGAAGACATGTCAGGTGTGGAATCAATGCTGAAAGAAGTATATTTCATCTGCTTATCTTTATGAAGGATCACTGATAAAACCTTTGATCCCATTAAGGATATAAACTCTTCACATACAGCCACTGACAAATATGATGAGTGAACTGAGCCTCTACCAACCAGCCTGTTCTTAGTGAGTGTTCAGCTAAAAAGGGATCAAATTGACTCGAGAATTTCAGGATTCCAAGGAAATTACCATTGCGAGGTGACCCAGTTTTTGTCTTTTTTTTTTTTATTGGTGTCATAGGCAGACAGGTCTCACTGAGAAATAAACGAGCTAATGTCACCCATACGCTTGCCATTATATGCATTCACTTTCAAATTGGTTTGTCATTTTAGCATAAACTGTATCACTTGCTTTCATCTACAGAACACAAGCTTAGCATAGTTCAGTGCAAAAATCAAAGATGAACAGAGGAAGAAGTCCCCCCTCTCTGCCTACTGAATCATTGATCTTACAAGCATAAAGGGTATTTGCATGGAGACTGACTATGAAGTTTCAGAGTTAGTTCCTGAGATATTTAGACGAACATCATATTTAGATATGCATCCAACAAAAGCCACCCCAGTCCCCAATCCCCACGTGTTTTAATTATCGCAAACAGTTCTTATGCTTGCATTTGCATCCCCATCTTGTTATTTACAGAGGTGCGCGCCATGAAAGCAACCTGTTGTGTCACAAATGACCATCACAATGGTTGCTTTCTGCAATTTCCTGAGTCCATGTTTTGTGGAAGCTTTTTCAGTACCAGAATCTGGCACGGTTCCAACCCAGGTTTTAGCTGTTCTTTGCTTGAACGACAGCTACACATGGGGAAAGTTTAGCTACCACCAAAAACAACACCAAAAACAGCAACCCAGCAACAAGCCTCTTTTTCTTATAACCCCTGCTAATTGGGTAAGAGGCACTTTTTCAAGTGGGTGCTCCTTTTTTAGCAGGGGGAGAGTAACTGGCCCACCTCACACCAGCACTGTCTGTTCTAGTGGCTGTCTGCTGGTATTCCTTTGCATCTTTTTAGATTGTGAGCCCTTTTGGGACAGGGAGCCATTTAGTTCTTTGATTTTTCTCTGTAAACCGCTTTGTGAACTTTTAGTTGAAAAGCGGTATATAAATACTGTTAATAATAATAATAATAATAATAATAATAATAATAATAATAATAATAATAATAATAATAACAAATTGGAATATCATCACAGCTCTTGCATTGATTCATTGCTTGCTGCTTTCAGGAAATTTCATTGGCCTGTTCGTTGTTCATCACCTGAACAACCATTTTGCTACGGTGGAAAGGTGGGATACAAATGCTTATAACAAATAAATAAGGAGACTGTGAAGTGCAATGGCACACCACCATACATTTCTGGCATTACGTGTTACAAGTTAGATGGAGAGATGCAGGTTTGGGATTGGTGCTTTTGTAGTAGCCGTGTGTTTGTCTTAATGTGAACCAAGTGTTTTCAAATGCAGGCAAGCATAAACAATTGTGGGAGGCCTCATTCTATGTTTGTCATTGGGATTGCACTTGTTTACAGTGGCATCACTAGGGTTGGTGTCACCCAGTGCGGTATGGTGTCACCCACAATGGCCTTGGCCCTGCCCCTGCTGTGCGCAGGAGCTGTTCCTCCATGACAAGCCTGTCAGGATTAAAATTTTATAGACAGTTGAGTAGTTGCCTCCAGCACTGGCAGGAGTGAAGGGGGGTTAGAGATGTCTGCTCAGGCTGCCTGCCCCTTCCCTCATTGGTCAGCTCCCAGGACAGGCAGGGCCTATCTAGTCACAGTCATGCCTTTGGCCCCTTCCATCTGGCAGCAGGCTGCTGCCATGCTCCCTCTCCACCAGAGAGGGTGGGGCCTACATGTTGAGTGGTGCTGTTGTGCTGTGAAGTGGAAGAACTTCCTCTTGCCCATGACTTCCTCTTGCCCACTGCATCTGGCCCTGTGCCCAGCCACTGTGGGTGAGAGGAAGGCCAGTCACTTCCCTGTGCAACTGTACTGCTCAACGGTACAACATAAGGTTGTACCCTAAGGGTGTCTTCTGCAAGGAGTGGGTGTGATCAGTCCCGTCCCCCCCACAACTCTCCTTTTATGCAGCCCCTTGCATACCTGAAAATGTGTTTCTGATGGCCTTGGGCTTTGGGACCCTGAGCAGAATTGGGGGAGTGTAGGGAGCTACATAGGGAAAGGGGATCGATGACATTTGTCTCCCCACCACCTTGCACAAATGGAAATGCTTCTGTTTGCAGGGGAAGTTCTTAAGATACAACCCATGAACACGTTTAAACTGTATTGTGATAGATACAGATAAATATAGGATTGCACAAGTTGCAAAAGTTGCAAAAAAAAAAAAGGCCTCTTATATAATAATAAATCACATCATTACTGGAGAAAACAATCACTTTTTATGAGAAAATGCTTACAAGGAGCATTCCAATATCGAACGAGGGCTTCTCACCTGTTTATTAGCCTATCCGAATGGATCCTTTCTTCTCACAAACATATCAGGCTGGTCAGCTGGCCCATTTCAGCGACACTCATAAATATTTAAAGGGCCAAAAAGAAAGCGAGCAAAGAAGCCAAATGACAACAAAGAGAAGACAATGGAATTACAGTTCTTACTCAGCATGGCAGCCGTCTCTCCCCCAAAATGAAGGCCACTTAAAAAGTGGCAGTGAACCTTAAGCCCTCAGCTCAGCCTCAGAAACTGATTGCATCAGAGAGGTGATGCCTTCAATCTGCTGGGATGAAAGTTGTGCATTATCTGCTGAAGTCGTAGTATCTGGGGACTGCGGTTCCTTCCCCTCACCCATCCCATTTTGGCGTGTGCACAGCATTGACATTCACAAATAGCCCTCAATCCTTTGAGCTCTCTGGCATCTTTGACCCACATTAGCAGCTGCCTGGTGAGTGGCTGTGGTTGTGAATGTAGTGAAGGGAAGAAAGGGCACAGAGGAGTAGGGACACATAATAGCAATGTGTATTCTCTCTCTTCTGTGGTACCCAGAACATCGGTAGCTACCAGGGCTGTCCGGATTACGCACACAAACAGTGGTGTGTATTTTTCACCACAGAAAACCCCAACTTCTTACCTCAAAAAGAAGCAAATCGATACATATTTATGAGTTTTTCTTTAGTTTGCCTTCAGGGCCAAACTAGATGTGACATGAGAGTTTTGCCATTGGAATTGCTGAAAAAGCTGGGGGGGGGGGGAGACATTTGAATTGGAGCTGTGGTGTGCTGAAGGGTGTCTGCAATGGGTGGCACCAATATTTCCATGCTTTCCTGTTCTGATTGCCTCTCTTCGCACTGTATCAGGCTGCCTCCCTCCCAAAGAGTCGAACTGCTTTGCAGTTGGCTTCTTGAGTGGCAAAGGGCTGGGACAAGAGCTGAAAATGGGGAGGAACTCAAAGTCTTGCTCCAGCAGTAGAAACTGCTCATATCAGTTTCTAAATTGCAGCCATGATCAGCTTGAGAGTGTAGAGGCTAAGAGAAGGGTCTAATCCTATGCAACTTTGCAGCCCTGATGCAGCCATGCTAAAGGGGCTTGTGCTCTGGTTGGGGAGCAGTTGTAGAGGCCTCCTCAGGGCTGCCTTGAGGCTGCATCAGTACTGGAAAGTTGGATAGGATTGGGCCCAAAGCTGTGGACCAGGAAGAGTCCAGTTCATGTCTCACTACATATTCATTCACCTCTATTTTCTGTCTGCGATATGGGAATAATAATATTAATGTGTTGCCAAGATTACTAGAACAATGTACTAGAACAATTTTATTGTCCGTGCATCCCTGAATCTGCAGATCAGACCCACATGGACCCTCCAGAGGAAAGGGAAACTGAGATCTCCTCACCTCTGGAGGGTGTTCTGAGGGCCAGGGAGGCAGTGAGATTTAAGGCTTTTTAAATGTCCTGGTAAGAACATAAGAACAGCCCCACTGGATCAGGCCATAGCCCATCTAGTCCAGCTTCCTGTATCTCACAGCGGCCCACCAAATGCCCCAGGGAGCACACCAGATAACAAGAGACCTCATCCTGGTGCCCTCCCTTGCATCTGGCCTTCTGACATAGCCCATTTCTAAAATCAGGAGGTTGCACATACACATCATGGCTTGTACCCCGTAATGGATTTTTCCTCCAGAAACTTGTCCAATCCCCTTTTAAAGGCGTCCAGGCCAGATGCCGTCACCACATCCTGTGGCAAGGAGTTCCACAGACCAACCACACGCTGAGTAAAGAAATATTTTCTCTTGTCTGTTCTAACTCTCCCAACACTCAATTTTAGTGGATGTCCCCTGGTTCTGGTGTTATGTGAGAGTGTAAAGAGCATCTCCCTATCCACTCTTTCCATCCCCTGCATAATTTTGTATGTCTCAATCATGTCCCCCCTCAGGCGTCTCTTTTCTAGGCTGAAGAGGCCCAAACGCCATAGCCTTTCCTCATAAGCAAGGTGCCCCAGCCCCGTAATCATCTTAGTCGCTCTCTTATGCACCTCTTCCATTTCCACTATGTCTTTTTTGAGATGCGGCGACCAGAACTGGACACAATACTCCAGGTGTGGCCTTACCATAGATTTGTACAATGGCATTATAATATTAGCCGTTTTTTGTTTTTTGTTTGTTTTTCTGAACAACTGGCAGTGACATTCAAAAGCCTCCCAGAGACCTTAGAAGGCAACATTCAGCCTACCTGGCCCTCAGAATATTTTCTGAAGATGAGGGGAGCAATGCTTACCTCACCTCTGGAAAATTACAGGGCCCATGAAACCCCTGGATTTCATTAGGTTTCCTTATCTACAGGGGTTCCTTGAATGGAACCGCCAAGGATAATGCAGTAGGTCCTGTTCATCAAGTGCCTTGAACACTCTAAAGCAATATATAAATGTGCAGAAGTGAATGACAAGTTGCCCACAGTTAAATGTGGACAGTTTAAATATTTTACCACTCTGGTTCTTTGTTTTCAGTATCTAAACAGAATGACTGCTTGCAGTTTTCCTAATTAGCACACATTTTTAACCCCTTCCCCCATTTTGATTTACAGTAAGATATCTTATTAAAATACAGTTTCACTGCCTTCCCTCCCCCATCATTTACATTTCACAGAGGTTCTTTTTCCCCCAGTGAGGCATACATTAACATCCACAAACCATTTCAGTGTTTGGAGGAGGGCAAAAGGGACTGAAAGGAGAAGCCAAAGGAAACAGGCACCCCATTCATAATTAAACCATAACACATAGGAGCAGTTTACCAATGGTGCTGAGCCTCTCTGTAGGCTCAACCATATAAATACGTCTCAGAAGCAAACAGCTAAATAATCAAAAAAGCTGTTCCCCAGATATGCGGCATGCACTCTGTTCTGTTTGAAAACCATCTGAATCTTTTGCAAGCACTTCTTCAGAATTTCCATTCTGTGATCCCTGCAGAGGGCCTTGCTCAATCACTATGGACCAATAAACATTTAGGAAACTTAAATTACTTAGATAGATTTAAGTATTTTACAAATATGGCAGTGTGGAAAAATACGTCCCCAGCATAGAAAACATCCCACAAAAACCTTTCGTCTCCCTTGCTGCATGCCTATCTCCCAATTTTATGGAGATGTCTTTTTTCCCCCCCATTCTAGCATTTAGTTTCAGATGGGATGTCAGCTGCCTAAGATCAAAAGAGGAAAAGGGAATTGCCTCAGACCAAAATGGTTTAATAAAAGTGCATATCATGCATCTCAAGTGGTTAGTCCATGACATGCCTTTAAACCTATTATTTTTTTATTATATTATCTGCCTCCTCAAAGGCTTAAAGACTTTCAGTTGATTAACTGCCCAACTTCCAATCCATCAATCAGCTAACTGACCAATTAAAATACATGCAGCAAAGCAGACAGAGAACCTGTAAAGCGTTACTATTTAATTGCGGCATGAGCTTTGGCAGGGAAGAGGCTATGAGATCAGGTGCTACAGTGTCTCTAGTTAGGTGATATTTCTTAGACTGTTTAAACACGGGGATCCAAAGTTCTACAGCAATGTGAACCTGGAACTCCACAGAATCTGGGGCTGCCCCAGTCTCTTCAATATAGTGGAATGCTCTGCATGCTCAGTGGGGATGTCTGCTAACTGCACACTCCTATACTCTGTGTGCATTAGCACAGCACACGCTCTGCCAATGCAAGCTGTCACAAACATGCCGCAAAGCACATTGCAATAGCATAGGAGTTGGTAGTGCTGGCGAGAAGGCCTGCACTGTCTTGCCAGCCCTGGTGCCGGCCTCTATGTGCACCAGAACAGGTAAGCTCTGCTGGGCAGTGAAGAGGCAAGGGGAGGACAGGGAGGGGTGTTCAGGGTGGGACTGGGCAGGGATGGGGTGGATCGGGCCTGGGAAGGCAGCAGGATTGGTGACAGTGGTGCATGGCATATCCTATCCCCCTTCCCAGGTCAAATCCGTCAACACGGATCCATTCTGACTTGCGCTGATGAATTAGTGGGTGCAGGTCTGAGTAGACCTGTTGCTGCAGCTGAGGCTTTCCCTGTGGCAAGGGGACAAATGTCCCCTTATTTCCAGTAGAATGCCAGATTGAAAAATTCCCCTTTAGGATATAGTGCAGGCTGTGCTGGCCCCACTACATCAGCATGGGCAAATTTCAACAGGATTGGGCTGTAAATTATACCCAGAAGCCTCTGGTTGTGTGGTGCTCCATTGCTTTGATGTAGCAAATATAATCCATACTTGATTTCAACTACTGGGTATGCTGTTGATATATGACAACAGATCACGTCTAGCAATGGGGTGACTAAAATAGAACTACAGTGCTATTCCATATGAATTTCTATGCAATGGTTTGTGCTTTAGCTGTGGGTCTGTGGTCCCAATCCAGTGAAGGCAGGTAACAAAAAAGTCCCATTCAAAGAAACATGAAAGAATTAGCCATACCCTAACCATACCCTAGCCATAATCGATCGTATTCGTCACAACTTGGATGCCACATTGACAATGTCTGACGATGTCCCCTTGGCAACTGCTTGTCCAGTGTTGTGGGATTCTTTTCAGCTTGTACAGCCTGAGGATGTGGACAGACTCCTTTGGAGTGTGAGGCCATCTGCCTGCCTGCTTGACCCTTGCCCAGCTTGGCTGATAAGAGCTGCCTGGGGTGGACTGGCTGAGTGGACAGGGAGGGTGGTCAACTCTTCCTTGATGGAGGGGACGTTACCACTTGCTTTGAAATGGGCAGTGGTTCGCCTCCTCCTGAAGAAGCCCTCCCTGGATTCTGCTGTGTTAGACAACTACTGGCCTGTCTCCAACATCCTGTTTCTGGGCAAGGTAATTGAGCGGGTGGTGGCATCTCAGCTCCAGAGGGTCTTGGACGAAGCGGATTATCTGGATCCTTTTCAATCTGGTTTCAGGCTGGTCTTTGGAATGGAAACCACCTTGGTCGCCTTGGTAGATGACCTACACCGGGAACTGGACAGGGGGAGTGCATCCCTGTTGGTCCTGCTGGACCTCCCAGTGGCTTTTGAGACCATCGACCATGGTATCCTTCTGGGCCGATTGGCCGAGCTGGGAGTTGGAGGCACTGTTTTGCGGTGGTTCCGCTCCTACTTGGAGGATCGGTCCCAGATGGTGGTGCTGGGGGATGCCTGTTCGACACCCTGGCCCTTGAGATGTGGGGTGCCATAGGGTTCAATTCTGTCCCCCATGCTATTTAACATCTACATGAAACCACTGGGAGAGGTCATCTGGGGATTTGCAGTGGGGTGCCATCAATATGCCGAAGACACCCAGCTCTATCTCTCCTTTCCTCCAGATTCCAGGGTGGCGGCTGAGGTCCTGGAGCATTGTCTGCTCCTGGATTCCCAGGTGGCGGCTGTGGCTAGGGGGGCCTTTGTTCAGCTTCGGCTGGTGCGCCAGCTGTGGCCATACTTGGATTGTGCAGACCTGGCCACGGTAATCCAGGTCATGGTGACATCGAGGCTAGATTATTGTAACACGCTCTATGTGGGGCTGCCCTTGAAGACGGTTCGGAAACTGCAACTAGTACAGAATGAGGCGGCCTGCGTAGTTACTGGAGGTAGGTGGTTTGACTCTGTCAGTCCGCTTCTCCAGCAGCTGCACTGGCTGCCCATTCATTTCTGGGCCCAATTCAAGGTGCTGCTTTTGACCTTGAAAGCCCTATACTGCTCTGGGCCAGGGTATCTCAGAGACCGCCTACTCCCGTACAATCTGGCCCATCCTCTTAGGTCATCAGAGAAGGCCTTTCTACAAGTGCCACAGCCTAGGGAGGTATGTGGGGCAGTGGCAAGCAATAGGGCCTTCTCAGTAGTGGCACCAACACTATGGAATTCCCTTCCCTTTGACTTAAGAACTGCTCCCTCTCTTGAAACTTTTTGGTGAAGCCTGAAGACCCTTCTGTTTAGACAAGCCTTCTGAGTTCCTGGCCTTTTTAACATCTCTTAACATCTCTTAATATTTTTTAACATCTGTTTACAGGCCTGATCCTTTTTTAATTTGCTGCGCTATGCTCTTATCTGACTAGTTTTTATCTGACTACTGTTTTTGCAATATGTTACAATATTTTTAATCTGTTTTAAACTATGTTCTTAATGTGTTTTAACCTTGTTTTGTAAGCCACCTTGAGTCCCTTCGGGGAGAAAGGCGGGGTAAAAATAAAGTATAATAATAATAATAATAATAATAATAATAATAATAATAATAATAATAATAATAATAATACCCTTGACTTATTCCACTAATTTCATTTTGGCTTACTTGCAACAAATTTTAGCTGGATTTTGAGGGTGCATTTGAGGGTGCAACAGTTTACACACTGCCTTTTCCTGCCCCTTTCATTCTCTAGATCTGGAAAATTGTGTGAATTTAACCCTGTATGCACACTGGAGTCATTAAAGTAAATGACAATTTTATCTGGGGTGCAGTCCACCAAGCACAATCTCTATTAATGTCAATGGAGTTTGTGGAGGGTGGACATCTTTAAAGAAGTAAGCAGAGTTCTTTAAATTTTAAATTTGTGATGATTTGTCAGCGATTAATCAATGAACGTTTTCAGCCCTATTGACCATCATTATTGTTGTAATGTTATTATTACAATAACCTCCATATTGTCCAATTGGACAATATGTTTGCTGATTCAGCAAACCAGCTTCCTGCAAGTCTTCTAGGTAACAGTGTCTTCTAGTCCGAAAAGCAAACTTGGGCCTGGAAGGATAATCATAGATGGTGCAATCCAAAAGAGTGACTATTGCATCAACTCTCCTGGGACTTGGTACTTCCTCCTTGAGGTCCCTTTTCCTCCACTTCCACTTCAAGACTCCATTCTTCAGTGGTAAAACGGGAGTCACTTGCACTTCTTGTTCAATGCATTTCTTTGCAATATCTGAGTCAGAACGTGTGTTTCCATCTGTGATGAGATGTGTGTATTCCAGATCAGAACTGGCCTCCTTGAACAGCTGTTCAGAATCCTTTTTGGCATATATCTGCTACCTGAGGTCAAAGATTTTGTAGCCCCCCCCCCGCATGGCAAAATCAAATTTAATTAATTAAATAAATAAAAAGCTATTGGTTCCATGCTGTATCATAACAACATCTCATTGGCACTCAGAATGATCAGTTTCACAGGTCGGTTTGAAGCTAATCCACTTTTTGTTCCACAAGGCAGTTGTGTTTTCATTTTCTGGTTAATTGGCCATAACGTTTGTTAGAATACAGATATTCCAGTGCGGTTTGTTGCACTGCATTCAGCATTAAATTACCTTTCCAATGATATATAACACGATGGTATTGTTCATACATACCAAGATTTTTACAATTTTGGTCACTAGTGTCAAGCTCAGCTCGTTGCTCCCCTAAAGCTTGATGCCCAGTGCAACTGCTACGCCCTGCACCCCCTTAGCTATGCCACTGGTGAGGAGGAGCAGCAGCTGGTGATCATGACTGTGAGAGCTCTTCCAAAACACAGAGTTGGTTGTGCTCTAGATGAAGGTCAGCTGTGATATCTCGCTGTAGAAGAAAGGCATGGTCCAATGTTTCACACAAGCATGCAGAGCAGGACAAGTGACTGATAGTACTTCCTGTGGATACAGGAAGCTGCCACAGACTGAGTAGGAACATTGTTCTCATCAACCTCAGTACTGTCTGCCCAAAATGGCGGCAGCTTTCCAGGGCTTCAGACGGAGCTTTCCCAGCCCTACCTTGGGATATCAGGAATTGATCCTAGAACCTTTGGCATATCTTCCTTTCCCCCTGAACCTTCCATATCTGCCGAAGGGCCCAATCCTATTCAACTTTTCAGTGGTGATGTAACTGTGCCAACAGGGTGTGCACTGCATCCTGCAAGGGGGGGGCAGTCACCGAGGCCTTCTCAAGGTGAGGGAACATTGCAACTGCATTGGCACTGGTAAGTTGAATAGGATTGGGCCCTAAGTTTTCTGTATTAACTGTCTCCATTTTTTTTTTTTAATCCTGGTTTCTGGCTAACAGCCTGGGAATAGGCAGTAGTGGAAGAACATGCTTTGTCTTTCATTCGTGTTTGCTTCATACATTTGTGAAGTAGCAGACCCACATCATAAAAAGGAAAAAAAAAAAAGAGGAAAAAAAAACTCTGAACTGAAAACCACTGAGGTACCTCTCTAAAAAATGTAATGGACTGTACTGAAAGCCTAACTTTGACTGATGTGAGGTTTGGGACTTTATCCAGGTAAGAATTCATGCAGCAATGAGCACAGATAAGGCAGATGACCCAGAGTAGGGCCAAACTGTTTACCAGCAGATGTGTTTTTGAAAATCTTCCTTAACTGGTCATGGCAGCGGAAAATACCCTGCTGTTAAACGCATCTGCAATCCACTGCTCTCCCAATCCAGCTACAAAAATTCTGACCTTTAAAGAAATGATGGAGAAGCTGGTGATTTTTTCCATGGCATTGAAGCTAAGTCTATTTCAGGCTCCAAGGCAATTGCAGCCCTTTTTGCTCCCTATTTCACATCACTTTTAAGTCTTGTTCTGGCCACTATGAACCCTTCAGCACTTCTCCCTGTGCAATCACTCGAGTCAAGATCTGTGATTTGTGATTTGCAGATGACATGTACATTTCTTGGCTGATGGCTGTTCAAGCAGTTTGCAAACCTAAGGCAATAAACTGCAGGGATGGAGTGGAAACATTCCATGCTTGCATTAAATTGCTATTCCCATGCAAACAACTAACCTTTCCTTCCCCATTGTTTTCAGAAAAAGGATCTGTTGTATGTTTACAAGGTTGTGGATATTTTAAATATTTTTTTCCACCTTACAACCGAATCCAGAACATGTCACTTAGAAGCAAATTCAATTGACTTCAATCAAACTTATATATACTAATCATTTTAGTTCGGAAGATTGTCCACTTACCTCACCTGCCAGCCACGGAAGGGAGTTCTTGTCTTGAACATGCATCATAAGAGGTGTTTTTTTATTCAATTGACTACACAGCTGATCCTATCTGAAAAGACTGAAGGCAGATAATCATATTTGGCAGCAAGCAATGAAACCCCCATTGTGCTGATCCAGTGATTGCAATTCAGTGCTGTGCATTTAGGGCTCTGATGCACCAAGGAGCGCATTCATCTGCAAGGACGTAGAGAACTGGATTCCTCAAGTACATATCCTGCTGTGTGCATGGAACTGCCACCACCACCCCCTGAATTGATTGTAGAAGGTGATCCCAGGTATTTACATTACTCCCAGTAAGACAGTAAAAGAACTTACTGCTCATCCCTAACCAGTGGCCATGGCATCTCTGCCTGGAACGTTTTGCACCAACCGGAGTCAGTATGCTTCCAGGGAACACACTTCTCAAGAAAGTCTCCCACCGACAGATCAAACTTGAGATTTGTTAGCCCTCTGGGGGGAAGGAAGTTCCAAAACTGGAGATCAAATCTTGAGATTGCTTTTGCATTTGACCTCACCATGGGCATTTGTGTAGCACAACATGCTACCGCCAGGAGACACTCCTCAGTTTATCATAGAGATTGTAGAGGAGAACTGGGAAGAAAATCATCTCCATGTAGGTGTTATAATTGACATATAAGCTCACACACAAAACCAAATTTCTATATTCTTTAAATGTAAACCCTTTAAACCTCTCACTTTTGAAATAGTGCTATTGGTGCATATAATGAGTATCATTGGTTTCCTAATGCATTCACTGCATTTATTTTTATTAATTTGAGCTAAGGTTTTGAGGAAATCTAGAGATGAAAAGGCATATTTTGGAAGCAATGACCAGGCTTCCGTGATATAGTTTTTCTAATATGCTATCATAAATGTACAAATCTAACCTTGAGCTAATAAGATCGTCACAAGTCAGATTATGTGATTCCATTTTTTGGAGCAGCAGAAACACAAAGAGGAATATTTCTGATAATGTGTTAATTTGGGGAATAAAAGAAATCATGTACCAAATGAATCTTCTCAATTTTGTATTGTACTTCTAAGTTGACGTATTGTATGAATGCCTCGCCCTGACAAAATGCAAGTCTCAAGATTAAGAGAATGTATAATAAATGCCCCTCCTGTCATTACACATCAAACTAGTCTTGCTAAATCAAGTGTGCCTTTCATAAAGCCCCAGCTTAGGGAGAGATGCGCTTTACATTTCTATAGAAAAATGTATGATTGACAAAAACACATTCTCATTTCTCTGGATTAAATTGGGTTGCCTGGACGAAAAAGCCACTGGGCATAGTTTTTTTTTTTTTTTTTTGGGTTGTTGTTTTGAAGCAGAGAACTTAATATTTATTGAGATTTCATGTCCATTTAATTATTAATACCAGCAGTGTTATAGTATTTCTACAAGGTTGCTACTGTTGACCTTTTACCTGTTGTTGTTTTCCCCGCAAACTCTTTTCTGTGCAAGCATGAAAGCCTACACTTACCATTTATTGTGTGTGACAGCGTTAAAAAAGACTTGTGGTTTAGCTTACCCACCATAAGAATGTCGATGACTGACAGTTGATGCTCCATAGATTTTAATCTTAAACTGGATCCAAAAAGCATATTGGCATAGGGTATGAAAGGGAAAGATGCAGGGAAGGACCAGGTCCGGCATGAAATCTGGTACCAGCTCAGTGGCCCAGGGTTATCAGAGGACCTATGGTCCTTTGTGTGGTGGAGTGGCTGTAAAACTCTCTCAGCTGAGACATGTGCCATTCCTTACTTTTCCCAGAACACCTACCTGCAAATGGGAGTGCCTCATTGTGCCCAAGGAAAGTTCTGAATTACAGATGGAGAATGCCAAGAGAAGGCATCTCTCCTGCCACAGCCATCTTCACTTTCCCTACCTATCCTCAGATGGGCTCTCACTGAGGCTCCTGAAATGACACAAGGGTTTCTGGGAGGAAGCCTCTTTGTAGAGGAGGAAAGTGGGAGGGTGGAAGAGCAACTGCGGGATGTAGTAGCAGTGCTGGTGGTGGCAACTCTTTCTCTTTCTGCTCAAGCAGGGCTATGGGAGGAGGGGCTCCTGCTATGGGAGGAGGGGCTCCTGCTATTGAAGGTGGCTCCTTCTTCAACTGTGAGTAGAATGGAAGGACTTACCACTGGATATTTCCCAGTCACAGATTGACTGGGTGGGAGAGAGGAGGAGCCATCAGGAGACGGGATGGACAGTGGCAGCAAAAAGATTGTGTGGCAGCAGCTGGGAGGCTTATGTTAAAGTACAGGTTGAATCTCATTATTTGCGAGGGTTCTGTTCCCAGAACTCATGTGGATGGCAAAAATTGCATTAAAGCAAATCTATATAAAAAACAATGTCCTTTTGCTAGGTAATTTAAAAACAGCCTTGCTGACCTTTGTGATGTAAGATGGAGTCATAAAACAGACAATCCATCAATCAGTCTCTTTCCAGGTGCTTAGAAAGGCTTCACTCTGAGCCAGACTTCACTCTGACCCCTCCCTTCTCCCAGAGCAAAGTGATTATCTTTCTTTCATGCGCTCCGGGGAAAGGGAGGGTTCTAAGTGCCAGGAGAGAAAATGATTGATGGGTTGTCAGCCGACTGCCCTCTCTCGCATTTACGAGGCTATTGTTAAACAAGTTTTTTCCCTTTAATTTAATGGGCCCTTCTCATTGCATTGAGATAGAAAATTCTGTGGATTTTTCCACAGGTGAAAAATCCATGAATAATTAGGTTTTACCTGTAATCACTTGCATAACTGTCTCTCTACAACAGTAAGAAAAGCATTTTTTAAAACTGTGATTTTAAAGGGGTGCATTTTTCCCCTTCTGCAGGGATCAGCACATTCCTTCTCATTTGCAGGGGCCATTCATGTTGAGTCAAATCCGTGTATAAAAACTTTGTGTATAACAAGGTTGGACCTGTACAACCCAATCCTTTGCAGCTCTACTCAGAAGGAGTCCCATTACCTGTCTTTCAATGAGGCAGTTTCTTCCTCCCAGGTTACAATGGCTGGAGCCATAAGGATTCACTTCCTTGCTTCCTGCCTCCTTTTTCCCCCCTCCCTGGGCTTCTCCAGCCAATCCAAAGGCAAGAATTCCCTTGAGCTCCTCCTCCTGGTCTCCCTCATCAAGAGAAAAAAAAAACTACCGCCCATCCTTTGTCCAATGATCATTGGTTTCATCTGAGATGGACAAGAGAGCCCACGCCTGCCTCCCTCCTCCGCCTTCTGCTCGATGCAAAACATTAACCCTTCCCTGCTTCCTGACTGAAACTTTCGTGCTGCTGCTTGCCCGGTCTGAATTATGACCCCACAAGTGTTTCATGTGCCAAAAAAAGTAAGCAAGCACACTGAAATACAGACAGTCTCGAGTCTGCACACGTGGGGACTCATTTCCGAGTCAGTGGCTCAAACTTGAGTTACTGCCTGAGTCAGTAATATGCCTGACTCGAGTATACACGAGTCAGCAAAACACGCATGTTTTTGCAACTCGGACTTGAGTCACGTGGCTTTGAGTTCTCATCCCTGGTAAAAACTCTCACAATGTGAAGGGGGCCATGGCCAGCACATGCTGAGGGTACTTCTCAGATGTGGAACCAGCCCTGGGAGGAAAGGAAGAATGATGAAGAAAAGACACTTTGTTTCAGGTAAGAGCTAGGGATGAACTAGTGCCAGCCGCAGACCTCCGCAGCCCCGCACCCGGGGCAAAGTTCTGTGATAGTGTCCCCCTACGGACTATCACCACCCCCTCCATGCAGAAATCCGCCCCCCCTACTCACCAGAGGCTCACAGAGCTTCGCACGACCTCTGCCCACGTCAGGAAAGCCTCTCTGAGGTTCCCCGACACTATAAACTGTGCTTCCAGAAAACCAGAAGCACAGTTTCTGCTCCCACTGGGAGCCTCAGAGAGGCTTCCACAGGGTCCTAGCAGCTGGCGCCTGGGGCTTTTGACCCATAGAAGTTTATGGCTGGTATGCAACTGACTAGTGCTTCTTATCTTGTTTTCCCATCCCCATGCAGTCTCTTCTGTCAGGAAGAGATCAGATTTCCATCATTCCCAACTGTTGTGGGGAAGGATTAGGCATGTAGGCTAACGAAAAGGACTTAACTGCCATGTTACTCTAATCCAGGAAACTGAATGCAAGCAATGTGCTAGAGAAAGTGAAGCCCTAGCCACTAAAATCAGTGCAGAAGGAGAAGCTGCTTTAAAATCTTTGTAATACTGGCTTTCTTAGGGTCAAATTAGGTGTTCCTTTAGGCATGTGATTGAAGATAGTACACTTGGTTTTTTCCCCCATAAATAGCAACCAGGGGAATGAACTACCAGGGGCCTGGTAGCTGAGTAAAGAATAGGCAGGTTAACCCCCATCACATGCTTAAGGTAGGAGTGGAAATGAAACAAGCATACAATAGACCAGCCACTTTCAACCACTGTGCCGTGGCACACTGGTGTGCCGTGAATGGTCTGCAGGTGTGCCGTGGGAGTTTTTGGGAGGATCATTTATTAGTAGGGCCATTGGGGGATGTGAGCCTCCCACCAATAGCATGGTGTGCCTTATCAATTATCAAAAAAACTGATGGTGTGCCTTGGCAATTTTAGTACCCTGTCAGTGTGCCAAGAGATGAAAATCGCTGCAATAGATGGTGATCAAAGATGTAATTTGAATGCAGCAATACTTTCAATAGCATGGGGTACGTGTTCCCCAAAAGTCAAGTGCTGCATGCAACATAGTTGGAGATCATCAATGGGAGACATTATTGAACTATGAGGCAGGAAATTCACACTGATTGGGTCCAAGCTACCCAGAATGTACTACTCCTATTGACTACAATAGCTGCCGATCACATCCAGGATGAAGAATGCTGTAGTGAAACAGTGCATAAGGAAGTGATGTGATGGGATATATTACTGTACAGGTTGTGCCTCGTTATCATTCCAGAACCCCCAGTGTATAAAAAAAAAATCAGTGGATACCAAATCAGGGGAAAAATAGCTTTAAAGACCCACTTCCAGGTTTCTTGCTCCTCTGTCGTTGCCCCAGAATGCATTGGAATAGACACTATACTGCATTCAGCCACTAGATGAGGTGAATAATGGAATCTAGTGGAATGAAATAATTATTTAACAGCATGAAGTTTGGGAAATGGAATTTTGGTGCTTTCCCCCCATGTTACAAGGCATTTAGAGGTGGACCTCAAATCAGTGGATACCAAATCAGTGGATACCAAGGTCCTACCTGTACTGTGGTTTGCACTATGGTGAAACCATACCTGGATGTGGATGTTCAGCTGAAGGTTTTAGATTCAAGCTGCTTCTCTGTGGTGAATGTTCAATCCATCCTCATGTCAGGAACACTGATGCTGTACATCTGATGTATAATCATTCTGTTTTGTACATCAAACATGCCAGCAACTGGAAAACATGCCAGCAACTTGTGTTGCTTAAATCACATATTAAATATTTTTCTTCTTTTGGATCCAGTTCTATTAATAACTGCCGTAGGTAATATAGACAGTAACTGCAGGTGTGCCCCTGTATTTGCGGGGGGGGGTTGGTTGGTTGGTTGGTTCCATTTTGTAATGGATACGTGAATTCACTGATACAGGGGACACCTCCCCCCACCCTCTGGAGGCGAGGGTCTTTTGAGCCCAGTAGAGGCCGTGCGAATCTCCCTGCGACCTCTGCTGGGCTAAGAAGGCCTATAAAAGAGAAAAAAATGTCATTTCTGGTTTCTTCATCAAAACCAGAAGTGATGTTTTTATGCGTTTTATGATGTTTTTTTAAAAAAATTATGACATTTTAAAGAAGGCTTTATGAGGGCCAGGGAAGCCCTGGGGGGGGGGGCTGTGGAGCCCTGATCCGCGGATAAGTCAAAGTATCAGTGGATGTCGGACCCCCCTGTACTGCCAGTACATCGTAATGTCCTGTGGCATTACATAGGCTATGAGCAGCATAGCTCATGACCCTTTCCACTCTTCAAGGCCAATTGGTTATGCAGGATTTTGATCCTGCATAACCTGCACACATAACAGCCTCCATGATTGCCCCCCAATCGCAGGAAGCAGTACACACCCATCAGCACTGACAAGTTGGATAGGATTGGGCCCTTGGTTTGTAGCAGAGCAGTTCTGCTCCTTTTAAACCATTTTGATTTGAAAGGGAGTGGCAGGGCTTCTTCAGGTGGCTGTCTCTAGTGACAGCTGTCTATCTCACAGTGACCTGGACATTTCATTGTTCTCGGGCATGTAGGGGAAAATGGCAGTTGCCACAAAAATGTGACAGACATCATTGGTAGTAATTTTATACCGTGTCCCAGAATAATGCAACAACCATGGCATTGTGGGGAGAAAATGGCAGCCTCCAGATGCTCCCTTACACAAAAAGGACCTTTGTGACTCTTTTTTTCAGCTTTAAAAGCATGCATTTTAAAAGGTAAGGCATGTGTTTTAATCTCTCCCAGTGAAATTGGGGCTGAGAAGAGTTTGGATAGGTTTTTCCGATCTGTAGCAAACTCTTACATGGGTTTAAGTCACAACGACATTTCTCAGCAGTATCAGAGCACAAATGCTTTCCTTAAAAATTTCTAAAATGGTGTGTGTGTGTGTGTGTGTGTGTGTGATGTAAGTGATGATGAAACTGGGTGAAATTTGCCCTGTGTTACTCCTGGGCCATGGCTGCTGCTTGCCTTCTTCAGATGTGGTCTATTTAATCTCCTGTCGTGTGGGAAATTATGTTCAAAGTCTCTGTGATCCTCTGTCCGCAGTAAGTTATGCAAGTAGTGGCAAGTACATGCCATAAGGTCCTGAGATTATGTCTGCAATGTGTTACTGCAGGCTGTTGATCAAGAGAGGCTGAAAGAAAAACATTATTTTCAGGTGTGAAAATACGTCACCGTTCTCTTGCATTCCCCTATGACATTGTAGGCTCTTTGAAACTTGGGAGCTTACGATTCAAACATTCACAAAGACAGAAATTTTTAGATCACACAATTGTAATGTTTCTTATTGAATGCAATATTGTAAAAAAAAATAAATTCAAATAATCACTGTGCTTTTGTCCCTTTGTTGGGCTCATGTAAGATTTTGTAAGGGTTTTTTCTTTTTTTAAAGGTTCACTGCTTTGCCAAGCTCTTTCTTGCAAGGCCATGGTCAGCATTCCTAGCTAGATGGGACAGCCACATTTCTAGGTGGCTGGCCTATTAATACAGTATGGTGAGGTGATTGCTTCAGGTGGTTGACTGGCAAAGGACAGCAGTTCTCAAACTTTTTGTTGCTGTGTCAGCCACGGCAGCCATGCCATACTCCAAGGTATTCTGGGGCATGACACATCCAACAAAATGGCCCAGTTGCACTGGCCCCACAACCCACTAAAAATAGGAGAACTGCTGGCATAGGATCCACGCATTCCCTAAAATGCCCTTTTGACCACCACCACCTTACCCTACCAAGCTTGTCCAGGCACTAAACTGTACTCTGCCAACTACAGCTGCTCTTCCTAATCTTCTTGCTCCTGTGATTTTGAAAAGGCCAAGCAGAGTGGAAAAAAAAGAGAACGTGTGTGGAGAAGGTGTGAGGGGGGCCTTGAGTATCTCCCAGGAGACACTCTAACCACCATTCTAATGCTTCTCCTCTGCTTCATGGGAGCAGGAAGGAGGGGCAGTGGAAGACAAGGGAGTGAGCGGCGCATGGTGCACACTGGGGACTGGGCACCACTGGGAATGGCAAGATACTGCACAATGGGAGCAGTGGTTTGCTGCAGTGTCTTGTGTGTGTGTGTGTGTGTGTGTGTGTGTGTGTGTGTGTTGTGACCTGGGCTGACCCTGAATGGGGTTTTAAATACCTGTATAGGGTGCTAGTCCCACATGTGTGTGTGTGTTTCCATTCTTTACCATCTGAAAAACACCACCCATTAGCCACTGTAAAATAGTTTATTTATTTAAGTGATTTTTTTTTAACTTGCCTCCAAGAAGGGAAAAGCGACTTCTCACAATGACCACATGGCCACTCTTGCACTGGATGAAGTGTGAACTGATCACAATATTGAATCCTCAGCCTGGGTTCAGTGCGCAACGAAGTGCTTGGACAAATGTACTCCTCAAATTGTGCCTTACTGTGCCATTCTGGGCATATAAGAAAGCTACTGAGCAATCACTTAGCCACACAAGTGGATGTGCCATGATGAGAAAGACCTAATTGCATAGGTAGACAATGGAAGCATCTGATGTAGCTGTGCTGCTAGTCAATGAGTAGCAATGTGCCTGTACTGTGCTGCACTGCTAACCATTCAGCAGCAGTGGGCTTGCACTGTGCTGCACTAACAGTCTCTATGCCTTCCACCAGGGCCTTGCAGCAGCAGGAAAATGCTGTTGGGGGGCGGGTTCAGAATCTTGGGAGGAGAGGGATGGGGCATAGTGCAAGAGATGCTCAGTGCTTTATAAGTGAGTTTTAAATATAAATCAGTTCAGAACTGGTGAAAAAGAGGGCAGTGGTTTGGACCAACTGCTGTCCCGTTTGTGGGAAATGCATACAGCATGATTCCCTTCTCCAAGTCCTACTTGTTCGTTTTGGAGAAAATGACTTGGGCTGGAGGATGGAGTCTCTCAGCCATCAGGCCTGCAGGAACTTGGCCTTCTGCAGCAGAGAGTGTGATGTGGCACGTGAAATTCAGGGAAGGTAGAGAAATTTAGGAAGAAAGTGAATCAGGACTTAGAAGGGAAGTGATGGCGGTAAGTGGGAATTTTATTTTCCATCCTGCCATTGCTCGTGTGCAGCCAGGTTTAGATACTGGAGATGGCACTCATTTGTCAATTGCGGGTTCAGATTTGTTTTTACGTGATATGAAGTCAGGCCTAGGAGAGAATAAAAATAATTTTAAAAGGCCATGCAAGTTTTATTTCACCTGGACTTTGTTTCAAAATCATCACATAGCAGTGAGGGAGATAGTGAAAGCCAGACCTTGGATGCCCTTGTATTATTATTAGAAGAAGAAGCAGATGAAGATTTTGCTGAGGCAGAAGGAAAGAAACACAGTAGCACTACTCAAAATAAAGATATCAGAGGGCAGTAGGGATGAGAGAAGGCCCTCTCACATAGGCTTGTATGGGAGAGTACAGTCTTTCAGACAGCCTAGTGAAGGCCGGTACAGGTGGACCCTCTTTATCTGTGAGGATTCCATTCCTGGACCTCTCCGAATACTGAATTCCACATGAAACCGTAGGGTGGAGGAAAGCAGAACTAGGCTAGCCCCCATGTGGCAAGTTTAGTACTGGAAGGAGTTAACAATAGGAATGTACCCTGAGGCAAGCTGATTGGTCAAATGAGGCCCAAAACAGATCTCTAGCTTGGGCATGTTGGAGAGGTCTCCCTTGACCAGTGGCTGCAGAGTCCACCTCAAAGGCTGATCAGCTTGGGGTATGGGGTTAATGCAACTTTCAGCTGTAGGATTCGGCAAGGATAAATTGGACTATCATGAGCCAATCCTAAACGTGGAGCCATGCTTGGAATGCCTGAAAAAAGGGGAAACATGACAGCACAGTCGAGCTGTCTCTTTCAGGGCAGGAGCCCACTTTAAAAGATGGGTTGGAAAGTTAAGATAGGACCTGAGAGTTTTGGATGTTTCATAAAATTGTGGCCCATCCTCAGACCAAGCGTTTTGCCTTGTATCTTATTGTAAGCAAAGTATAGAAGCCTTATTTAAGAACCAGATCTTACATGACAGGGGTCAATTTTTCTTCTGTAGAAAAAAAAATTATTGCATATTTCAAAAATACAAACAACATCAAAAATTGCAAAAAAGAAAAAGGAAAGAGAGAAAAACCTCACTGAAATATACACCAGGCAACTGGAAAAAGACCCAACTCTTGCCTACTACAAAATCAACAAAATTCCTGTCCATGCATGTGCATTAGAAAAGTTACTGTCTCAAAAAAGAATAAACTCCCAATAAACATCATGAGTGCCAGTTTCTGCCCATGTCAATCCTCCTCAGTTGTGGATAATTTTTAACATAATTGTGGAGCTCCAAGTTTTCCTACACCAGTGGATCTCAAACATTGAGTACTGGGACCCACTTTTTAGAATGAGAATCTGTCAGGACCCACCAGAAGTGATGTCATGACCGGAAGTGACATCATCAAGCAAGAAAATTTTTAACTATCCTAGGCTGCAGTTCTGCCCACATTTACCCAGGAGTAAGTTCCATTTGCTGTCGTTATTAGAAGCATATACATAGTAGCCTGTTTAAAATACAGATCTGTAACATGTTCCCAAATGTAGTCACATATGTAGCATCAAGACTAATATATTAAAAATAAAATATTGACATGAATGGGGACCCACCTGAAATTGGCTCACAACCCACCTAGTGGGTCTTGACCCACAGTTTGAGAAACACTGTCCTACACCATTCTTCTCTTTTCAGAACAACCACCACACTTCTCCCATATTTGGCACTTAACATAGGAGCTGCCACTATCATATTGTTGATCAATTTGGTGTTCTCATTTATTTAACACTACTTGCAGATCACATCTTCTAAAAAGTCTCAGGTAATTGATAGGAGTCATAGAGAAATAAGTTGATGGTGTTGATCAAACTCCCAATATGCAGACAGGGCCAGCCTCACCACAAATGATCCTAACCAATTGCTTTGGGCAGCAATTTCCTTAAGGGACTCCATTTGTCTGCCTTCGATCTTCATCTCTGTGCATGTCCTTTAAAAAATGAGTTCCAACTTGGGGCAGTGAGTGGTGGGACTTCCATTGACTTTTTGCTTGAAATGTGAAAATATCTAAGAACTGCACTGACCTACCAGCATATCTTCCTTTAGAAATTAACCAGTGTCCAGTGATTTGTAGTTCTCAGAATACAGAAGACGTTACCTGTGAAAATGATTTAAAAATATTGATAGCAGTTATTTGTCAATGAGCCTTTTGTTCCTGTTGGCCGGCAACTGACAAGTGGACAGCAAGTATCAAAGAGACTAGTAGATAATGAAAAATACTGAAATATGGCAATTGTGCCTCCACCATTTACTGCCAACAAGAGGCAGCTACAAGAAAAGAATCTGAAATAGGTTCTGCAATGCCCATGAAATGCATAAAGTCTCACAATGACCAATTTATTATTTTTACCCTGTCCAGTGACACTGAAGCGTTCATCAGGGAACCCCCAGCCTCATTTCTGAATACAGCCTGGCTGCAACCTGTGAAATAATTGAGCTGGTCAAAATTTACAGCTGGATGTTCCTTTTGTTGGGGGAGGTGGTTGAGGAAATGGAGAAATATCACAGGAGTATGATGAGACTGTTCCTACTTTCTCATTCCCCTTTTAAAGAAAATATATCTTCGTGGCCCATAGTCTCATTCACATTGATCTTTGACAGCTGCCTTCCAAGCGGGCTGCTGCTCTCTATCAGGACCAGCCCACCCATGAGATGGTGGCCTCCGGTAGCAGACTAGTGATGAGGGGACCCATCACAATCTGCCTATGTGCCTCCACCACTCCTCCTTTTTCCAATCCTTGAAGTCAAAGAGAAAGAGGGGAGCAAAAGAAAAGAAAAAGCTCTTTGATGCTGTACACTCCTCTCTTCCACATTTCCTCCTTTGCTCTGTTCTCCTCTTCATCTTTGAATCCAGAGGGAGGGAGGAGAAGGAGGAAAAGCAGCACTGGCTGTTGTACTGCTTGGTCACGGGAGGCAGCATTTTGTGTGTTGCCTCAGGCATGGGAGCTGTAGGTCTCCCATGACGACCGCGTTCCTTAAAAAGGACAACCGCAGAGCGATCAAGTTACCAGTCCATTTGCTTGCTTTGCTTGATCACCGGCTCTTCTCAGAGTCCCGCATGGTTTTTCAGCAGCTTGAATGGGGACTTGGTTTGGCTGTAATTTATTTTACTTAATTATTTATGGATATATTATGTGTATTAGCTCCACTTGACTAAATAAGAAAAGGTTGCAATGGAAAGCAGTGTGCTTTTCTCTTTCGGAGCCATCTTCTAGTGGCTTAAAGACAAGATGTTTCCGGTATCTGAAAACTTTTCCCAAACAGATTAAACAGAGAACAATCCCATGATTGCTCAACAGTAGCAATAACAACAATAGTAGCTTGGGCAGACTGCTTCTTTTCCATGTAAACATGGCACCTCTAATAGAGTCCTTATTCCCACGAGACAAGCTTGGTTGTTAACTATCCTCTGTAATCGTTCTGGTTCATTCTTCCTGGGAATCCAGTTCTACCCTTTACCTCTGCTTTCCTGCACTCAGCTCTTCTTTATTTCCAAGTTCCTATTCAGGTTGAATTGCAGTCACCTTCCTGTTGGTATAGTCAATGCTGGATTTAGGCATAAGCTAAACAAGCTGCAACTTAGGGCCTCACAGTCTGCAGGAACCTAAAAAAAATTCAGACCTTTTTTTTGGGGGGGAGGGGTAGGCTTTTAAAATTTTATGCATACATAATGTAGACCTTTTTTTAAGATGGCCTGTGCAGCAAATTTTAAACAAGAGGCCAACAAGAGGCCTCCAGGCTTAGGGCCTCACCAAGTCTAAATCTGGCATACAGCATGTTTGAATGTTTCCTCATTTATTTTTTTTAAGCATGAGGAAACATTCATACTTCATGTTCACACTTGAACCTAACTGCCTTCCTGACATGCTTGCTTTCTGTGTGCAGGGAGTTTTTCATATATTTTGAGCAACACCCAGACTCCATGAGCTGCAACGCATGGTGCTGCTAATCATAAAGTTTAGCTCTTGTTGTCTACGTTGTGCTACTTTTATTTGGAGGACCTTCTTGAACCTGGAAACGGGAGTGTGTTGGACAACTCAGTACTCAGCTCCTCCCCATCTTGACTCCTCACTGACAAACTCTTTTCCAGCTTACTTGTATCTATACTACCCAAGAGGGCACAACAGACAGGTTGCAGCCCAGCTGCTGGTTAAATATTTTAATATTCACTGATGGGCAAAGTAGCATGAAGAAATTTAATATATCCAAGAATGTAAGGGCATTAATGGCTCCATAAAATGTAAATGCATTCTTAATTATCTCAAGTCACTGCACACACAAGTGGCTCTTTTTCAAGAAACACATCTCGCCGATAATGAGCATGAAAATGACTAAAGGACTGGATGGGGGGCAGATCTTACTCCTTCCCTTGCTAGGGCATCAGTATCATTTTCTTAATGTAGTCCAGTTTGATGTCCCAATCATCCTATTGGGATCACTTATGCCTGAAAACAGATTCAAGGCATTGTCAGGCTTATGGTCTTATGGCATGTCCTAAGTGCATTACTGATGGGTTTTGCATACTTTCACCCTATAATTTTTGCTTAACAAGAACACCAGTTCTTTTCTTTGTACTGAAGGTATGTTATGTGAGTACACACAACGATTGCAAAATGGGTCTGTGGTGCTCTGTGTTTGCAGTACTGCGTGCAGCTCTGCTGGCCTGCATATACCTGTAATATACCGAATCTGGCCATTCATTGATCCATCCACCCAATGTGAAAAGAGTGTATATATTCTCCATGTGGAGAATACAGTGAAATTACAGCCCAACCATATCTGCTCGATCTGATCTGCCATCACTGCAGCTGCACTGGCTGTCTGCGACTTGCTACCCACTGCACAGCAGCCAGCAAGCCCTGTGCCATCAGCAGTAGGCTGCAGACCAGCCATTGACACAGGTAAAGTGGCAACCAGAGTGGATTGGGGGTGGTTTGGGGTGGAGGCAGGGCGGAGGTGGGGTGGATCTTGGCGGCAGCAACATCAGCCAGATGCAGACCCCTGTCCTGAGCCTGATACACCCTCTGTGGCAGTACAGAGTTACACTAGCAAAATAGCTGGTGTAGAACTGAGTAAGTCCATAGGTCCCAGGCAGCAGTGGAGGACATAAGTAAAATTTTTCTTTCCTTACCTCTTTAGGTCAAGCCTGGTGTCTAGCTGATCCATGGGATGCTGTGGAGGGTTCTCATTTTGTCACAGCCCAATCCTATTGAAAATTGGGCTGGCACGCATAGCCTTTTGCAACAATGGAAGTGAGTTCTACCGTAACAAAACAGCTGCTGCTGACTGTAGCGTATGCATGTATACTTGAATACAGTATGCAAAGCAACTTCCATGTGAACTGACCACATGCACAGAGAAAAAAGTGCCCAGTTCTATGGTCATCGCAGGCATGGATGGCCAGTTGAAACTCATGTTTCTTCATAAGAAGAAAGGCACAAGAAGCCAAGAAATAGTTCAGGCCAAATATCTAGAAATTTTTAGGGAGCATAAAGTTGTTACAAAATAAAGTCCTTGAAGGAGAGGAGAGATTAGCAATGGCAAGAGAAAAGCAGTACTGAATTATATCCAGGAAAGGAAAGGTGACTGAAGCACCCATTTGGAAGAAATGGTGTACCCAGAGAAGGGTTTAGGTGTTGAAGAAAAAGCACCTACTGACACAAAGATATGAAGTTAAATGTCACTGATGTGCATTGACATTTTTCAATACTGCAGAGTTACTTTTAAAAACTGCTTGACCTAAAACTAGCAAACCAACTATTAGAAATTCATTTTTGTATCAATGTTTCTACTGCCCTTGTCCCTTTGCCTGGCAAAGTATTGATAGGAGGAACACTTATTGTGCCATCAGTGGAAATGATCATATTTCTCCCATCAAAAAGATGGATTCATTACTAGTCCTGGAACCTCAGGACTAGATTCTCCCCCCCCCCCCCAAACACAGAGAATCTTCCTTAGATGTCGCCCAGAAAATGTCCCATGCTGTCACAAGAGAATATGAATTCTTTATGGGAAGTGTCACAAGCAGTAGTTACAAAAAGGTTACACCATGTTGTGTGGGAATTTGGGGGGGGGGGGAAACATTCTTCTACATGAATAACTGCAATTTGGCTAGTCTGGTTTAGCAAGAATCACAGAAAAGATTGGCATAATTTCTGTGAGGTTCATAACAAATCTGCATTCAGAATGTGCAGTGTGTTTTCTTGAATATCAGGATTGGGACCCAATAGTGGAGGATGCAGTTAAATAAAGGTCAGTTATCACTAGAACAGCGCAATCCTATCTTGTGTTGGAACAGGCAGGCCAGAAGGCCTGCTCTGTATCCAGTGAAAGACAGGGGCTAGAATTGGCTTAGCCAGAGGCAGGGGGAAACTCTTCCCCTTACCCCCTGGTACGCCACTGCAGCCCCAATGGGTCTCCTTGGACTTGCACCACTCCGTGCTGCTCAGGAACAGGGGCTAGGATCCAGCATAAGAGCCGTGTTCCAGCCCTGCCTCCCACTCTCCACCTTCTGGAGCATTTCTGGAGCTCCAATTCCATCAGATCAGGGCCATTCTGGTGGCTTCACATTCTCCTTTGCCTGGCCTGACCACCAACCAAGGCATGTTTGCTTACTTGCCAGTAAACGCGACTGTGAGACTTAGTATTGCTTTCCAGGGCTCAATACATTCATCTGCTTGGAGGGAGGGACTTCTTCTCAGGTGTTTTTGGGGGCTGCATTCATTGAATCAGGACCATTTTGGTGTCATTGGATTCCTCTCAGCCTGCCCTTTCCGGCAGTAAGGGAAGTTCGCAAACTCACGAGTAAACGTGCGATATGACTCAGTTTCACTTTCCATAGGGCTCCATGCATTTTTAGTTCTCCGGTGTTTTGGCCATAACTTTTGATAGAAAGGAGATATTTCACTCTGGTTTTTTGCATTGCATTCTGCTGGAAATTCCACATCTAACAGCTTATAACACGATGGTATTACTCCTAACCCCCACAATTTTAGCATGTCACTCCCCCAGTGCATGTCACCCTCCGGTGTGGCCCACACCACCTGCACTCCCCTAGTGACGCCACTGCTCCCAGGGCCTCTCTGACTGGCCTGGAGGCCCAGAGTCTGCCCACTCTGGTCTCTGTGCTGGAGCCTTCTTCCTTCTGGCTGCTGCAAAGTGCCTTATGGCAATTTTGGGATGGCAGTCTCCCTGGGAGCATACACAAGACCGGTCCTACCGAAGAAAGGGATTAGGCCGCTGGTCTGTGTTTTTCTTTTTGCCTCTAGTTCTATTAACAAAAGACAATTGCCCACTTCTATTAAGTGCCCTCCATTTTAAAAGACACTTACCAGGAAGCACAGGGAGGTGTTCAAAGCATTCTTTAGTAAACAGAGCTAATCCTGCAGTTCTGTGGATTCGGTGCTGTGTACCATGAATTAACATTTGCAGAACCTGGCATAATTTCAGCCACTAAGAATGTCTACCAAATAAGAAAGCTTTTGGAGTGTTTAGGGCAAAAATAGAGACTTTTAATATCTATCCCTATATGAAGGGGCAGTTTGGATGGAAAAGAAAAACGAATGAGACTCCGTGGATAGAATTTCTGCAGTGTTGGGGAAACTTCCAAACCCTTTCTTTGTTAAGGGACCTTCTGCCCCATCCTCTTCCCTGCCATGAGAAAGCGTGCAGCTGTGCCATGGATGTGTGTGTTGCATACTATGGTGGAGGAGGTCCTTTACCTGTGCATAGGCCCCCTGATGGCCAATGGGTCTCTTCAGAGTTCAAAAAGAGATGGGGTAGGCTGAAAAATGGTAAGATCTAGTGTGCACAAGTGTTGCTGGATCCAGCCCCTACCTTCTCCAGCATGCCCTCCCCCTCCCCATCCACTGCCCAACCCCAGTGCCAATGTATTGCTTCCAGAGGTGGGTGCATGCTCTAGCGGCACACGCTTGCATGTGCCAGTCATTTGTGCTGATGGCCCTGTTGCACGCATCATTGTTGTGTCTGCGTTGTTGACAGAGAGGACATTCTACTGACAGAATGCTAGTTCCCTCAGCAGAAGGCACCTGTAGAATTGGGGCACTTGGGGGAGGGGTGTAATCAATGGAAGAATTCAGACTGATCTTAGAAATCATGTTGAAGCACAAGAGGGAGTCATGTCGATGATATGGAATTGTAGATTGACTTTGCATCTTCCAATCTCATTCAAATAACTCAAAACGGTGGCTTTTATTCAATTACCTTGGGTTCCAGGGAGCTGCAGAAAAGGATTGGTTACGACCTAGTTCTTTGTGACCCATAGAGCTGATAAAAGTAACTCAAGGCTAAGTTATTTCCTCTTGAGTTTTATGCAGCAGAGTGGCCCCTAGCAATAAGTGCTTTAAGTGACATAAGGGACTTGGAGAAAGCATATATAATGACAGATGATAGCTTTTCTAATAGCTTCTTTTAAAGAATTAAAGAATATGACTTAGGAAATAGGATAATTGAGACACAATGAACTAGAAAAAAGAGTTCTCTCATTAGGGGACCATATAATCTTGTTGGCTGTGGGCATTAAAAAAATACTGGTTACTGCTCTCTCTCCTTTAGATATTTCTTCCCAAATACTTTTCTTCTCCCTCTCCCAAGTGCTTTGAAGTACAGTATGGCTATTCCTGTATTCACATTTATAGCCTCCTCTGAACCCAGGGAGAAAAGAGATGTGTAATGTACACCCAACACAACATAAGGGACAGTTATTTTCCTCTTGATTTAAAGGCTGGAGAATACATAAAACTAGTTCTCCCAAAGAAGAGAAGGCATTATGTTAAAGAAACACACACAAAAAAAACCTGAAGGAACATTTGTGTGGCTAGATGAACTTGTCTTTCTAAATACAGCAGAGATTCTTTGGCGATTCTGAAAGTGTGCCTGAGCACACCGAATTATTGTAGGAAAATTCAATCTGTTGATTTGACTTCATGGTGGACTCTTTACAGTCTGTATCATTTCCACTCCACTTCACTGATGGTGGAAAAGCTTTTTTCATGGTTTATTTAGCAGAAAGTCATTTTGATTAGCAAGATGAGTAATACTTTACAGCTGTTTGCAATTACTGCATCTGTTCTATCAGTGGGTTCAGCTATTGGAGACAATATTGACAGAAATGCAAAATGCAATGGAAATGGGTACAAGGGAGGACATACCACCATGCTTCACAGATCTCGTCATGTCAAGAGAAAACCAACATCGTGTTGTTCTCAAATCTCTGATGCAAATTCCAAGTCCAGAACTGAATATACTTGAACAAAGAGTACAGCCATGTTTGCTCCATATGGTTTTGCTCTACTTGTAATTAAACTAGGGGTTTTTGTGTTTTGTTTTTGGTGGTTCCTTCAGAGTAGGGAGATTATAGATCAGATAAGGCATGAAATGGAAAATATACATGTAGGTCACAGACAAGAAGTTCTAAAGTTAGTATGCAATTTGAGATGGATAAGCCCAGCCTCTCTGCCAACTTTCTACTTTGGGGTTGTCCTATTTCTTGCACGCCTGATGCTTCATGCTTGCTCTCAACATTCCCCCTTGGCTACTGAGTTTTCTAACATGACGTCATCCATGGGAATGTCATCCATGGACATCTTGTTTCCTTACATCGTGAGTATACAAGTCCAACCTTGTTATAGATGAACTTTTTATACACGGATTTGACTCAACATGAATGGCCACTGCAAATGAGCAGGAATGTGCTGATCCCTGGAGAAGGGGGAAAAATGCATCCCTTTAAAATCACAGTTTTAAAAAACTGCTTTTATTACTGTTGTAGAGATACAGTCATGCAAACGATCATTTCATTCTTCAGCTGAGCCAGGCAAAGGCAGGGGGTCCTTTGCATTTCTAATTGCTGACTGCCTCTCTACAGTAAGAAAAGCTGTTTTTAAACCATAATTGTAAAGGGATGCAGTTTTTTATTTTTTTAAACTGCTTTTATTTAACACATTTTATAGTATAAGAACATAAGAACAGCCCCACTGGATCAGGCCATAGGCCCATCTAGTCCAGCTTTCTGTATCTCACAGCGGCCCACCGAATGCCCCAGGGAGCACACCAGATAACAAGAGACCTCATCCTGGTGCCCTCCCTTGCATCTGGCATTCTGACATAGCCCATTTCTAGAATCAGGAGGTTGCGCATACACATCATGGCTTGTACCCTGTAATGGATTTTTCCTCCAGAAACTTGTCCAATCCCCTTTTAAAGGTGTCCAGGCCAGATGCCATCACCACATCTTGCGGCAAGGAGTTCCACAGTCTAACCACACGCTGAGTAAAGAAATATTTTCTTTTGTCTGTTCTAACTCTCCCAACACTCAATTTTAGTGGATGTCCCCTGGTTCTGGTGTTCTGTGAGAGTGTAAAGAGCATCTCTCTATCCACTCTGTCCATCCCCTGCATAATTTTGTATGCCTCAATCATGTCCCCCCTCAGGCGCCTCTTTTCTAGGCTGAAGAGGCCCAAACGCCATAGCCTTTCCTCATAAGGAAGGTGCCCCAGCCCCGTAATCATCTTAGTCGCTCTCTTTTGCACCTTTTCCATTTCCACCATGCCTTTTTTGAGATGCGGCGGCCAGAACTGGACACAATACTCCAGGTGTGGCCTTACCATTGATTTGTACAATGGCATTATAATATTAGCCGTTTTGTTCTCAATACCTTTTCTAATGTTCCCAAGCATAGAATTGGCCTACTTTATTGCCGCCGCACATTGAATCGACACTTTCATCGACCTGTCTACCATCACCCCAAGATCTCTTTCCTGATCTGTCACAGACAGCTCAGAACCTGTCAGCCTATATGTGAAATTTTAATTTTTTGCCCCAATGTGCATGACCTTACACTTACTTACATTGAAGCGCACCTGCCATTTTGCTGCCCATTCTGCCAGTCTGGAGAGATCCTTCTGGAGCTCCTCACAATCGCTTCTGGTCTTCACCACTCAGAAAAGTTTGGTGTTGTCTGCAAACTTTGCAACCTCACTGCTCACCACTGTCTCCAGGTCATTTACGAAGAGGTTGAAAAGCACCGGTCCCAGGACAGATCCTTGGGGCACACCGCTTTTCACCTCTCTCCATTGTGAAAATTGCCCATTGACACCCACTCTCTGCTTCCTGGCCTCCAACAAGTTCTCAATCCATGAGAGGACCTGTCCTCTAATTCCCTGACTGTGGAGTTTTTTTCAGTAGCCTTTGGTGAGGGACCGTGTCGAACGCCTTCTGAAAGTCCAGATATATAATGTCCGTGGGCTCTCCCACATCCACATGCCTGTTGACCTTTTCAAAGAATTCTATAAGGTTCGTGAGGCAAGACTTATCCTTAAAGAAGCCATGCTGATTCTCCCTCAGCAAGGCCTGTTCATCTATGTGTTTTGAGATCCTATCTTTGATGAGGCATTCCACCATCTTACCCGGTATAGATGTTACACTGACCGGCCTATAGTTTCCCGGGTCCCCCCTCTTTCCCTTTTTAAAGATCGGTGTGACATTTGCTATCCTCCAATCTTCTGGCACCGTGGCTGTTTTGAGGGACAAGTTGCATATCTTAGCAGGGAGTCCCAGAATCAAAACCCTGCAGATGTTGAGGCACGACCTTATTCCATTAGAAGCAAGAAACCTGGAAGTGGGTCTTTAAATCTATTTTTCCACTGTTTTTTTATCCATGGATTTTTTTTACTCACTAGGGGTTCTGGAATGAAAACCCAGTGGATAACGAGGGACAACCTGAAGTTTTACATTGCTAACCTGGATGCATAAGTGTTCATGTACAGCCTCCTGGGTCTAATCCAGCCCCTGTTCGCCTTCCTCTCACCCAGAAACATCCCTCCCAGTCACCCTTCCTATGCCCCTGCACCATTTGATGCAGCCTTACCATACCAGCTGCTCCTAGATATAGCATTGGCAGGCTGGAGCAAGCCATTGGGCTGACACTGCTGGCTCACAAGTCATTGCAGGCACGCCTTACGGCATGTTTGCGACACTCTGAGCTGGCACAGGGATGGCTGCGCCCACTCAACCAGCAGTTAGGATTGCGCTGTGGGTCGAGTATAGCTAGAAGACCTCAACAGAAGGTGATTTGACAATCACAAAAAGACTTCACATTACAGCGCACTGTTAACGATTCTTATTTCAGCTCAGCTTGGTGGGCAAGTTGATGCAAGTTTGCCAAAGACAACATAATTTACTTTTGCCAGTGGCAGCGTTTTCAGCACCTACTTGAAATAGCTGATAATCTGACACAAGAGAGTTAACAGATGACTGTATAGTATTTTGTTTGACTAACAAGACAAACTGTTTTAAAACGATAACTGGAATCATGCTTAATATATATTGATGGAGCAGTACTTTGATTTATTCTGTGTCATCTCATTTATAATAGCCTTTCCCCCTTATTATTCTGCCTTTATTTTTTATAATATGGAAGACGTAAAATGCATATTCTGCTTTTTACGCATCTCAGTCCTTTCTAACCACGAGGGTGGGCAATAAATGACCATTATTGTGCACAACCATTATTTGTTTCCTTTTATGCCTTCACTGTCATTATTAAAACCTTTATTTGTTTCATTATCCAGTCATAAAAACTGCAATCATTTTGATTACTGCATTCATTTTTGTTACTTGTTTTTGCTGGGGCGTGGGGGAAGGTGAAGAAATGATCTGTAGTTTGCCAGAGTGGTTGTTTCCTTTTTCAAACTGCATTTAAATTTTAAAAGGTGTGGTAAAGGTGGTTGTAACCACCACTTACAATTCCCCTAATGCCTGACAGCCCAATCCTATCCACACTTTCCTGGGAGTAAGCCCCATTGACTGTAATGGGTTTACTTCTGAATAGACATGCATAGGATTGGGCTGTTAGACATTGTTTTGCTCTGGGTCATTCTGTGGAAAAAAAATGCCCCCCCCCATAGTGCTTTGAAGAAGAGGACTATTAACTACCCATGACCCAAGAATCCCAGGTACTGTCACCTGTCATTGAAATTATTGAGGCTGTTGTTCTTTTTCTGTGTTTGCATTAGGTATCATAATGAATTTTTTTTGCTATTATTGGTGCTGGAAACACAAGAATTTAATGCAGCTGATGCAGAATTTAATACAGCTAACGCACAAGACATAGGCTGCAATCCTATCCACACTTTCTCTGGACTATTGACTATAATGGGACTTACTTCTGAGTAGGCATGCATAGGACTGGGCTCATAGTTAATAGTATACCACTGAATGAAAATGGAGCAGTGCATTTTGTGAACATTTTTGCCGGCATGTGAAGAATGTCTCACCACTATAGTGATTTCTCACAACTCTTTGAAGGGTCTGTAAGAGAGCAATCCAGAGTGCTCTGTGGGCCAGCGCAAGTCTCTTGTGCCAGCCTTGGAGTGTCTCTAATGTGCTGTAAGGCACGTCTGCACCTCCTTAGGAGTCTGCTGGGCCAGGCAAGGGCACACGTCAGTCTGCGGAGGCCTCATCCAGCCTCTGCACCACCCAGAGAAGGTAAGGTTGTGCTGGCTGAAGGAAGCTGGAACAAAGGGTTGGGGAGTGTGGAGGGAGGGGGTTTTCGGGGGGGGGGGTGTTAGAGATTGGGGAAGGTGGGTAGCAGGCAGGCCAATGAGCAGACAAGGCCCAGGAGGGGAGTGGGAACAACTTCCAGCACTTAGGCCAAATCCTAACCCCCCTCCCAAGAAGCCTGGCATTACACTAGGCTACTTGGCTCTGACTGAGCCAGCAATTTCGCTGGCGCAGATCTGAGTAACCCCATTGAGGTAACTGGGCCATTACTCATGGTAAAGTGATAAGTATCCCCTTACTCCGAGGTGCACTGGATCCACCTCAAATTCTGTGCTGGATAGTGTTATGCAGGATAGACAGAGACCACTGAAACCAATGTAAGTTCAAGGCTTTTATTGTGAGGAATGGAACCTGAACCAAAATGATAACACCCTTCTTCCAAATTCCCTGATTGAGTGGGGACCTGAGGCAGGCACTAGGCAGGCAGGAGGCAGCAGGACTTGAGGCAAAGGCTGGCTGGTTGCTCCCGGGCTCTCAGTGGTTCTCTCAGGGGCTCCTTGCTGCAGCTCTCTCTCCTCAGCTCTCAGGTTTCAGCTCTGCTCTGCTCTGCAGCTCCTTCTCTCCCAGCTCGCCTGGTGATCTTTCTTCCTCTGCAGAGCTTGCTCTCCAAGGCTCCTTGCAGCAGCTCTTCCCTGGTGGTCTATCTCAGCTCGCTGCTTTTGCAGCCCCTTTTATAGGCCTCTGCACACAGCAGCCCCTACCTTCCCTCCACTGGTACTGCAGCCTCCTCTCCTGCAGCAGTTTTCCCTCAGGTCCTCCTCAGACTGAGCCCAAGTTTTACACATAACAATAGGATACAGGCCAGTTGGCCTGCCTGTTCCAGTGCAGGTTAGGATAGGGCTACCCAAGGGGCAAATGCTTCTCCACTGCAGTGGTGAACATACTGACATTCAATGGCTCTGGTCCAGTTTTGCCTTGTGTATTAGTTATGGGAGAATAAGATGGGTTGGGGTACAACTTTTATTGTGCATCTGAATGCATGTTCCATTGAGGCATGCAGCTACATATGACTTGAGTGAAATCAGGCTGAAAGTCTTGCTGTGCTTCTTAGGCAGGCAATGAAACCAGTCTGGCAACAGGGGCACATCATCCTTACTTTGGTAATAGGGTTGCCTTTTCTTCCATTCAGAGTAAGGTTAATGGGAGGGCTTCATTTAACCTCAGTGACATATATTGTCAAATGTGATTGGTTTCTTGATTCTGTGATGTCACAATGGTTATTATGTGATCTCTGATTAGCTAAGATCCTGCAGTGAAGAAACCTTTTCATATAAAAAGAAAAAGGTAATCAAGCAGTAGTAGATGGGAAACGATAGTTGTGAAGAGTCATGAAAAATATGCAGAAGAGTGTAAAGTAGTGATGTTTTTATGAACATTCCTCTAAATTGGCAGCTTTTACAGCAAAAACTGTACCTCATGTAAATATTTGGCAGAGTCTTTGGGCACAACCCTAACCAGGTCAGAAGTAAGTCCTTTTTTGTGCAATGGGGCTTACTCTCAGGAAAGTGTGGTTAGGATTGCAGCTTTAGTAACTTTTGTCTCTGTGGAGGGCTAGAAAGCTATGACAAAAGAAGAAACACAAAAAAGAAGAAAGTTCTCCCCTGTCAATTTTTTTTACACATAGTAGAACATTTACTCTTGTGTTGCGTGTAACGTTACAGAGGTAGCAAAGTGGTTAGTATCTCTCATTCTTTATCTCTGCAAATTTGTGCTAATGGAGATAATTAATGTAGTGCCACTTAGAGGTGATTAACATGACTTTCTCCCACAAGGTTACCTTCAGGCCGTCATCTCCTGGCAGAAATCTACATGCACGCTGCTGCTCATGAGACCAACACTTCCTTAAGAAAGTTAAAAGGGCAGGTTTGTGCTGAGCATGTGGTCTTTAAACAAAAATGAGTGCCCATTAGTTGCTTTTCTACAGAAGAAGAATTGTGTGAGCCAGACCACAGTTAAGAACAGCAGGGGAAGCTAGTCAGTGTCTGTCACACATCATTGGAGATCTGAGCATACAGTCAGGTCTGTTCCGGTACTAGAAATATGCCCATCAAAAGTGATGACTGTTGCTCTGTCTTGCAACCCGACAAAAAGGGTGTCTTGTTGAAGCACTGCCCCTCCTTTCTTTCCTAACCTGCACTGCTGACTTATCTCAGGGTCTTCTGAGGGTCTTTGAATAGGCCTATTGGTTGATGCCCCTCAGATGCCTGGTTACTTTGGTTTGGACCAGTTTGTATGTTTGGGCCTGCCACTTTGGCACTTGCCTCCACAAGTACATACCTCTACCAGCTCCTCTACAAGCTTTCTTATGGTATCACTAGAGGTATTTTTTTTATAAGTTTTTATTTTTTTCACAGATTTCGTTTTTTTCCCCAAGGAGGAAAAGTTACGAAACTGGTGTTATGCATTTTTATTCCGAGGGTGCATTTTTATATATTATAGTTATAAATTATAATTGCTTTAGAAGTGTACAAGGTAGATGACATGGGTGCTATAGTGACAGCAGATGCAGCCACAGACATTACCCATGCCTCCCCAGTCCAGCTCATTATTTATTTTTTGCTGATTTCAGCATTGTTGTTGTTGAGGAACAAAAATGAGAAGTACAGAAAGCTGTGTTTTGTGTTTTTATTTTGTTATAACTTAAAAACTACACCTTTAAGTATCACCCTTCCATTCATCAACATCTTTTGGTCTCCATGTGTGGCCCATGATGTCACCACAGTGCTTCAAGGTGAAGTCATCACTAAAGTGCTGACAGCTGTGGCTGGATCATCCAGTCACCTCATTGGTTGTGCCATGGGTGGAAACAGTGATTGGGGTGAGTCAGGACCACACAATGTTGTATAAGCCATTAACTCCTGCAGAAGCCCCAAAAGCTACAATCTCTGATTTGAGTATGGAATGCAATCCAAAGCATCTTTCTCTTGAATGGAACAAATATAGTCTTTCAAACATCAGTCCATCTATGACATGAAGAATAGCTTACTTGCGGCTTATGGGATTGTACTACAGTGATGTGTACGCACTCTTGCTTGGCCTACCTTCAATTGGATGGTTCTGCTGAAAAAGAATGCTGGCAAATCTGAACCCTGGGTTGAAATCTGTGGGTTTGTACAAAGAGAGATATCACCATCTGTTCCATCACCTCGCTTCCTATGCCAAGCGCAAGCCCTCTGACCACAAGAGTTGGCATCTTTCAGCTAACCCCTTTTTCCTGGTTTTTGAAATATGCTATGCTCCCTCTGATTTTGTACCCCCCCCGTACCATATGGGTGGGGGTGGGAAAATTCATTCCGTTCCTTTGTCTTCTGAGAGGCATGCTCCGGCTTCTTCTCTTCCAGGTGGCTCCTCTGCTCCTGTTCTGTTCTGACAGGCTGAGTGAAAACCAGAAAAAGGTAGCTAACTAAGGGCCCAATCCTATCCAATTTTCTAGTGCTGGTGCAGCTGTGCCAATGGGGCATGCACTGCATCTTGTAGTGGGGCAGCAGTCACAGAAGCTTCATTAAGGTATGGGAACTTTTGTTCCTTTACCTTGGTGCTGCATTGCGACTGCACCGGTGCTGGAAAATTGGCTAGGATTGGACCCTAGAACATCCACCACAACACTTCCTTTTCCATGGCTGGGTGGATAGAGGATGGCAGCAGATTTTGAAAACCCAAAAATATTGGAGATGAAGGTTAACAAACTCTTGCATTTGATCTTCACATTGAACTGTGTGGTCAAAACCTGTGCATTGTATTTCTTGATTAAAATATGCAACTTGTCCCTTAAAACAGCTACAGTGCCAGAGGATTGGAGGATAGCAAATGTCACACTGATCTTTAAAAAGGGAAGGAGAGGGGACCCAGGAAACTATAGGCCAGTCAGCCTAACATCTATACTGGGTAAGATGGTGGAATGCCTCATCAAAGGTAGAATCTCAAAACACTTAGATGAACAAGCCTTGCTGAGGGAGAATCAGCATGGCTTCTGTAAGGGTAAGTCTTGCCTCACAAACCTTTTAGAATTCTTTGAAAAGGTCAACAGGCATGTGGATGTGGGAGAACCCATGGACATTATATATCTGGATTTTCAGAAGGCGTTCGACACGGTCCCTCACCAAAGGGTGCTGAGAAAACTCCACAGTCAGGGAATTAGAGGGCAGGTCCTCTCAGGGATTGAGAACTGGTTGAAGACCAGGAAACAGAGAGTGGGTGTCAATGGACAATTTTTACAATGGAGAGAGGTGAAAAGCGGTGTGCCCCAAGGATCTGTCCTGGGACCAGTGCTTTTCAACCTCTTCATAAATGACCTGGAGACAGGGTTGAGCAGTGAGGTGGCTAGGTTTGCAGATGACACCAAACATTTCCGAGTGGTGAAGACCAGAAGCAATTGTGAGGAGCTCCAGAAGGATCTCTCCAGACTGGCAGAATGGGCAGCAAAATGGCAGGTGCATTTCAATGTAAGTAAGTGTAAAGTCATGCACATTGGGGCAAAAAATCAAAACTTCACATTTAGGCTAATGAGTTCTGAGCTGTCTGTGACAGATCAGAAGAAGGATCTTGGGGTGGTAGTGGACAGGTCGATGAAAGTGTCAACCCAATGTGCGGTGGCAGTGAAGTAGGCCAATTCTATGCTTGGGATCATTAGAAAAGGTACTGAGAACAAAACGGCTAATATTATAATAGCTGTTGTACAAATCTATGGAAAGGTCACATCTGGAGTATTGTGTCCAGTTCTGGTCACCACATCTCAAAAAAGACATAGTGGAAATGGAAAAGTGGATAGTGGAAAAAGAAATGGAGATGCTCTTTAGACTCTCGCACAACACCAGAACCAGGGGAGATCCACTAAAATTGTGTGTTGGGAGAGTTAGAACAGACAAAAGAAAATATTTCTTTACTCAGCATGTGGTTGGTCTATAGGACTCCTTGCCACAGCATGTGGTGATGGCATCTGGCTTAGATGCCTTTAAAAGGGAAGTTTCTGGAGGAAAATCCATTGCAGTTTACAAGCCATGATGTGTATGTGCAACCTCCTGATTTTAGAAATGGGCTTCGTCAGAATGCCAGATGCAAGGGAGGGCACCAGGATGCAGGTCTCTTGTGGTCTTGTGTGCTCCCTGGGGCATTTGGTGGGCCGCTGTGAGATAAAGGAAGCTGGACTAGATGGGCCTATGTCCTGATCCAGCAGGGCTCTTCTTATGTTCTTATGCCTCAGAAACGAGTGTGACAAGGCCATGTCAATTTTCTTCTTTGTGTTCTTTCTCCTTCACAGCTTCACAGCCCTACTTCCTTCATGAAGCTTTGTAAAATAATAATTGACCCTTTGTCTACAGTAAATGTTGACTCATTAGTGCTTAATTAAAGCTAGAAAAATCCCCTCTCATCAGTTTGAGGAAAATGTGTCTTAGCACTTGTAGCCAGACTATTGACATTTGCTAGAGGATTGACAATTGTCACTTTCCTCCAGAAGGCTCTGTATATATAGATGTAGCGGATGGCTAGTTCACACTTGCCAGAGGTTTGTGTGTGACCATTTTGGGAATGTGTGAAGTTATCAGTGGGCTCATAACCAGGCTGCATAGTTTGCAAACATATGGGTGTGGGCATGGAAATCACTGTGGCAGCCTGTTCGGCCTGTATGTGGTACCCTCCTTGTGGAAGCATTAGTCAACACAAGTGGAATCTTCTTTTGAGCTCATCCCAGCCACAAGCACACTAATCATCCTGCAAACGCTGTAATCATAAAACTATGAGTCTTGTGAGTAACTTCGACATGTGAAAGGAAGCTCTGCGTATTCCTAGTTAAGAGATTAGAACCCCAGGCCTTTCCAAGTCATGAAACCAGGAAGACCTGTGCACTATGCAGTGAAACTGGCAGGCTTGTACACTCCCTACCCTTCATTTGGCAGCTCTGAATGCTTTAAGGAGCCCAATCCTATCTCCCCACTATTTTATGTGATGTAGCTGCATAATGCCTCTCCATAGGCTGTCTGGTCATCAATGGATCTCTGAGGAGAGATGGGGGGCATGCCAGGCTGAGAAACAGGGATAGCCTGTTCTATTCTGGTGTATGCTGCTGCCCCTGGGATCTACCACCCCTGCCCCTGAACTGCCGTCTTTACTCCCCTGAACATCCCCTGAACAGCCCACGACCTGCCATCACTGGCACTTTATGGTTGGGTCCATCTCTTGCTAGTGCACAGAACCTCTGGCTGTTTGTGCCGGTAGCTCTAACATGCACGACAGCAGCACAACACTTAGGGTACCATTATGGCATGTACAACAGTAGATTGTGAGATCCACCATTATAATTGCCTAATAGGATAGGGCTGCTAGTCGTGCAATTGGCAGGCCTGCACATTCCCTAAGTGGGGTGAACCTGCCTGTATGCAACAGTAGAATGTTTTGTAAGCAGGACCGAACTGGAGATTATGACTGAAACAGAAACATATCAAGAGTGTTTGTTTTGTAAGCTAAATATTAAATAAAAATCAATGACACTGAGCAATATTTAAGGCCTTCAGACAGATGACGAGCATGTATAAAAAGGCAGAAATGAATTTTTTTAAACATTAAAATGAGCATATGGCAGCCTGTCTCTCTAGTTGTGCCAGAAAGTTTAATAATGATTTATGAATGGGATCTAGCACTGTATTGCAAGGGCTCTGAACAGTTTGGGGGTCACTTTTGCAGTTCAATATTTTCCATTCTGTCATAGCTCTCCACTTGCTTGCTTTCTTGTTTTTGTATCAGTCTATAAGTGAACACTTCTGAGCTGTGCACCACAGGGGACATGCAATTCCAGGAAAGGGCAGAAGCAGATGGAAAAGTGGAGTTTCAACCTTTAAAGATGAGACGATGTCTTCTTCTTCGTCTTCTTCTTTTAAATCTATCTAGATGTTGATATATAAACCTTTGAGGGGAAAAAATCCAAAAATTGGATGTGTCTGCTGCAGCTGTAGGGCACTAGGAAATTACACTGTGACCACTGCTACACAACTTGATGGCACTGTTCAATAGCTTGGTTGTACTGCAGTGGTGTGGCTGCTCTGTGACTTTTTTTGCTAGCACATTGCTTTGTCATAAAACAAAGTACTGCATTATGATAAGGTAAAGGTGACCTTGAGAACAAGGGAAAAGGGTAAAGGGTGTGTGAAGAGAAAGAAAAGTCGTCTGGAGAGGTGGAAGAGTATTTTCTCAGCCATTAAGAGCCCAATCCTATCCCCTGCCACATGGGTGTGTGCACACGCATGCTATAGTGAGAGGGGGACTGACCTGAAGGCAAATGAGAGGTAAGTAAAAAACATTTTTTCTTACCTCCATGTAAGCATACATGCTGCCTATGGATCTCCTTGGAGATATGACAGCCATTTTGGTGGTGTGTGTCGAAGGAGAGAAAAGGAGCAGAGAGGTTTTGGAAGGAGGAGATAAGATCTGGCATCTGACTGCCACCAGGTACACCCCCTCCTTCCCTGACATGCCTGCCTTGGTTCCTCCCTCAACATGCCCTGTTACTTCTCCTCCCCACCCATGAACCGCCCTCTGTGCCAGCTTATCTGCACTAGAGAAGTTTGCTGGCTATGGCGATTGGCTGCTGTGTGGGCAGCCGCGAAGCCCCGCACCTGGGGCAAAGCTCCATGATAGTGCCCCCCAAGGGCTATCACTGCCCCCCTTGCACAGAAATCCGCCCCCCCTCACCTGAGGCTCACGGAACCTTGTGCGACCTTCTCTCATATTGGGGAAACCTCTCTGAAGTTCTCAGACACTATAAACTGTGCTTCCAGCAAACTGGAAGCACAGTTTCCGCCACTGTTGGGAGCCTCAGAGAGGCTTCAGCAGGGTCCTAGTGGCCGGTGCCTGGGGCTTCTGCCCCAGGGAAGTCTATGGTAGGTACGCAATAGCATGAGGTGGCAGCTCAAATTATCCAGTGGCAGTGAGTTCCATGTGTCATTGGCAGCTGATTTATAAATTGCCTGATAGTAAATTGGGTGATAGAATTGGGCCATAGGATTCCTAAACACATGAATATACACTTTTTAAATAATTCTGTCCTCTGGAAAATACACATGGATACCACTGCAACACACTGATATTACATTTTCACCTAAATTCAGATACATGATTCATTTCAATCCAGAAAGCGTGATCCCTGGGCAGAAACTGGTTTACGTGCATAGATTACTCTTCTGAAATAGAGCAAATATTTTCAGAGGTGAAGGTGGCCTGACCAAAGTATCATTGCCTGTGTGTACTTGCTCATCTTGCAATCATCTTTGGTCAAACAGACTTTTGTAGTGTTTCTAAAACCTGTTTGACAAAAGACGAACAAGGAAAAAAGGGAATGTGTGTATGCGCTATGAAAAATTATACTTCCTTAGCTCTCTTAAGTCCTTGTTTTGCAATTTATTACAGGTGGGGACCTTGGTATCCGCAAGGGATCCTTTCTCAGACCACTTGTGGATACTGAAAACTGTCAATAATTCAAAACAAAATCTGTGGTTTTGGCCCCTTTAAATCCCCCAATGGTAACTGGAGCTGTGCTCTGGTTGTCTCCACAGGGTTTTCTGAAGCCCGCAGAAGCCGCCTGCTCCCGCCCGCTTCAGAATGGTCAAAAATAGTTTCTGGAGGAAAACCGGAAGTAGCTTTTTTGTGTCTTTTTGGTCATTCTGAAGCCTACAGAGGTTGCAGGCAGACAGATGCAGCCTCTTTGAGCTTCAGAAAACCCTCCAGAGGGTTCAGGTGGGGTTGGGGGGAACTGTGTCGAGCCAGATCCGTGGATATAAAATCTGCAGATAAATAGACTCCACTATTTTAAAAATAGTTTATAACTTATCTTAAGGTTTCAAGGATGGATCTGCACATATGTGGGCAGAAAAGATATAGCCAGGGAAAATTTCACATCCAGCACTCAGTACAAAGTGCATGTTATTGGAGAGATATTGGCATTTTTGGATTGGGCATCAGTGGCAGTGTGTTCATGTGCATGTAGACAGACGCTGTGGTGAGGTGGCAAAGGTTCAACCTACACCACGCCACTATCCTCAGGTTACTTCCTGTGAGAAACAGAAAGAAAGAATTTAAACGTTCTTATCACTTAATTTGCTTCACAGCCTGCCTCATCACAAATATTTGGTATACAAAAGCAAAGGAAACTGCAGGGAGCGAAGCACACATGCACGTACACACAAAACCAACAAAACCAAATCAACTTGCATCAAATTAAAACATCAATGACATTTGACTGCCTTTTGCCAACACTTAGCCACAAGCCCCAAAGACTTGCCCAAACAGGTAAGATTTCCAATGATTCTAAAATGGGGGCTTCCCCAACTGGGGTCAGCCAAACAAGAGCATCCTTTTTTGCACCCTCTTTGTCTGAACACGACACCCCAACAGTATCTTTAAAAAGGCATCCTTGGTGAATCTCCAAGTTCTCACTGGGAAGCGGTCTCCAATCACCTAAGCCACCCTTCCCTGCAGCTCTCTAGAGATGGACTGTAAACCTCACAGAAGTACTTTCAACTATGCATTTATCTTAACAGTGAACCTGCTGTTTATCAGCCCAGTTATTCTCAGTCTTAAGCTTGCATGTGTTTAGAAAATCATCCACTTGGCTCACTATTTATTTATTTATTTTAAAATGAAAGAAGTTTGTATTTAATACTTCAGGAAGAGTTTCACAAAACTTCAAACACCAATTGTGACAGAAGAAGAAAGGACACAAAAGAGAAAAAATCAGCCTGCTTCATTGGACCTATAAAAGTGTGAAAAGATTTACTTTCGCTGCCCAATATCTGTCATTCATTGAATCAATTAATTTACTTCTCACAGCCAAAACACTGCCATTAAAAAGGCTCACTGGTATGCTTTGCCCCGTTCCGATCGATTCGTTTTGAGTGAAAATATCAATAATTTTATATAGATCTAGACCTTAAAGTTACTTAATTATTGATTGAGAAACAGTTGCTCAGACTGAGCGGGCAGGTTTCTGGCGTGTTCAACAATAACAAGAAACAGAGTTTTTTGCATGGGTAGGAATCAGATGGCGGGACCCTCTTGTTTCACAAATGACCAGTCAATGGTGCAAAGCAATCGCTTTCTGCAATGTGTTCTCCCCAATTCGGCATTGTCAACACTTGCTTATTTCCTTTGTTGGTCACAAAAAAGCTGAACGAGAAGGAGAATGCCTCTGCAGTAATTCACGCCACTATTTGGAGCATTGATTTCAGTGTGTTTGCCCAAGAAGTGCAGGGAGAGGGTGTTGAGTTTGAAAGTGAGTGACCTAAGTTCAAATCTAGGTTTACTCTTTAAGTTCACTGTTGGCTGAGATAAGACAAAACGTCACTTTTGCTCCATCAGGATGCGTGACTCTGTGTAGCATTCTGGCTGTACACATCAACTTGTTGTAGTAGGCACAAAGCCGATGACTGCTGAGTTCTAGCCTAGTTTTCCCCCTTTTCTATGAACAAGTAGTTTTGTATGCAAGGAGCATTCAAACCTGTCATTTGAAATGGTGTTGTCATACAAGGGCACATACATGGCACATACAAGTGCCATGCTTCTTGGGAGGCTCAGTCCCACCCATATCTGAGGAATGTAAGCACAGTATGCGTAGTAGTATGCTGGACTGCAGTAGGGGTAGTCCATTCATGAGATTGACTGAAGCAGTTGTCTCTGGCTGCAGATTAGTGTGTGGGAGTGTTGCCCACCTCTGTTCTTCACTGTTTTCTATGGAAGAAAGCACAGTGGTAGGCCAGAGTGCTCCACATTTCTTCTTCCTCATCATCCCTCTTTTCCTTTTCTCAACTGAGGGAGAGAGGCTGGTACATCATTATGAAAAGGGGGCAGTATGTGGCATGCCACTTAAGATGCCAATAGGTCTTGGGAAGCTCTGGTCTGTAGATAATTTCTTGAAAGCTGCTGAAGACAGATCCACAGGACAGCTGAGTCCAGCTTTATTTGGCCTCTCCCATTTCACAGCTAGAAATGTCCTACACAACAGACTTATACATTGGCATTAAAGAGTCAGCCTTGCTATGTTCATGGACCTTCATGAACCAGCAAGTGTGTGAAGGACGAGAGGACTAGCATGTGATCTGAAGCTACTGGTGCATATGGACAGTTGACTAATTGCCTAATCCTATTCAGCTTTCCAACTCTGATGCAACTGCAATGCAGCTCCCAAGGTAAGGGAACCAACATCCCCTTACTTTGAGGAGGCCTCTGTGCAAGATGCTGCACACGTATCATTGGCACAGCTGCATCAGTGCTAGAAAGTCAGATAGGATTAGGCCCTAAGAAAGCAGACCCCTGAATAAATGCAAAAGGAGCTGTCCATTTCTTATGGAAGACAACAGCAATGAACCCCCTAGATTTAATACCTGGGAATTGCGTCCCCTAAAACTGCTACCATTTGAACAAGTTGTGTGAACAAGTATGTGCCCTAACTAAATACAGCACAAAGCCTGGCAACAAAATGCTTATTATCGTTATAATGCAGTTTTGCTTCAGTAGTTTGCAGATTATCCAGTTATATATTGCACAATTTGCATTCAAAATGTACAATACTTCTTCTCCCACCACTGCTGAGTTCATAATCTAATGATTATATGTGAAACATTAAATTGGACACTTGACTTCATTGATCTTTTTTTATGGACTAATAGAAGAGGGAGTAATTATCTGCCCAGACTAATTCATTGATTAGGTTCTCCATATGACAGCTAGAATTGGCAAATATTGGCTCATGCTCATGCAGTTGTATTAGTTTGCACCAATTACTTCTGACTGTTTTCAGTTAACCAATTATGATGACTCAAAAGCATTGGGACGTAGCCTCTGCAACTGTGCTCAACAACAACACACAGTCTTGTGGCACCTTGAAGACCAGCATATTTATAATGGTATGAGCATCTGTAGGCAAGATGCTAGTTTAGATGTATTAAGCGGAGAGAAAAGATACTGGGCAGGAGGGAGAAGAAACAAAGGGATGGTGGGACTATTTTGGAAGGTGAAATTTCAAAATGAATAAGCTGATCGATCAAAGTAAACAAGATTCAGGCACAAGGATTGTAGTCAATCTTGCAAATAAACATGTACTGTAACATGCATAATATAATAGCATGGAAATACTATTAGGGGCTGCTTTATTGGGACTGTTCTGGAAAACATGCACGCACGTACACCCACCATGTTCATGATAAAATACAATTTACTTCTCAAAAGCAAACGTCTCATACATTACCTGAGAAAACTGCAATAGATGACATCTATTTTCATAGAAAAAAATGATATATTTATATGAAAATGGGGTAGATGATGCAAAAGAGAAAAATGCATCTACATGACGTTGGAAGAGATTTTGGTTAAAATCAGGTAATATAAATAGAAAGGGGTTCATTATCATTCATAATAAGTGCTAGCTTTGCTGTAGATAAATAAGACCCATCTATAACCACCAACACATCATTCCTGCAGGGAGAATGGGGCTTTGGTGAATGTCTACATTACTTTTAATGTTGGACATAACCTTTACATTTTTTCTGTCCATTTTGGGTTTGGAATAATGTTCTTTAAAAGCTCAGTCATCTACAGAACAATAATGTGTTATTTCATGTTTCATATTCCTGTATCAATTTTTCTATTAAAAATAGATTAAATTTTAAATAACTAGTGATATGTTCAGTTAAGAGTAGTTGGATGAAAAATTAATGTTTTCAGTCTTTTTAGTTTGTGAGGACTGATTGAACTAGTCAGAACAAAAAATTCAAATGCACCTGATGTTCACGTTTAGACAAATCCTATCTAAAGCTGTTGATCTTACAGGGCCTCGCACAAAGTATTGATTCATTTTGACACAGGAAAAAGTCAACAAATAGCTATACGAGGCAGTGTTCTCAGCTATGAAGGAAATTTTATTCATGAGTATTTATTTGTGTTGGTTAATTGCAGGCCTGGTCCAAGCCCACACACTATTCAGAACCAAGCACACTTGCTATTCCCTGCAATGTGCAAAGTCAGCTGTCCAAATGTTTATCCCCCATCTCTCTACACCTCTCCACATCTCCTTCTGCCCCGTTTGCATCTTCTCTAGTCTGTCCTGCACCCTTTTCACATCTTTTCTATGCCCCTCAAGTTCATCCTCCTCTGCATCTTCTACATCTTGGTTGTCACCACTTCATCTCCTCACATCCAATTCACACTTACCACCTCCTCTACCACCATTTTCCTCGACTTTGTCTGTCTCCACACCACTTTCTGCTGTTCCAAAAGATGGGGAACAGAGAGGAGGAGATGAGATGAGATGGCAAGGCAGGACTCTTCTCCTACTTCATCTTTCCCTCCCCTACACTGTCTGCTTTTTAAAAAATTCAGCTGAAGTTGGTGTACATGGAGCAACTGGTGGAGGTGAAGGCTGCCTTGGACTCTGCAGACCACCATATCCAATTAGCAAGCAGACCTTGATTAATTGCTGACTTTATACATAATCTTAGTCTACAACCATGGGCACAGACTGGGAATAGTGCAGCAATCATGACTAATGGCCCAATCCTAACCCTGGCTGGCCTGTGGGGCACAGTGTTGCTAACACAGCTTCCATTTTATCCTGCGTGCCAGCTAGGGACATGGCATGACAGAGAGTTAAGTCAAGAAAACTCTTTCTTACTTACTCCACTGTGTCATGGTCCCCAATAGGTCTACTTCAGTCTGCCCCAGCTCTTTGGCTGCAGTAACCTGGAGGTGAATTCACAGTGCATGGAGGGTTTTACAATTGTGAAACTGTTCTGCTGTTGTAAAATGGTTGCTGAATATATTCTATATTCAGTTTGTCACCAGAGGCCATTTTGCAAGCATTGCCAAGAGGCAGCAGTGATGCAGCATCACCGCTGTTATTCTTAATTGTATTTAGATAATAAAAAAGAATATTTTGTGTTAAACTTCCACCCAAAGTTCATCAGAACTTCTGACATGAATTCCGGCTTGCAAGATAAATGGTGTTTTGGTCACTTTTTTATGCATGGTGGAATGATGTATTGCCAAGGCACCAATCCTATCTAGGCCTTTGGGTGGTGGATTTCATGACTGTAAGGCCTGGGCAGTGGTAAGCGCTCTGCTGGTCTGTAGGCTGCTGCAGCAAGCACAAAGCCCCAGAGGCCATGTGTGGGTGACACTGGCCCGCAGAACCTCTGTTGTCTCTGGTAAGTTTGTGGCAGGAGTAAACTGAAGGATGGTTGGAAGGTGGAAGATCTCAATGGTAGCTGGTAACACTGCATCCTATCCCCCCTTCCCATCCCGGACCTGCTCCCAACTCTCTCAACTGCTGTCCATAGTGGCATGGGGATATTTAGTTTGGCATTTCCATTGTAGGTCTGAGTTAGCTAATGCTGCTTTTAGTTCATGTTAAATTTGTTAAATTTGATGTTTTCTGTCAGTTTCCTTTCATTGTAAGCCATCTTGGTTTTCCAAGAGATAAGAAAGGTGGTGTAGAAATGTTTTAAAAGAAAAAGGAAACTTCTTAGTGCTGGAAAGTTTGCATTATAATTGATATCTCAATCGCCCATTTAAAAACTACATTTAGTGACTCATGCAAAAGAGTCTGGAAGAGTCAATTAGACATGCACAAGTTAACGAACTGCAGAAAAAGGCTTTCCCTCCATTAAATGCCTCTCTGCAATGGTCAATATCCTTAAAAAGTGTAATGATTTCTTATCAGGGCTTGAATGAACCGTAAAACTACCTTTTGAAATATTGACATTTCCACAATTTTGAGCACCAGAATGTTTTCTCCTCTATATACAAGTTGACGGGCCATTTTCTTGAAGGGTTCTCCCCTTCCCCCATTCAGGTTCTACAGAATGTCACACAATACACATGCTTGCCAACTGCAGTGCCTCAATTCTGTGTCAGTAGGTTGTGTTAGGGTTTAATCAAGACATTCTCCTTGTGAGGAACATATGTTATGCTTCAAGATATCTGTGATCTCAAATAGATGCCTTTATCTAGTTCAGATTCAGTGTAGATTATTTTATATATTAGTATACGCTAGTATAAAATGTATACTGTGTTACTAGTTACATTAGTAACATCTTACACATTAGAGTTCTCCTAATGAGCGAAAAAGCATTATCCCGATCGCCTAATTAAAAGGGTGATCGGAGTTTGTTTGGCCTGGGACACGAGAGTCCCTCCCTAATGGGGAGTGGAAGGGGGCTGGGTCTGGCAGCTACTGCGGGCCTTTTAAAGCATGCAGGACCCAGCCCTCTTCCTCCTTTGCACGTGGACACCATGGGAATACCTGCCCGCCCACCCTAGAAGCAGTCTGAGTTTATCTGGTCGCCGTTTGGGGCTGGGTAGGAATTTTTTGCTGCCTGCCAAGATTGGCCAAAGGGCATGCAGTTTTTTCGCCTACCCCAGACTGTCATGGGCCAGGGGGTTGCACCCGCCCCCTGTTTTCAAGCTGCCATTGGTCACTTTAAGAGGGAAGGTGGTGCGGGTTAGGAAGCGTGAATGGGACTTTGGGCATGCACCTTCAGGCGGCTAAGGCAGGGCGGAACCCTATTTCAGTCCTCAGGGGCTTGGCGGCACGAGGACGTAGACGGCGCCCTGGCCGGGACCGCAGGGCACACCTCAGAGGCTCAGTGGCTCGAGGTGGTGCAGTCCACAGTCCGGCTGCCTTCCCCTTAAGGGACAGGCATGGATGAGACACGCCGCCCAGCAGCAGGACGCGACTTGGAGTCGGGTGCATGCCCGCCTGGGGGCAGAGGTTTCTGGTACCGCCCAGAGGTCCTGCCTTGTACCACAGGGGCTTTTGCTGCCTCCGATGCTGCAGGTCTCGGCCTCCTCTTCTCTTGCTAATGTGAAATAAAGTGGCCCTTTCTCCCATATCTGTTGTCTTGAGTGTTCATTGGACAGTGCGGAAACAATCCCCATAAAACCTCAGAATAAAAATGACCAAAAAGAGTCATTACAGCGGAGATAGTATGGCAAGGTTTTCTGGTCCATTGTGGATATCCATCATGTTATGTATGGCCGACTGCCTAAGTTCACCTTTTCTCTCCTCAGATTTATACCAGTTATATAGGTCTGAAGAGATCCACAGGCCACCAGGAAGCCTACACAGAGGTAAGTAGAAATATATTTACTTATCTCTGGCAGGCCTCCTGTCATCCCCCCCACTGAACCACTGGATGCGGTATACACTCCGTCAGTGTGGCTGCATCATTGCTAATGGTGGGGCATAGGATTGGGGCCTGATGCATTCAAGAAGCAGTAACTAGAAAGAAAACATGCAGAGAAGCTGTAGGAGACAGGAAGGGAAGTTGCAGACAGGATCAGAAAGAAAGTAAATATTCTCAAAACCAAAGATTTATATGAACGCTATTACTCCGCCCCCCCCCAACTCCCTAAAGCAAGTGTGTCAAACATAAGGCCCATGAGTGAAATGCGGCCCCAATTTATACAGTCCTGTTATAATTGGGCAATCCCAGCTTGATAATTGGGCTCTCTCATATCTTAAAAATATGAAGATTTGCTCATTTTCTCTTCTGTCATTTGCAGGTAATGAGTTTTTATGTGAGAACAAAGTGCTTATTTCTGGCCATCATCTGCTTAATGATGTCACTTTCCGCTTAATGATGTCACTTTCAGCCCTCAGCAGGCACTATGAATGCTAAACTTTGGTCCTTTATATGAAATGGGTTTGACATCCTTGCCCTAAAGCATGACCTTTGGTCTGAAAATTGGAATGGAGGAATGCTCAGTATAGACCATTATGCCCTGTTTTTAAAGCTATCACAAATGTACACAGAATTAATAAAGTGATAGCAATAATGATTCAAATTACATTTTTATCAGGCACCAATGTTTGCTTTTCAGTGACAGTAATTGCATAATATTTTTGGCTTGTAGCTATAGGTGCACCCCTATGTGAATGAAGGGGTGCTCCATCCATTTGGAGCATATTATCCCATTGTCAACTGCAGAAGCTTGGGCAGAAAATAAAGTCCATGCCACAAGAGTTAATTATCTCTAGGATAGCTATTGTTATTATGTAGCAGACTCGGCTTATTGATTAATGAGTTGGTGCAGTGTTTGCTCACAGGAATATTAATATCTTGCGCACAAGAGGAGTCATTAAAATGGGCAAGGCAGTCCTTACTTAAACTTAAAGAGAGCCATTGCTCTAGTTAGCTGAATGATTATGTCAGGCATCAGATCAGAGTTATAAATTATTAAAACCCAATAGTTAAGGCAGAGATAACTTAAGATAATCCTCATTTGAATTAAAGTCAATATACATCCCCCTCATCTCTCATTACATATCTCAGACGATTCATAGGTGCAATCAAAAGAATGGTAGAGGTCAGATTGGTCAAAAGTCTTAGATTCTGGACACTCTTGCAAGCATACAGGAGAAAATCTCCAACTGTACATTTTACAAAAGGCAGCTTACTACTACCACCACCACCACTACTCTACTACCACTACTCACCTTACATATCACTGAAAGGAGTACCAAGGCAATGTATAGGAGGTACTGTGCCTATGCAGGAAAGGTTCAGATAAATTCTAAGGGCTCAATCCAATCTCGTCTGATCTTGGAAGCTAAGCAGGGTCAGGCCTGGTTAGTACTTGGATGGGAGACCGCCTGGGAATACCGGGTGCTGTAGGCTTATACCATAGTCTTTCGAGACTGAAGGTCGCCAACCAATCTAGTCATAGTTAAAGCTCTTTCGAATTCAGTTGATTTCAATATAAGAGTTATGGGTCTGTTTAAGGCACTCCTATAGAAACCCATGGGACTGACATCACAATCCTAGGCATGTCTACTCAGAAGTGTTCAGTGGGCTTCAGTGTTCAGAATGTCTACCCCATTGTGTTCAGAGGGCTTACTCCCAGGATTGCAGCCTGGAAAATGCTTAATTTACTATCAGGTTGTGTCTTAAATATCTGCCAAGAAAGTACTAGGAGTGAGGTATTCTTGTCACCAAAACCAGCATCAATATGGTGTGTTTTTCACACACCTCCATCAGTTTGGATTATAAATGGGCTACCATTTTATTGCTCCTCACAGAATATATATATGTGCGACGGGAAAAAAAGTGCTTGCATGTCATAAAAAAGCAAGGGGTATATATCCACTTACCTTCACCCACAATCCACTTACCTCAGCCTGCACACCAATCTGTGTCCTTAACCCCTGTCCCATACAATATAATTGTATAAATGGTGTATAAAATAATATTCTGTCTTTCCACTTTAATCTCTAACTGGTTTATCTGGAAATTCTAAGGGTCAAACTCTGTAACAAGTGTAACATGGTATGCTGGGTTTCTTTGTGTTAAAACAGTGGTTGAGGAAGCATGAAATGGAACAGAACTTGGTAGAAGAGCAGAACATGTAACCTAAATGAATAACAGCCCATTTCTATTCAGGGTCTATGGCAGTGGATCTTAAGATCCTCAAATTACTTTTGGAAACTGATTTAAATGCTGTCTGTCTGCATACCCCAAAAAGACATGAGACAAGGCTTTGGATTATCAATAGGCCAAAACTTCATGGGCAGGAGGTCTGGTCTGGGCAGGAGGTCTGGTCTAGAGGGTAGAGCCTCCATTTGCCTGAAGATTAACATCCACAAGGTTGCCAGTTCGAGGCCACCGGCACCGTGCGGCCTTGAAGCAGCTGGCAAGCTGCAGCTGAGCTGTTCCATCTGCTCGGAGTGTGGGAGGATGGAGGCCAGAATGTTAAACCAGATTGGAGTGTAACAGCTTGAATGTGGTGGTTCTTGAAAGAGAGAACCTTCTTTCAATTTGCAAAAATTCCTGCGTGGATTTAATAAGCCTGCCTATGTAAACCGCCTTGAATAAAGTCTTGAATAAAGACCAAGAAAGGCGGTATATAAATACTGTAATTATTATTATTATTATTATTATTATTATTATTATTATTATTAATTATTGACATGAACTCCAGTGGGTCTATCATCCTGCCAACTCCTCCCCCGCCCACTTTTGGTGAGGTTTCCTGTCTTGGAGGAAACAGTTCTGCTTTCCCATTTGTATCTTCTCCCCTTTTCTGAATGATCCCATTCTGACTCCAACCTGTGTAGATAATCTCCTGGTCACAGCAGCTTATCGCTGCCAACTCCAGAAGGAGTCACACAGTTCAGGTTTCCCTCTCCCACCCCATCTCCCACTGACAGTGTTGCAAGTGTGCTGTAAAGCACATTTGTGGAACCCGGAGAGCAAGTTGTGCTGGCGGGGAACCTGCACTATAACCACCAATATTGCATCCAGATGATTGGCTGCTGGTGGAAGTGAGTGAAGCACTGGGTAGTGGAGGGGTGACAGAGGAGCAGAACAGAGTTGGGGAGGGGTGTTTCCATGTGGCCCCACTGTACTAGCGCTAGTTAGGACTGAGCCGCCCATTTGATTTCCTTTTACTGTCACAACAGATCTGTACTGGTAAGAGAGACATTGAAAGAATTGCTAAATAAATGTGTTTTTGCCACTCAAAAGCCATGAAAAATGAACAGTCATTAGAAAACTGAGTTTAATATTAATGACGTATGGCAGTTTTCTTTACATCTATGCTGAATGCTCATTTGCAAGCCAAAAGTTTTGGTGCCAAAACTGGAGTGTCCCCTGAAACACAGCAAACGTACCTTTTGTTGTGGCTGGCTTCTCATCCACTGTATTCTCTCACACTGCAGCTACTAAATATCATTTTCTTTGCCTTCACTGCTTGGTCCCAGCCAGTCAGGCTTCAGCAGTAATCGTGATTGTGTGTGTTTATTTGATGTCATGATAAAGCCAGTTCAGAGTAAGAAGAAGCGTTGTCCTCACTCTGAACAGATATAATTCAATACCCATTCATTCACAATGTCCTTGTTTGCAACCTCTCATGAACTTTCATGGAAAGAAGGGTGCTTTTGTGGAGGGCTAAAATCTTTGCATTAGTACACCCCCCTTTGCTGCTCAGCTGCCAACTTTTTTATTTTGGCGTAGCTAGTGATTGAATAAAATATCTTCCGCTATAATCTCTTGCATCTTCATTATGGTAATCTACAGGCAGGAAAAAAAAAATCAATGCATTTTATTGACTTAAACTAACAAATGCCTTAAATTCTGTCCATTTTATTTATCCATCAGGCTTGCAGAGAAATTTTTTTTAAGGTTAATAGATTACATCTGAGCCCTGAAGAGACTATACTTCCTGTGCCTGCCTGTCATTTACGAGAGTGGTTACTTATCTGTCAATATTTCTTCATTTTTTTTCCAAGTCCCAGGCCTACTTGATCTTGTCCATTTGGCACTACTTGAGGAATAACAAGTTTCTTCCCATCATGCAATGTTCTGGGATACATCATGACAGAGAAATCTCAAAGCCCAGGTCAATTATAACAGAAGACATGTAGCACCTCTGCCCCCGCAATGTCTTCTGGGGCCTCACTTGGCAAAATGATATAAAACTATTTACGGAAAGAGTGCCTCCTCACGATCTGAGCCTGCTTAGAACTAAGCTACCTGGAAAATAAAAAAAAATGGAAATATTGTCTGCTGTTTTTCTTTTGATTTTTTTTTCTTTTTTGTAATATGCAAAAGCACTCTGCTAATTCGGGGGGGGCAAGGCTGGCAGATTTCTCGTTATGCAATAATTACTTTTTAATTAGAATTCATTGAATACAGATGGATTCTCCCTGTACTTTCTCCCGCTGATGTTTAATATTCCCATGTTAGGTATTATGTGGTTGTAACTGGCAGTGAGCTACATCAAATAACTCTGTACTGGTAGTGACTTACATAAAGTAGCCAACTTTATCATTTTCTGAGATGAAATATGATCTCGCTCCTTGTTCCCTTTTTTTGTAGAATATGTCACTGGCTTGTTGATTTAGTGTTTGTTTATTCTTGTTCCTGCAGGAGGAAATATCATAGTTCATGTATCAAATTACAGTAACCGGCTGGAACATCTTTATTTAAAATAATGTACAGTGGTATTTTCTCCTGGTGACATTGACCAATTTGCAGGGCTTTTTAATATTTTTGCAAACAAACAATCTGAGTGTCCCTTCCATGAATGTGCACATCGAAAATGAACTGTACTATCTGATCTCATTAAAGCAATCAAGTCTAAAACTGACTTGGATATTTGCAGTACTTTGATAGGAATAAGAAAATTCAATTTTTTTGTCTTATTGCTCCAGGGGCTCTAAACAGGAACTGACATGTGATATATTTTTGAAGTCAAAGTAAATAATTCTCTTTATATAAGGAATAAATACCCCCCATTGAATACAGAAAAAGATCTAAAATTAGAATAGAATTTTTCTCCAAGTACCATACCTACGGAAAGAGTGATTTATTCTAATGCAATAATGGCGTAGATTTACAAAGCTTGAATGATACAATGTTCTTCGTTATGGTTGGAAAATATTTGTTGCCACTGTGGGATTTTCTAGATCATTATTTTAAAAAAGGAAAAACTCATTTTGACAGATGAACTGGGGCCATTCTGAGCAAATCACAGATACTTCATATAACAAGGCCTCCAAAGAGGGGAGCACAGACTTATTTCTATGGCAACCCAGATCAAAACACTATTTTAGTGGAGGGTTTCCAGTTTTACAATGCAATGATGATTGTTTATAGTACCACTGAAACCAGATTCAGCAAAGGTTCAAGAAATGAGCTGACAAGAGGAAAATCATTATAGATAAACTGGGGATACCTGAATGACATATTGTGGAAATCTGCTGTTATTTGATCAAATGATGAAATTGTGACACAAAGAGAAATAAATAAAAAGGGAGATGATACAGACCGATGGCCCCGCTCTACATGCTAGTTTGCGTTATATTACCTTCTCCAGAAGATAATGATTGATTCCAGCTGTATGAAGCACAAAAGCCGATCTAGTCACATACATTGCATCTGAAATGCTCATTTTCCCTCTGCTTATTAATTCCTCCAAGGTTTAGACTACAAACTAATCCTTTTTGGGAAGTTCCTAGCCTTTCGCAGAATGTTAAACAGTGGTCTGCTAATCAGCTTTCCACGCACAGGACTTATAACTAAAGTGCTGTATAATGTTGGCCTTTGAACAAATGTAAAAGCCAAAGCTCAACCTTCCTAGGCATTTAGGAGCATAACTGACTCCATATGGAAAGCTTTTCCCCTAAATTGTGCCACTTCGTACACTGTGTATTCTCTTACAAGACAGACCTCAGTTGTTGCAAGCCTGTCCCCAATTGTCCTTTTTTTTGCTACATTGAAGAATTTCACTATAAGGGCACTGGGGCTACTTAGACCCTAATTAATGTGGGGGGAAAGAAAATGAAACACTGCATATCCAAGATGTTTGCGGGAGTGTCCATATAACCCATGGTCTCTTACAGCCCAATCCTATTCTTTTCCTCCTCTGCTGATGCTGTGATACCTAAATCTTGCAGGGAGGGAGGGGGAGGCGGGGCGGTGGTAGTGGTGACAGCACAGCACAGGTTAATTTGCTGGTGCAGGTCTGTGTGGACCTGCACTGCAAGATAGGGTCCAGGAAATATTTGGCAGCCACTGCTGCCACTGACATGCTTCCCTTAAAAATAAAATATTGAAATGAATGGAGACCCACCTGAAATTAGCTTGTGACCCACCTAGTGGGTCCTGACCCACAGTTTGAGAAACACTGCACTGTGATATTGCACTGATCAACCGCCTTTGTGTCCTATCCTGAACTTTTAGGTGGCACAAGAAACTATAGAATTGGGCCTAGTATTTTGATATCTCGCAAATCACAGTCAAGGAATCTTCAAGTGTATTAAGATTGGTCCTAGAATACATGCCGCTGTTTCTCCAAGCAATGCAATATCCACTCACTCATTTGGCACTGGTTCAGCACATCGCCCTAAACTTGGCAGCATTACTGGGGTCATATTTGTACATGGATGATCAACCATTGAGCAATCTCTTTTGCATATTAAATGCACAGACTTTTCTTCAGCATCCAGTCTTAGGCCTTTGCTGCTAATTCAGATTAGCATGAAAGCAAACATTACCTGCTTTCCATTAACACTTGAGGAACCACCCATGTAGTATCACTCAGAAGCAGTTATACTTCAGTCCAGGTGTAGCAGATTTTTTCTTCTGTCTAGGTCACAGACTTTTAGAGAAATTTCACTCATTTTCCATTCTGGGGCCTTGCCTCATTATTAGTCATATTCATGTAGAGTTATAAAAACATAGCCACATAGAACTAGTATTATTGTGCATTTATATAACCCCGTCAAGTTTTACATGATGCTTTACACAGAACAAGAGTTCAGGTTCCTACACTCTGGGTTAATAATCTGGAGACCTACAAGGAAAACAAGAGAAGGGGATGGAAATGGAAATGGGAAGGGAAAACATGGTTATTTCAGTTCCCCATAATTAAGCTGAGCTGCAACAGATCAAGGGGACTCCAGCACTGCTCCAAGGGCTTTTCAGAAAGGTCAGCGCTTGATCTGGCCAACCACTGATGTCACCCTGCCCTGGATCTTATGCAATTCAGAAATGCTCTGAGTGTTGTTCTTTGAAAAGCATCTGCTAGATGGAGCTGGCTGCCCATGTCATTTCTAACCCAAAGGTGGCAAACATTGTCCAAATACTCAGATACATTTGTGTCCTCAAAGTACTTTTGCAAACTGATTTAAATGCTGTCTGCTTACATACCCCAAGAAGATATGAGATAAGGCTTTGGAGTATAAATAAGTCAAAACTTCATTGACCATAAACATGAACTCCAGTGGGTCTAACATCCTGTCAACTCATCCCCCTCCCACCTTCAGGGAAGTTTCCTGTATTGGGGAAAATATATCTGTTTCCCCATCTGTATCTTCTCCCCTTTCCTGGGTGATCCCATTCTGGCTCCAAGCTGCAGATCATCTCCCCCTGATGATACTAGCTTATCACTGCCAGAAAGAGTCAAAGCAGGTCAGGAGTGTGTCTCCCACCTCAAGCCATTGAGGTTGACTTTGCACTCATTGCTCAGTGGGTTCCCATCCAACATCTCCAGCCAGCCTCTTGAGGCTGGTCTTGTGATCTCTTTGATCAATCCACTTATCTTAAGGGCACATACCAAATTACTTGTTCTTAATTCACCCTCTGGCTTTAAACATGTCAACTGAAACAACCTTCACAACATCCATTCCTCCAGTCTGGTGTAGGCAAAAACTGCTTGGATCTCAGGCCAACTGGGCAAGAAGTAAAAAAAAAAAAAAAAAAAATCTTACTCAGCCCCAACAGGCCACCAGCTAAGCTTGAATCAATTTCCTGTGTTAGCAGGTGTGCTGTGTGCAATTGCAATGTCAAATAGGACTGTTCCTCCTAGCAGTTGTTGAAGATCTCCCATTAGTGCCTCCATCAATTAGAAGGTGCTGCTTTCCTTCCCTGCTTTGTGCCTGGGCAGGGTTGAAGCAAGGCTGGTCCTTCCACAATAACCCTTGGAGGATGAGCAATATTTTAGGGAAATGAAACCAAACTGGACCGTTTGACTCCACTTGCCTGGGCAGAGTTCCATTCCAGTTGCCAGTCTATCTTTTTCCACAGCTACAGCCATCGGTCGGTCCAGACCCACTGTAGCAAAGATGAGTCCTGGTTGGTGTAGACATTCTTCCCAGAACAAAACAATTGTTTTTACAAGCTGAAGTAGATGTAATCATTTTACAAGGACTATTTTTGTTCCTTTTAGGAAGAATTTGGGGGAAAAATTTGTTCTACTTGAATTCTGGAGCGGCTTCAAGAAGGTAACAGCCTTTAATTCTTGGCTCCAGTTACTTGTGTCTTTACCATTTACGGTCTGGGTTTCTGCGGTAAAATATGCATATCTGAAATTTTAAGCAGTACATAAATGGCACTCCAGTTGTTCTTTTCCATAATTGTTTCACAAAGTAGGTCATTGTGAAACAAAGCAGTGGGTCAGGGAAAACTGATGAGTGCTGAATAAGCCACTTGAACTTCTCAGCTGTCGCCCCACATCCTGACACTATGGACTGTAGTGGTGGGGAACACAAACCGTCCAGGATAAATACTGGCATTTATTAAAACTATAATAATAATATCAATGCAACATACAGTCTCATCTTCCTGGGCATGGGGGAAGATGTATGCAAACATCTTCCTGTATGCAAACACATACAGAATCAACTGAATTGAGAGTAGGGGCAATTGTTTCAGACATGAATAAATGCAGGTGGCTGGAGGCAGAGGGTGCAGGCACACCACATCCCTGAGTTGTAGTAACTCTGTACCACACTCTAATCCTTGCTTTCAATTGTTATCAATATTATATACAGATTCTGTGTGACTTACCCAGTTTGGCACATACGTGAACTGCAACCTACCAACCACCTTCCTCTGCAAAATATATCGAGCACGCCCCCTATCGCATGCCAATATTTGATTGATCAAGAACGGATTTTAGTGTATCATAATCACAAGCATGGTACAGTCAGCCTACATCTTATGCATGCTTTACTTGTGTGAATTCAACTACATGTGCTCAGCAAACAAAAAGAGAGGGGGAAAAAACAGTTTAAATAGTGCACATGATGCTGTCTGCTATTCCACTTCCTCAGTATATGCCCCAGCGCGAGCATGAGATGGTAGAATGAAGCTGCAGTTCCCTCACTTGTCTCCATTTCTGCTTGTCTCTTGTAGTGTGATTTTAGTTCTTAAAGAGATAGTAAATCAGCAAAATGTGTAAGGTAGTGTTGACCATATGCACTTTTCCCTTTATGCACTGACTTCAGAACCTAACCCTTGCAAATGATGCAGGCTGACTGTATTTACCAAAGTTGAATAAGACCCAAACACCCCTGCTAATTGAGTAAGACCCACTTTTTCAAGTGGATGCTCCACTTCTTTTTGGCAGGAGGAGAGTAACTGACCCTTTTCACCCCAACAGTGGCTTTTCTAGTGGCTCTCTGCTGGTGTTCTTTTGCAACTTTTTAGATTGTGGGCCCTTTAGGGACAGGGAGCCATTAGTAATGTTATTTTCTGTATAAACAGCTTTGGGAACTTTTCACTAATACTGTTAATAACAACAATAATGGCATGAAAGAATTCTGAGTCATGAACAGACAATACTTACACCTGATAATGACTTGAACCAATTTCTTTAGCACACACAGTATCTAGAGCAGTGATAGATGACTGTCAGTAGACAACAAAGGCCCAGCCTAGGTGCTTTGTACCTGGCCCTTCACATGAGAGCCCCCTCTCACCTTATGTACTTCAGCCACTTACTCCCAAACCAGGTGATAATGGCTGTTCACATGTGTGGCCTGTATAGCTCTCAAGCCCTGCTGAGTGGTAAGACTAAGGCCATGGCCATTGATGTGGCATGACAGCAAGCAGTGATGGTATTGATGGGTGTAGTTGACTTCAAGGAAGCTGCTGGCCTTGTAGTTGATGACAATTAGTGACTGGAGGAGCTGCGCTGCTGATATCAGCCCTTAAAATGAGCTAGTTCCAAAGAAGTGTTGCAAAAGTGAGAGGAAACAGGCATAAAGAAAAGATGAAAGGGAAAAAGGGACAGAGGAGTGGAGGGAGGCAATCAGAGAGAGGCAGAAGGAGGAGAAAATGAGGATAGTGGAAGGCAGAGAGAAAGGAAAAGAGGATAGAATGCCTGCTTTGGAAGGTGATCACCAGTCTGTTTTGATCACAGTATTTGCATAAGACCACATTGGGTCATGGCACCTATCTATAGTGATAGACTCAGCTGGGCTTTGCATCTGTGCCGATCAATCTAAATAGGAAAGTTATAGGTAGAATAAGCAGGTAAAGAACAGGCACTTGAGAAGTGGATTAATATAGCACATCCTCAAGGTTCATTCATTTCCCTGGAAACATGTAGAATAGATTGTCTGGGCTGAATTTAAAACTTATTTCCCTGTCACAAATATATGTTACTGCCTGTAATACCAATTTTGAGAGACCTTTCAATCAGTTGTGACAGCATCTTAAACTTTCATCTTCTGGCTTGGATGTCATTAACTTTGGAACTTCATCACATCCTGTGTAATATTTCCTTTTGAATTGCTTCTGCCTTTGAAGAATCTTTTTTTTTTAGTGCTCTTTCCTTATTTTCAAGACATCAAATCTAAATTACAGAATTAACAGGAAGAAAGGTAAAGCTAACGTTGGAATTCTTACAATCCTATGCACATTTTCCTGGGAGTATACCCCACTGAACAAAATAGGACTTATTTTTGAGTAGACATGCATAGGATTGTATACTTAGCCATAATCCTCACTGACAGCGCAATCCAAACAGAAGATCTGCCAGCACATTGGTCCCTCTGCTGGTAGGGAGGTCTGCATTGCTCTGCCAACACCTGATGGACCAGGTAAGGTTGTGCTGGATGGTGGAGGGGCAGTGGAAAGGTGGTTCAGAGGCAGGAAGGGGGTGTTTGGGGCAGGGGAGGGTGGAAAAGGGGCAAATCAGGTTCAGGAGGGGGGTGGGATTGGTGGAGCTGTCCTCCGCTGTATCCTAACCCTCTTCTGGCCTGCAGGTGTTACATGGCGCTGCTCAGCTTTGTGCCTGCTAAATAGGTCCTTGGAGCCCCATAGGGTAGGCTGGGGTGTTACTCAGGGTAAGGGAAAAAATATCCTGGTTACTCCAAGGTGACCTCCAGTCTGCTCCTAAGCTGTATTGAGTACATAAGAACATAAGGCCCATCTAGTCCAACTTTCTGTATCTCATAGTGGCCCACCAAATGCTTCAGAGAGCATACAAGACAACAGAATACAGAGGAGGCATGCGGTCTCACTGTGCCAACAAAGCTTAGGATTGGGCTGTGCATATAACTGAATTTTCTTCTGAGTAGACATGCATAGGATTGTACTATAACTGGACCAGGAAAAACTTTTAAAGTGCTTGCCCTCTGTATTTAGCAGAGGGAGAGCAACTGTCCTTCATCTAAACCTAGTGGTTCTTCAGAATATATACTCTGTGTGTGTGTGTGTGTGTACCTTTCTGGAACCAAGAAATGTAATTGATTTTGTTGTGTAAGCCATTGTGTGAATTACTTGTGGCAAAGTGGTATATAAATATAGTAATAGAATAAACTGCATTTCATAGATCAGTGGACTTTCTAAATTGACAAATGAAACCACCACACATTCTCACAGTAATAGACTAGCACATGTTCATCTTACCAAGAACTTTCTTGGCTTTTCCATGAACTCTGCCCTTTCACACTGTCACCAAGGAAGACAGAGGAAGTGAGGTTGAGAGGTTGGAGGAAAGGACTGGAAGCAAGACAGAACTGCATTAAGCCACCAGCTCACTGTTTGCCCTTGAGAAAGTAGCATAGACCTGCATGGACCTTCGGGTGACCTTGGACAAGTCTCTTAAATCTTGTTTTTCCCTAGTTAACCCTGCTGGCAAATGTGGACGGGAAAAAAAGTGCTTGCATGTCATAAAAAAGCAAGGGGTATATATGAACTGCATTTTTCTAGGCTAAAAAAAATCATATCCCCTGGACACACATATATCGCTTTCACAAAAATAGTATGTAGCATGTCAGTTACTGCAGTATTCCTTGACTTCAAAGACTCTTGATGGAAAATCAGCTTTATAGAAGAGACGTTTGAATTAATTGTTCTTTGGTCTGAATTTCATATTCTGGTAATTTATTATTTTATGCCATCTCCTAATGGAAACAATTAAGTCTTCATTTGATTGCTTAATTTGTTCCCTTCCCCAATGTACCCGTTTTAATGTTTTGGATTGTTTTAGAACATAGAAATAAAATCAGTTTGATGATATATCAAGTGCAAAGATTGCATGTATAGTATTTTAGCTAAACTAAAATTCTTTTTTTTTTCTTTTACCAAACAGCCACAGATCTCTCTCTCTCTCTTTCTCACACACACATGTTATCAGAAACTGTTCTGATTACAATTAAGGATTGAAATTGCCATCGCTAGCAGAATTGCATCGGTTAGCAGTCTTTTCTAGGAAGAGCGACTCTGTTTTCTATACCTAGAGGTGAGTTTGACTCTATCTCTTTGAATTACACTGGTGGTCATCAGAGTGGTGGTAGAACAAGGATGTGATGCTGCTGGAGCACTTTGGTTTCTTAAGTTGCTTAGAGCACTGCCACTATAATTCAAGAAGAAGAGAGTTAACGTTAAAGTGGGCATTCTGGGATGGAAGGCACCAAGGTCTTTGTTTGCTGTCCTCTTCCCCCTTCCCTTTGGGCAACAACCAGCATCTCTGACATCTGTGTTGCTAGGTACACCGTGTTACCCAGTCAATTAGGCCTGTTGGATCATACATGCCAACTTAAACACAGTGTGAATAGTAAGGGATGGGCAGAATGAGACGATAGGCAAAAAAGAAAAAGAAAGAAAAGAAAAAAAAGGATGTACCCAAGGCCTGTTATGGCCTTATACCATTAGAGTAATTCTGATTCTGAATGGGCAGAGCAGCTGCTAGCTACCTACTGCTGCAACAATGTTTCTGTTAGCACACACGTTTATTATTTAAAATTACATTTGGGCACAAGAGGAATAATGGAATTAGCAGATGGCTGCATAAGGACGAGGTTTAAAGAGAGCCAAAAATCATGTTCCACCTTCCTAGATCCAGACTAATTTTTACGCCAGTCTACAATTCACAATTTTAAGGATACCATTTACATAATGATATGTTAAGCATTCATTGCTTATGAATTATTTATTTATGTAGTAGTAGTAGTAGTAGTAGTAGTAGTAGTAGTAGTAGTAGTAGTGCATGTACTGAGTAGCAAGTTTGTGGGGGAGTGCCAAACGGATGAAGGGTGCACCACACCCCACATCTGCCTGATGCTCCCATCTGGCTAGGTCCAGCCCATCCATGAGGTTAACTGAAGCAGCATATTGGTGAAGGCTGTCCACCTCTGTCTGCCCACTTGCCTCCACTGCTTCTCCTTGCCCGCTCCCTGGGTCAGAGCCCACCCCAGGAGTGGCATGGCCCAATGCAGCACATTTGCATGGGGTCATCTACCCTCCCTGCTGCACCCCACTCACCAACCAGCTGCAGAACCAAGGAGACCCATAGGGAAAGTGGAGTCTTTCTTCACAGTAAGGGAACTTTCATTCCCTTAGCCTGAGGAGACTTCTGCAACAGCCCCCCCCCCCCACACCATAGGGTGCAGCACCTGCCTTCTTAGTACACATTGCACTGGATAGGATTGTGGCCTTAGCCAGGCACAAAGTTGAAAAGAAAGTTTTGTTTCTTGGAGCAAAAAAAATGTTGCCTTCGTTCCCCACAAAATTGGTGGCTCTCCGTTGCTAGGCAAAAAACCAAACAAAAACACATCTACTGCCAAACAACCTCCGCTACCCAGTAGAAGGAGGCCCACTAGACATAAACATGAAAGCGCTGCTTATCATAGGAAGTAACAATGTCTGAACATAGTGTTCTGCCATTGCTACCTCTGGAGAAAGGACTGGAGGTGGAACATGGGAGAGGACCACAGTTAAATTACTCACTATTAGCCCCTATAGTGTGCTTCTACCCTAGGCTGAGAAAGAGACACACACATATATATATATGCTGAGAGATGGGAACAGAGAATGTCACTGTTAAAATTTTTTTTTTTTACTAGTATAATGAGGAAAGAGAGCAACAGAAGAAGTTCCCTTGGCTAATTTTCTAGCCAGCAGTCCCTGCAATGTTCCCTCTAGGAGAGACTGAAGAAGTGAGAGAGTGATACAATAAATAATGACTGGCTCTGCTGGTAAGAAGAAATTATCACTAGGCTTGGGGGAGCTAAGTAGATGCGTGCTCAGGATGTGCAGGCAGGGAGGGGGAGGCCAACCCAAATCACTCTGATATGTTCCTGTTACTTGCACTCAGACTGATTTGAATTAAAGCAAAACAAAAGACTTGGGTTGTTCTCTCATAAATTGGCATAAGGAGAAAAAGTTCCAGAGACAGAAAACTGGTGTGCAGAAAAACAAACTGTCAACCCAGAGGGGCTTTAAAAGTTCCAACATGCTGCTGTTTGGATAAGCTTCAGGAAAAATGAACTGAATGTGTGCGATGTGTACGTCAAATGTAGTCGAGCCCAGAAAAAGGGGCCAAGTCCTCTCAAATTTTGTAGCCTTCCAAGAGAAAGAAAAAAGAAAAGAAAATCAGCAGCTGCCAAGCTAACAGTTCAGGCCTAATTAAATCCCCGCACAGTAACGCAGCAGTGCTCATGCAGCTACCATTGTATCCCATGGAGAATTTTTGGCTGCTGGAGCTCCCCTCGGGGTAAGGGCATGTTTGTTCCCTTGCCCTGGGATAAGCCCCAGCAGTTGCCATGAATCAACTTGAACCTGCACCAGCTTGAGCCTTGAGATAAGTCGCATTGACCCGGGAAGGCGGATTTGGTGTGCACTGCTGCTGCTGAACCTGCCCCCCTCTTGGACTTGATCCACCCTCCTATTTTCCCTGTCACTGACCTGTTCCGCTTACCCCTCCCCTGTTCTTCCCCCCACCCCATTCTACCCCCTGTGCAACCTTACCTGCTCCAGTGGGTGTCCATGGGTCTGCCAGTGTGTGGAAAGCCACTCCATCCTTTCCACCAGTGGTGCATGCAGCACACACTTGAGGAAGCTGCTTTGCGACTGCCATAGAGCAGCCTTTGCCAGCGCCGTGCTAGTTACACCAGTGCCCATGAAGGATAGGATTGGGCCATAACTGAAAAGAGAGAACCACAAATTAGATTGAAGGACAGGACAATTACTGAAAGTACTGGTATCCAAAATTTTGACCCATTGATAATGTTGTTCTGGGAACTGGGGGGGGGGGAGGGGACCTGCTAGTTTGTTCCCAGCTAGTCATAGGATTCAATTTCTATTTGGATGCTGCACTGATGGTGCAAGGACCCTGGCTCAATGTGCATTATATCCTAAGCCCATCCTGGTAACACAGCACTGAATGCATCTTTGGCACTGTTAATGGTTTGTTTTGAGTTTTTTTAAACATGGATGATTTTGTGATGAGTTCATGAGTTTGGGACCAAGGTCTTTCCCAACCCTACCTGGAGAAGCCAGGGATTGACACTGGGATGTTCTCTGTGACAAACATGTGCACTACCTGTGGAGCTATGGCCACTCCAGAATCACAATTTTGAATAGTCTTTGGATCTCGCCCTCTCCCATATTTGCTCTCCTCTACAGCTATCTATTCCAACAAAATACTAGCACAAAAATACTAGCAGCATTCTCCCCCGTGTACTAGGGCACACACAGCATCAGATGAATGGGCAATCCCCTTGCCAGTTTACACTCACAGTTTTCAGATAAATTTATTTCATTTTGAATACACACGTGCCATAGAAAGGAGGTCATCTTGGATTCAGTAATAGGTTTTTACATTATAAAACTACAGGTATACCCCCTTATCTGCGGGAGTTCCATTCTGGAACCCACCGTGGATAGCCGAAACCTTGGATACAGGCAAATGCCCATCCCTGGTGATCTGGACCCTCCAGAGGTGAGGGAAACCCAGCTCCTTTGGACATCCATCCACGGCCTCTGCTGGGCTCAGACTGAGCTTTAGAGTTTAAAACACATGACTTCCGGTTTCATGGAGAAACCGGTGACTTTTTAATGCCTTATAAATCATTGGGAGACCCGGGGAAACCCCAGAGTGGCTTGAGTCTGCAAGAGAGGCAATACAATAAATAAATAAATAAATAAATAAATAAATAAGAATAAACACATTCAGCCAAACCTAACTAGACTTGTTCTCTATAGTAGGCAGGCCCCAAATTAAAGAACTATTCATTTGTGGTTCCACTTTTCAGTCCATCTTGTCTAGTCCACTGCCTTCTGGTTCACTCTTTTCCCATCAGTAGTGGTTTTCCCTAGCTCTTTCATTTCAAAATCTTCTGTGCTCTCTAGCTCAGACCTCCCCCCCCCACTTATATTGAAAAAACTCTTTCCCCATAGTTCATCTAAGAAAATGGCCAGTTCTAAGTTTCATTTCCCCAAAGCAATGGTTTTAGCTTACAAGTTCCTAAACCCTCTTCTTTTTTTCTTTTCACTTTTCCAACCAATAATTTAGTCCCCATATTCTGTGCTGAACTATAAGCCTTTCTGCCTAAAGGTGAACTGAAACTTACAATCATTTTCTTTTTCCTTCAGGCAACCATTTTATAGCATGACATATGCAGCACTAATACAAAACAGAGGCAGCAGGTCCATTCCTTCACAGTTTCACCCCCTGCACTAAATGATAATGTTTGTAGTGTACTTCCATTGTAGCAACAAGCCGTGCCCCCTCCATAGAGAAAGGCTGAGTGTTCTTCTGATTCATACCCTTTTCACATGTCCAGTACAAACGTTCTTGGCATCTGAAGGATGGTTCACATGCTTATCAAACTGGATGATTCTGTTGTGTTAGAGTGGCCAGGCACACAACATTCATTTGAGGCATAGAGTAATGTGAGATGTGGGCACTCTGTGGAGGCCTTCTATGGGGCTGCCCAGTTAATATTGTTCTTCGCCCTTATATTGACAAGGCAGGGCGAAACTGGGGCTGAAGTAAAAAGTAAAAGGGTCTAGGAGAGGGGGATAAAGGGGGTAATTTGTACCCAGGCCCATGGTCAAAAAGGGGACCCAAGAACCAAAGGAGGGGATCCAGAAATTTCCTGGGATCATACATTTGCCTATCTACTCAAACTTGTCTCCTGCACAGGACGCTGGGGACAGTACCATGAGCGTGTGGCTACAGCTTCTGCAGCTACTGGCAAGCCATATATGCTGGGCCAAGGAATGCATACATGACACTCCTTAACACAGTGTCAAATCTGGGAGGAAATGGGCCTGCTACAGTAGCTCTTTGGTGTTTAGATCTGCTTGCCATGAAGGAGTGTATCGGAGCTCAGCTGCTGCAGAAGTCAGTTTTGGTATGCAAAGGACACTTTCCATTCTAGTGTGAGCCTAAATACAATGACACTAATTTTCTTCATGATTTTCTATATTTAAAAGATTTTAGAGAGACTTAGGAGTGTGTTTGGTTTTCCGTATTAATGTTATCTAGAAGCCGATGCCACATGGATGGGTAGACCTGGGCTCCAAAGACTTTTCTAGCTGTCTTCACCCCCCCACCCTGTTTTGCCCTTCCCTGCCACCATTCTGCTTGCCCATCACCACTCTTCCCTGCTCTATTTTACCCCTCCCCCTTTGCAAAGGGGCCCAAAAGAAACTTTGTACCCCCTGATAAAATTCCTCTCAGAGGCCCTGAAAGGTAGAATATGAAAGGTGATGCTTAGTTTATTGTGGCTGTTTTTTTCAGGACAGCAGACATATTTTTTACATGCACTGTCCTCAGGACGATGCTGAGTCCTGGAGCAGTTATGGATACCCAAGATGGCACCCACCTCGGTGCAGGTGCAACTGCAAGTACAGACAAAAATCAAGTAAAGAGAGGGATTTTTTTTCCCTTAAAAATAAGAAGCCTCCTGAGGCTCTTGCTGTCCTTTGTCTGCCGAAACTGATGACAGAGGCATTCTGCTTTAAACTGAAAACTAGAATATAGTTGGAGTATATGGTTTCTTTTGACTGGTTTTCCTTCCAGCTGCATTCCTCCTTTCTCATGTACTTCTATTTGCTTTCCATTTGTAAACATAATTTCATATAAGCCCCAGACACATACTAGTGAGTGTCTGTAATCACATGCAGAACATGTGCAAAATCTGAAGGAAAACATGACCTGGGTATTCCTTTTTATTAAGAGAGAAACTCACTGCATATTTAATATGAGGTGCATGCCCAATCATCATTTTTTGTGTGTTGCAGAGGTTAACAATGTAAGAAAGACCTGCAGTAAACCTTGAGCAATATAACTGCTGCAGTCTTTTCATTATTTATCCATTTTAATCTCTTCAGTAGACGACTATGTATATATAAAGTATTCTTAGTAATTAAAAAAATCCTGTTATGGAGGACTATTAGCTCACATCAAGGTTGCTCTGTTTGATGGCTCAACCCTATAATGGGCCTACAGAAACAGATCTCCTGATCTGCTGCCCAAAGTCCTCTTACAGTGTTTGTAGTCTTGCCACTGTTGTGCATGTCAGAGCTACTGGCACAAATGGCTGGATCAGGGCCTAGCTAGGTGGGGCAGGGGTTTTTTTGCCCCCCCCAGCCAGCAGTTTGCCCCCCCAGGCATTTTTTCCAGACTTGTCATGTAAATGTGGTTGAATGTCCTCCAGTTTAGCTTCTGTTCCTTGAGAGCTCAGCCCCTCCCTGCAGGCAGCCTCCTCCAATCAGCTCAGGCTGCTGTTGCTCAGTAACTCACCTTAAGGGACAACCATAGCAATCTGCTGATAGTCACAGGACACCAGAGAGGCAGGCATGAAAAAGCCTGGAGGGAATGTGTTCAGTGCCTTGATTTCCCTCCTGTGAGCTGAGTGGCTGTGCAAGCACTTTGCAGGACCCTGAAGGCTGCTGCTGACTCTGGGGTCATTTGGGTGTGAGTAGGTAGGAGATTTTGGATGCACCATTTTGGCTGTTTGGGCCAGGAAGGGCCTTTCTTGGGGGGGGGGGGAGGAAGAGAGAAAACCATGGGTCTGGCCTCTGAGATTTTGGATGCACCATTTCTGCTGTTTGGGCCTGTCCTCTTTCTGTCTAGTATGGCTTCATTTGGGGGTCGTTTGATGCCCTTTTTGCAACTTTTTTCATGCGCAGGAGGAAAGAAGGCTTGGTGCTTCTGGCAGGGATGGGAAGCGAGAGAGAGAGAGCGAGTACATGAAGAGTGAGCAAAACAGAATCCTGGAGGGCTCCTTGGAAGTTATGACCTCTGGTCACCCTGCCCCCATCCAGAGCACATGGGGCTGGTCAAGAGAAGTTACAAGGAAGGTCTGGAGAGATTTCTACTTGTACTGGCAGAGGGGGTGGGGAGGGTGCTATTCTACTGTGGAACATGCTAATTACTACAAAGGTATTGCTGTGGGGGACAGAGAGAAATGTTTCTGTTTGGCAAAATCATGGTGGGGTTTTTGCCTTTCAGACATATTTTTAAAATTAATGGCTGCTGTTTAGGGCTGGGAGACCCTCTTTCTGGTGGAAAAAACATGGAAAGCATTTGAGCTAAAGAGAACCAAGAACTTAAGTGTGGAAAAGGTTCTAAGCAGGGGCAAATCCAGGGGAGGCCATGGGTGCATACCCCCACCCCAACTGTCCTGCCAGCAGGGAAGGGCACCCACCGGGATGGAGAGCAAAATCAGGTGTCAGGGAAATACCCACTGGATGGGTGCCAAAGAGATTGGTTGGAATGGGAGCCCAGGTTTACCCACCCAACAAATAGCCACAGAGGCTATAAACTCAATTTGGAGCCCAGGTCTACCCAAGCAGGTAGACCTGGGCTCCAAGTCCAGCACAGAGGCCCAAGGGAAGACATGACTGAGACATACAAAATTATGCAGGGGATGAATGGAGTGGATAGAGAGAGTTACCCTTTTCCCTGTTACATAACACCAGAACCAGGGAACATCTACTAAAATTGAGTGTTGAGAGAGTTAGGACAGAAAATATTTCTTTACCCAGCATGTTAATTAGTCTGTGGAACTTTGTGCCATAGGAAGTGGTGATGGCATTTTACCTAAATGACTTTAAGAGGGGATTGGACAGATTTCTGGAGGAAAAGTCCATCATGGGTTACGAGTCATGATAGGTATGTGCAAGCTCCTGATTTTAGAAGTAGACTACCTCGGAATGCCGGATGCAGTGGAGGGCACCAGGACACAGGTTTTGTCTTGCTGTCTTTTGTGCTCCCTGAAGCATTTGATGGGCTACTGTGAGATACAGGAAGCTGGACTAGATGGGCCTTTGGCCTGATCCAGCAGGTCTCTTCCTATGTTCTTATGCAGGCTATAAGCTCAGTCGGGAGCCCAGGTCTACCCAAGCAGGTAGACCTGGACTCCAAATCCAAATGGGAGCCCAGCTCTTCCTGCCAGCAAATAGCCACAGAGGAACCACATGGGTTCAATTGGGTTCAATTGAAGCCACATGGGTTCAATTGGGAACCCATGTTACGTGAAAATCCCCTTTTGCCTTTTAGCTGTGATTTTCTATATATCTGGTTATAATATCATGCAAGCTAAACTGTTCTCCCAGCATACAGGCCACATTTCCAGGACTCTAGTCAAGCCACAAGCTCATGGTTATGCAACCACCCCCCCCTCCCCATAGTCACACATTATGCCAGGAAGTGTCTTAATCCAATCACTGTTTATGCGAATGATTTTGGTGTTACTGATTCATTGTATTGTACCTATACAGAAGCCCATGGTTACACAACCCCCCCCCTCCAGTCACACATTATGGGAGGAAGTCTTGTGTTTTAATCCAATCACTGTTTAAGCATCTCCTACATTACTGTATGCAAACTTGAACTGCCTTGTGTTGGTATTGTTTCCACTCAGTCTTTGTCAGTTCCCCCTTCTAGGAAGCCAGCCATTGATCCCATTGGATAACTGACATCCTGACATCCCCATTCAAATGTATACATACTCCAAGCACCCAGCCTTGTGTTAGCAACCAAGCTACCATCCAGCTCAGTCTGTCTCCCAACCCCTTATAAGAGAGGGCTTCCTCTCACATGTGCTCTCTCTCCAAGGCCCAACACATCTGTGTTGTGTCAGAGGGTCCTCTCCACGGGACTCTCCCCCCTACTCCAACTGCTCTACAGGACAGGTAACTATCTCGTGCCTGGAACTCTTTCCCTTCTTCTCCCCCCTTTTTTCTCCCCTTTTCTCCCCATCTTTAGTTAGCAGCTGGGGTTGGTAGAGCAGGGACCCCTAAAATCCTTCCCTACAACCCTTCTTTTTTTCTGATTTCCTCGGATGCACCAAATACTTTTCACACGCAACCACCATGAAAGCTAGGTGCATTGGATTCAAGCATTAGGACCAAGAAATATCATTTCTCCGTGTGCATTATTTTTACCTTTGTTCTTTTGTAAAAAACCATAATCTTTGGTTGAAAGTTATCTTTCTCTCAGTCTCCTCTTTAAGCGAAAGGGAATTTCTCTGCATTACGCCATTTTGCTATCCAGCCTATGATCCTAATGTTCCAATAAGGGCAGTGTAATAATTCCCCTAAACAAAACAGCCCTTTTGGCAATACCCAGGTATACCCAGCAGGTAGACCTGGGTTCCAAGTCCAGATGGGAGCCCAGGTCTACACAGCAGGTAGAAGTCCAGGGGGGAGCCCAGGTCTACCCACCCAGCACATAGCCACAGAGGCTATAAGCTCAATTAGGAATCCAGGTCTACCTGGTTGGTAGACTTGGAGCCCAGAGCTATCTACCTGGTTGACCTGGGCTCTGAAGGTAGTGCTCAAGCCCCCCCCCCCCACAGGCACTGGATCCACCCCTGATTCTAAGGAGATTCAACTCTCAGAAAGATAGGAGAATTCAGCTCTCCTGGTAGATTCAATAATTCAAATCTTCTGTACTTTGCTTTTTAAAAGTAATGAATATTGTAAAAAATTAATGTTCCAATGGCATTACTGTATTTGACTTGCATATCTTTCCTCTTGCTTTTATGTAAATAAATTTTATTTTAGTATGTTTCAGTGTATCAGCAATGTCTAATCAGCTAATGAAAGGCTTTCAATACAAGCAAATACTACCTGTATCACAGTGATATGTTTTACTTTTGCAGGGATGCAAACCTGTGTATTGTGCTGGTGTGTAAAATGAAAGGATATGTTGCATGTTATTTCTATGTATACATTTTACATTGCATACAGAGATGCACTGATTTTATGCAAATTATTGTTACATTGCTTTACAGATGAATGCGTGTTTCAATAACCCCCCCCCCAATATTTTCTCTTCATGAAATTTGGGGGAGTTACGGGTCTTTGATGTTTCTCCGCACTTATCCCTTCATTTTGCACACCAGTATAGATACCCAACATAATTACCCCCCCCCAAAAAAAAATAGTCGCCCCCCCCATCTCTAGAATCCTGGCTACGGGCCTGTGCTGGAGGCTCTGTGTGCCTGCCAGAGATTGACTGAGCCTGTGCTAGAGCAGGTAAGGTGCCAGCAGGGGGTGCGTTGTTGGCAGTTCGGGTAGCATTTGGGAAGGATCAGGGCAAGGATGGGGGAGCGTAGGGGGTTGGAAAGAGTGGAACTCAGTGGCAGAATCCCATCCCCATTTTTCCAGCCTGACACTCCCCTGCCTCTCTGCAGGACGTATGCCAGCAAAATAGCAGGTGTCGGTCTGTGGAGACCCTTTGACAGCCAGGTGGCTTACAGAAAGGTAAGCAATAATATTTGTACTTACTTCTACAGACCATCTGGTTCCCCCCCCCCCGCCCCAAGACAACATACAGCACATGCTCCATCCGCATGGCTGTATTACATAAAAAGGTGAATAATGGTGGGAAAAGGCAAGTCTGTATTAGTATGTCTTGAAGGGCTGGCATTAGAATGCTTTGTGGGGTTAATAGGAGGAGCACAATTTATGGAAATGGGCTACCAAGGGGTACGCAAGTGAAAAAATGTTAGGAACCACTGGAGGGTAGAGCCGCCGTTAAGCCTGAAGATTTAACATCTGAAGGTTGCCATTTCAAGACCACCGGAAGCCTCCGTGAGTGGTGAACTGGAGAACTGACAAGTTGAGCTAAGCCCTTTTGGGTGAGAGCCAAAAGAAGCTGGCTTTAGCTCTTTCTGTGAGAGCGAAAGAAAGCTGTCTGCCGGCATGGAAGGTCATGTGTGACCAGAATGTTTACCAGAACATGATGAGATCCACCTGGAATGTAGATTGTTCTTGAAAGACAGATTGTAAAAACCCCCTTGGGGGTTTAGAAAAAGGCCTGCCTGTGTAAACCGCCTTGAATAAAGCCAAAGAGTAATCCAATGGCCAGAAAGGCAGTATATAAATACCAGTTGTTGTTGTTACCATAGTGAATTTCCATTGCATAGAGGTGGTTAAATGAACACAAGCTGGCAGCCTATATTGTGAAATACCAGTTCTCATCCAGACCACCTTGGGTCTATGGTGTAAGTGAACAGGGGTACTAACCAATACAGAGTACCATCATAAGTACTAGGCAGAGTACTGCCTAGTAGCAGTATGTGTCACCATAAATGAGAACCTTTAACAGTTTCCAAAAAATGTGGACTTGGTTCAGAAAATGCTGTCAAAGGGGATGTACTTAATTTCAAAAACAGAGAGGTGTTGGATCTCGGGCGTGCAGCCATCTGCTTTACTCCTTTATTTTTATACCATGTTTAAAGTTGGTCAGTGATGGGGGAATGATGCTCTGATAATGCTCAGAAACATTTTATTGTATAATATTTCAATCACATCTGTCCTTTGACAGATGGGCATTGAAAGGAAGGGGAAGGGCATTGTTAAAGGAGCCTGGCTAAAAGAGAGGTGAAGTTACAAGACAGAGACCCAGTGAATAATACTTACAAGCAGAGCCAGCCCAAGACTTCCTGGCACCTGATGAGGCATGCCAAATGCTGCCCCCCCCCCAAGCTGGTGATGTGCCAGCTTCTGTAACACTCTATCCAAATGCTCTGCTCTGCTCTCCTCCAAACTTCTGCTCTGTCACCCTCTTCCTTTTCTAATCCAGAGAGCCAAAAGGCAAGGGTGGGGGTCAGTGGAGACCATGAAGTGGATAAGTGGGTGCCTCTTGACAATCTGCTGCCCAGAGCCAATTTGAGGGCAATTTCACCAATTTGGCCAGATTGGGCCCCATGCCTGGAGGGGGCCCTAAACTGGGGCAGCTAGTGGAGCATCTGCAGCCATCATCTCATTCTGTAGCTGACCCTCCAGCGTGGAAGATTGCATGCCAAAGCACTGCAAAGAAAGCACGGCAGACAAAGCATTGGCAGCAAGCCCTCCTTCTTGCCTGTCCCTAGGTCAGTGATTCTCAAACTGATGGGTCGTGACCCACCAGTTCGTGCGGGGGAAGGGGAGGGAGTCAGCGACGCGATCCCCAGGATCGTGTCGCTAAGGGGAGCAATGGGGGTGCTTTGCACTCATGTTACGTAGGCATATGTAGGCCCTGCATAGTGCTCCCCGAGGTTTGGAACGTTTGCTAAGAGCAGGTGCAAAGTACTTCCGTTTTGCAGGAGGTGCTTTGCGCCTGCTTTTAGCAAACGTTCCAAGCCTCGAGGAGCACTGTGCAGGGCTGCGCAGGGCTTCCCGCACCTCCTGCAGCCTGCTGCAGCCCTGCCTACGTAACATGAGTGCAAAGCACCCCCCTCGCCCCCTGCTTAGCGACGTGATCCTGGGGATCAAGGTGCTGCCCTAGCCCCTCACCCGCAAGAACTTACTGAGGGAGGAAAGCTCCCTCGAAGTTTGAGAGCCTCTGCCCTGGGTCAATTGGCTTGAAATAGCCCCTGTCCCCAGCAGTTGAAGGTGATGCCAGTGCCAAGTATCTCACCATTGCATCTCATCCTGGTGAGTAGGGGGACCTGCAGCGGTGGGGCTGCTGCAAAACTGTTTTGCATTGGGCCCCACAGCTTCTAAGGCTGACCCTGCTGCGGCCTGTGGAAACTGCTTTAGTTAAGTCTCATGAATGGACTAGTCCTGCCTGCAAGTTATTTCTCCTCTCCCCATCCCCCAGTACCACGGTATTATGTACACACCAGGCACTGCTGTCATTAGGAGTACCGAAAGGAATGCCGTGTGTGATGCACTTTGTGATAGGAAACTTTAGTGTGAACAAACACATAGTGGGATTGATCTGACAAACCACCCAAGCATTGCATGTGGAAGACATCTCTGTTTACGTTGAATAAGGTCCTGTGTGGATAGCAAAAATTAGCATCTGATTCAACTTCTGGTTGAAGTCAAGAGATGTTTAAATAGCTTGGTTGTACAGGCACACTACTACTTCCCTGTATTAAGAGTTAATCACTTTCAGGGGGCATTTAAATTGCAGTCCATTCCCTGAGAATGATTACAGCTATTTAATTGTATTCATAATTTAGCATACACCTGGAAAATATGCTGTAAAATATGGGGGGGGGGGATTGCCTTTTAATTCTGGCATGCCTTTCACAAACTGTCACATTTAGAATGCATCTTTAATCTTCTATGGTCTGCTAGAATTTTATATTAAAAATCTGCTTTGTGCTTTAAATATTCAAGAATCTGCAGTACTTCAAAAGGTGATAATGCCTAGTGCTCTAGTGGTGCTGAAATCTCAACAGCTAAATATATTGAGGAATGTTCAGTGGCCCCAGCTTAATTAAACATGCATGTGTATTTTCAAATGCAATCTTTTTCTGCTTGTTAGGTTTTTGACAAACCTCCAAACAGGTCCAGGTGGAACAAGGCATGTAAACAAGCTTGTGAATGCAAGCTTAGAACACTCAGATTAACACCTCCCTACAATTAATATGCAAACTCTGAGACTTTGCTATTGATAAAGCCATTTAATATTATTTGCAGTTTTGTGACATATCTTAGCCTTTCCATATTTTTTTTTCTAAACACTGTCCAGTTTAATTATAGGGAAAACATCATGTTGGAGGTTTCGCTATCCAAAGGGATGCTTATGACTGTTAAAAGCCCCAGATGAAAGGCAGTAATATTGCGAGGCTGTGGTTAATGTTTCAATATGTCATTAGCGTTATCTTGATGAAATAAATATGAACATGAATACTAGCTTTAGCAATTTGGGCCAATTCACAAGCCCAAGGATCTGGGTGCTTAAGGACCCAATCCTATCCAACTTTCTAGCACCAGAGCAGCTGCAATGCAGTCCCAAGGTAAGGGAACAAACTTTCCCTTATCTTGAGGAGGCCTCTGTGACTGCCACCACAGAATGCAGCACACGCCTGTAATGGAAGATCAGAAGATCATCAGGTGGATGATGTGGTGTTGCCAGCGATTCCATGTTTTGACAGCTGGTTGACAGCTCTGGGAAGGGCAGGGCTGGCACCACAGCTGTAATCAATCAAGGCCAATGGAGACCTGGTTGGACACCTGAGCTTCATTTGACCTTGATGGGACTTTGAATGAGCTAAGGAGGTAGCTCACAGCTGAGCTGCATTTGCACTTAATGGGACACAAAGGATAAAAAGCAGCTTCAGAAGGACTAAAGGAGCTGGGAGAGCCGGACGGTGACCCAGCCAGGGGTGGGATGCTGACCCAGAGGGACACCTGGATGGACTCATACTGGGAGAAGGGGAGTGCCAGAACTCTGCTGGAAGACACACAGAGGAGAGGACTGCCAGGACCCTGCTGGAGGAGACACTCTTCTGGAGAAGATACAAGAAGGGACTGCTGAGACTCTGCTGGACACACACTTTGCTGCATTGGACTGCTACTGGGAAGATTGGACTGGGAATACTGGACTGGGAAGATTGGACTGCTTTGGAGACCGGATTGGACTGCTTTGGAGACCGGATTGGACTTGAACTGGAGGCTTCAGACCTTTACCCCCTGAGTTAAGTGGAGTTTTGGGGAGGGAAAGCCACTGGACAAGAGGACTTGCAGGGAGTGTCTGTGTTTATAGCAATAAATTTGGTTAGTTGCTATAGATAAGGAGTTCTGTGTTCATTCCTTTGCACAACCACAGTTGTTGTTTCTAGAGATAAAGAGGGTGTTAATTAACCAAAAAGTGGGCATTAAAAGGGAGTTGAGATATTTGGACAGGACAAATTGGCATAGTCGGCAGGATTTGAAAATTAGGATAGGACAACGCCCCATTGGCACAGCTGCACCAGCACTGGAAAACTGGATAGGATTGGACCCTTAGCCATTACTGCCCAACGTTGCATATACGCAATAGGGATCAAATGTGTACGCTTGTGGGTGGTGACACTTGGCTACAAATGCTATACTATGAATATTGACATTTGGTTCTCATGTTGAACAGCCATCAGCTGCTTTTTTAAAACTCAAAATCATGCCAAGCAACAACCCTGTGAAATCTTCCTCCAGGGAGAAAAAGAGGAGTTATAAGTTGATGTAGAACGCCAGATCAACAGGGAAAACTACATGCCATAGACCTTTCTATATACATTAAGGGCGCAATCCTAACCCCTTATGTCAGTGCTTTCCAGCACTGGCATAGCAGTACCAATGGGACGTGTGCTGCATCCTGCAGTTGGGTATCACTCACGGAGGCCACCTCAAAGTAAGGGAATGTTTGTTCCCTTACCTCAGAGTTGCATTGCCCTTATGTCAGTGCTGGAAAGCACTGACATAAGGTATTAGGATTGCACCCTAAGGCTACAATCCTATGCACAGTTTCTTGAGAGTAAGCCCCGTTGAAGACAATGGAAATAACTTCTGAGAAGGGAAGCATAGGATTGGGCTCTAAAACTCATCTCGATCCTTTATACCAGGGGTGCCCAAACCCTGGCCCAGGGGCCACTTGTGGCCCTCAGGGACTCCCAATCCAGCCCGCAGGGAGCCCCCAGTCTCCAATGAGCCTGTGGCCTTCTGGAGACTTGTTGGAGCCCATGCTGGCCTGACACAACTGCTCTCAGTGTGAGGACAAATGTTTGACCTCTCATGTGAGCTGTGGGATGAGGGCTCCCTCCACTGCTTGCTGCTTGACGTCTATGATGCTGCAGCGGCAGCAAAGGAAAGGCCAGCCTGGCTTTGTGCAAGGCCTTTTATAGGCCTTGAACTATTGCAAGACCTTCATTCATTCATATAAGTTCCACCTCTAATATATTCATTTATGTAAATTTATTCAAATTTGAAATGTAAATTAATTCTTTTTTTCCCTGGCCCCTGACAGTATCAGAGATGATGTTCCTGCCAAAAAGTTTGGACACCCCTGTTTTAGACTAGTATTTCCCAACCTTTCAGAGTTCGCAGACCACTGAGGCAAAAATTGGAATGTGGACCACATGCGACTGTGGGTTTTCTGGTCCCTGCCCTCTCTGGTGGTTTGTCTCCCAAACACTCCCCTACAGACTATCAGAGAATGGACTTCCAACAGCCACAGCTGACACTTGAGCTAGGTCTGATAGTTTTTTCAGACATTTGAAGAGGTAATAGAAACAGGACCTTCTCAGTAAGGGCACCAACCTTATGGAACTCACTCCCTCTTAGTTTATGAACTGCTCCCTCTTTGGAGGCTTTTCTGCAGGGCCTAAAGATGTTTCTTTTCAGATTACCCTGAGTTCATGGTTTTTTGTTTTTTTTAATACTGGACTTCCATGCTGACTAGATTTTATAGGCTTGCCTTTTCCCAAGAAATAACTGCTGCTGGTTTTGTGTTTTAGTGTAATTTTTAAGGTTGTTTTAATGTTTGTGGATATTTTAATGTGTACGTGGTAAAATACTGTTCTAATAGTGCAAACCGATGCATGCCTACTCAGAAGTTAGTCCCATTGTGCTCAGTGGGGCTTACCCTCAGGAAAAAATTTAGAGGATTGGAACTTTTATGAGGTTTTATGGTTTTACAATCTGCTTTGGGTGCCCTTCAAGGATAAAAGCGGGATACAAACTGAGTAAATAAATTGTAAATACTAGTTTAGCAGTCCCTTGAAAAACATAATGGAACACCTATTCCAAGGTTAGCAAAAGTCACTGCTTCATGAAGAGAGGGTTGTGAACCATGATAAGACAGCCCAGCCTCCACCCACAAATCCTCTCATGCAGCAGTGACTACTGCAGTTCCTGGAGTCCCTAAACAAGCAATCAAGGTTTTCAGATCAGTGCCCAAGCAGTGCAGGAGCATTATAGACACATACACCAAGTTGCACTGGTCCAGATCCCAAAGGGTAATAATTTGCATGCAGAAACAGTCTGACAGGATTTGATCATTAGTGTCTATGCTGCTTACTGCTTGCAGTGATGCATGTTGCCAATTCTGTTGTTGAAAGGCACAATTAACGATCACAAAAGAGAAAGAAAATGAAATCCTACTTTTGTAAAGCAAATTGCATTTCTTAATGCATCTGTTTGCAAATGAAATGCAAAAACACAACTGTCTGCCCATCTCTGTAGAAGTCATGTCAGTTACCTGCTCTTTTTGTGCACTGCCTTGCCACTGATACCCAAGTAGGGATCAGGTGTTGTTCGGAAGGTGAACAAACTGTTTCCCACCTAACAGAACAGAGAATGCACATTGGCACGGTTCGGTTTGCTCTGCATGCAAATAGACAGTTATTGCTTAGATGCATGTGACATGTAATGAAGAAAAATTTATATAGGGATGCAGTCAAAAAATTTAATAGGTATCGAAGGAGGAGGAGAGAAATCTAGAACAGTTGAGAGAATAGTAGAACGGTTATGTAGGTGGGTCAATATTAGCAAGAAATGACAGGCAAGGTATAGTTTTAATATCTTAGGCAAGGCAGAGACCATACAAAATGATGAAGAAAATGGTATGGAAAATTAATATGGTATGATGGATAAGGTGGCATTTTAATACAAGCCAAAATGTAGAGAAAGTTGTTGGAATATTATTACAATAGTTGACTCAAGGCCCAATCCTATCCAAATTTCCAGCGCCAGTGCAGCCGTAATGCAGCCCTGAGGTAGGGGAACAAATGTTCCCACACCTTGAGGAGGCCTCTGTGTGTGCCTCCCCACCACAGGATGCAGTGCATGCTCCATTAGCACAGTTGCACCGGCACTGGAAAATTGGATAGGATTTGGCCCTCAGAAGAGGTACACAGGACAGGAAGTGTAGAACAAAACTAGGAGACACATAAATATATTTGCAGTTGTGCCTCTTCCTGGGGTGTTGGTGTATAAAGATTATGTTTTGATCAGTTAGAAAATTAGAAATTTAAATGTTGTGATTAATAGACTAGGGCAATTGACATTTAATCCTGACCATTTAAATTTAAATACATGAGGCAAAATAACAAAAGAGACTTTAAAAAGCATATATTTCCAAGCATTTCATTTATACTTTTTTTTATCGTCTTTTTGGGACATTCTCTTTGTATGTTTATTGCTTCTGGGATGGCCAATACAATCATAATAAACTTCTGGGGAGGGAAATTTGTTCAGTGTCCCTGCTGGATTGAGCGATTTTCTCAAGCTGTGGCCACCATGTCTAATTAAAATGTCGGCATAACCATTGCAAGGTGCTGCGAGGGAGCCAGTCAGTTCACCTCAGAAAGTGAACACTTTATTAGGCCAACTCAGGCCCTTGTAAATGGAAGCTGGTAGAAACTGCCTCCGCAATCTTTAATGGATTTTTAAAGATGACAAGAAAGGAAATGGGAAACTAAAGCAATGGAAGACATAAATTCCCTGAAGGTGCATTCTGAAGTAAATCAGAGCAACTGAAAAAGTGAACTCTTTCAGCCCAGGGATATCTCCCAGGTTTTTTTTTTCCCCTCTTGTTTTTTTTTTTTTTCTAGCCGGACACTTACGGCATGTCGAGTCCCTGAACACCTCAGCTCTGGGCATACTTTGACACAGTAAGTCAGAGAAAGATGAACAACATCACCTGAAGTGCTGTTGGAGGGGTGGAAAATTGCTCCCTTTGCATGCTGTGTTGCTTTTGCTTTAAATCACATGACTTATTACAAGCGTCCTTTATAAAAAAATGCCATTTATGCATGTTAACTTTTCCAGCTGTAACAAGCGTATTTACTCCCACCCCTTCTCCATTGCTGTGGCTGTGGCAGCCGAAGGAAGGAAGGAGATCCGTTTCTGTGAAATCAAAGTTATCTCTGTCTCTTTTCAGCAGATTTTTTAAAAAATTACATAGTCAATCTCAACAACAGAACATAAATCAAAGATAAACTCTAGGTGACCATTCCTTCATTGCTTTCATTCTCTTTTACATATGCAAATAATCTAATTTTTTTTGTTCAAAAATCTAAAAGGAAAAATAATTGAAAAATTATTTGGCAGACTATAAATGGACTAAAATTTTTAAAATTCAGCTTCTCTTCCCTGCTAACAGGGAACTAACTCCCTGCTAATTGGGACATCTAACTCCCAATGTCACTTAACAGAGCTCTTCATTGGCTCTCATGGCCCCTAGATGGCCTGGCTAGCTGGAGGCTGAACCTGGCATCTTATATATGCAAAGCATGTCTTCCACTAAGTTACAACTTCTCTCTCCAAAGGTTATGTTCCTTTCCAAATGAACTGACTCATGCCCTTCACCTTTTTCTTCAACTATAACTCATACTACCCCCCATAAAAATACAGTCAAACCTGCAACTTGATCCTAAGAACCTCTGTCTACCAGGACAAGTCAAGGAACAAGGATGCCTGTTCATGATGCCTGCAAGATTGGAACCTTCCTCAGCTACAAAGCAAGCCATGAAAGAGTGCAAGGGCCTGAGTCTGTTTACAAATCTGAAAGTATTTGTCATCCCTGAAGCTGTCTCATTTTTCCATGCCCTATTTCTTTTCAGTGGGCTCTTGATGGTATTTCCTTTGGGCAGTGTTTGGATAACTTCACTTCTGGGACTCTGTGTGCTAACTCCTGACATCTCAAACAGAACTGACTGGATCATTCCCATGAAGCACAGTTTTAAGCAGCGACTTTCTTTTTACTTCCCAGGCAGGATTTCTTTACATGTCATTTGAATATTTGAATACACAGACTAATCAAGTAGTGTTTCAGTGGTCATGACTCAGACCTACTTAGGATCAGAATACCTTTTTGTCCTAAAAATCAGGGGGAGGAAATTGACCCACAAGTCAGGAAGGAGCATTCGAACCTTGGGGGATGTAACTGCTTGGGGTATGAGGGTGGCAATGAGCAATTCTTCCATGATACATGTGGAGGAGGCCACATCAATACTGAGTACACTGAGAAGAGATTGAAGAAGGTTGTCAAATGAATATTCAGCCCTGGGTCTCTCCGGCTACTGTCCTATATACACTTTCCTGGATGTAATCTCCATTAAACACTACAGGACTTATTTCCAAGTAGATCTGCATAGGATTGCACCATCAGTGTCATAAGTGTTATGTTGACTATCAAACTACTTTTGACTACGTTTGTGCCCAGTATGGTGAATAAAACAAAATGCATCCAGTCTATTTTAATGTAACAATCTATCCGGGACAAAAAACTGCAAGCTGAAAGGTTTATATATGTATGTATGTGTGCATGCAAGTGTATGTATTCTTTGGTTGTTCAAAGTGCTTGTGAAAAGCAGGATCCTGAATGAAAGCAATGCTAAATCAAGAGGAAAAGACCACACAGTATTACACATTAGCCAGCTACTTCTGCCTAGTGAACATCCAGTACTTAATTGCATCCACAATTTCCTTAAAATCCAAGGTATTTCTGTCAGATTTGCTTTTAACTCACGACAGCTTGTGCACTGACTGTGCAGCAACCTTAACCGGAGTTGAAATATTTAATCGCTATGTATGGATAAATGTTTCCTTACTGTATTCTATGGTGTTTAGAAGTGAGCAGTATAGGAAGAACAAAAAAGATCTGTCAGTGTTCATTTCCACTGGAACGTGGCATCAGTTTTTAATTGGAAAATAGGCTTTTGAAGGTGATTGCAAGTTGAAGGCAACCATTAGAGGGCAACATGGGGGGTTGTGTGATTTTCTCTTCCCCCCTTACCTTAATGAAACTTTTTGTGTCTGTCATGGAAAACATGGAAATTTCATTCTCTTCTCTGTAAAACTATAGTCTCTTAAATGTTTTAGATTGGATCAGCTTAGCAAGTAACCTAAAGGGCTGTGTTAATATTAGCCTGCAGTGAATGCCTGACGGGCGCTTTGTTGCTGTTTGGTGAAATGACCAGTTTACTTGGTTATATTGACAGCTCTACTGTAAAATTTGCTGGCATTAAAGGTCAAAAAGACCCAGTTTCTCTCTCGTTGCATCTATCCAAGAGAGAATAAATCTCAGAGCAGAATCACTTCTCTGACAATAATTTATGAATTATGCACTGACTGTGTTTGAATTGAGAATGGCTTTCATATCCTTTCCATTAGCTCAGATTAAGTTTTCATATAGATGCTGGGAAGCATGCTAGCAATATCCTCAGCTCATTTTTATGAAAATTTTATCAGTCCTATTTTTTCTGTACTACACTCCAATTGGGATGTCTCAGAATCTAAAGCTCAGCTTTGGACATGAACTTCTCTCAACCTGGCTGGCTGCTGCTCTAAAGGTTTCAATATTTTATGGGCTCTGGCTAACTCAGCCGTGAGATTCAAGCTGCAGAGATTTAGCTCTAATGTAAAATCATGAACGGATGAAAACTGGGATGTCATAAGTAATACATCTACAAGAGCGGGATGCAGTTACCATTTTTAAAAGGGTTTTTAAAAGAAAGCGGCATTCTCTGCTCCCTCTTTGTATCCCAAAATGAAAAGCCTCTGAGCTATTGTACTAATACATTGCTGTGATTTCTTGCCGGCTTTTCTTCAATTGCTGCTTAATTGTTGTGAGGGGTTTTGTTATTTTTTTTCCCCCTCCTCTTTGGAAGTCCACCATAAACAAGAAAGCCCCTAATGTCCGTTTTCTAGAGAAATGGGCATCGGGTTGCTTAACATTTATAGGCCAAATCCATTTCTTAGCATCTTCTCTTTTTGTCTCAAAACTGATTTAAAACATTTGGAAAATCTGTCTATTCAGCGGGAGCGTTCTGGTGCATTCTTTGCTAGACATAGTGGGGTCATATGCGATCTGTCTGATGGAGTCCTCCGCTGCAATCTATAGCCATTTCCCTAGAGTCCTGTGGAGTGTAGCAAAGCAGAACAGCCTTATAATGGGCCCGATAACAATATGTTCTTTGTGTGAAAGGATCCAGGGGGAAGTGCTGGAAGGTGCACTGGTCAGTAAAAAACCCCTCGTTTTTGTGCTTGCTGATTTTTTGCATTATGTACGTTGCCTCCACTGGAAATATTTTCTTGACAGTAAATAAGCACCACCATAAAACAGTTAATAAGCATGAAGCACACAAATACACAGGACCCTTTTTGGTTGTAGTGGGCTTCGGTCATTAATGGCTGTTATTAGCACGTTTCCATGAAGGCAGGTTAAACAGAAGGATCTCATCCCTTTGTACAACCCTACTTGCCTTTGAAGGCATGGTTCTTCATTCAGAAGTGTAGCTTGCCCATGTAGCACAATGGAAAACATTTTCTCCTTTTAAGTATGACCTCACTGAATGGTGCAGCAAGCCTAGCAAATATATTCATGACGCTTTGGATATGCTATGCTATATGTAAAATCAGTCATATAAATATGAACTCTTGGAGTTCCAGAATCACTGCCCATCTAGAACATCAGTTTTTAACCACAAGCACTTCCAGATGGGATGTTTAATCTGAGCTTGTCACACTTTATTCACTTATTTGGGGGGGGGGGGTGCCATGTGACATCATCATGCAACTGTAGAAAATCTGACTTGTTAAAAACAGCAGTTCAGTAGCACAGTCCACTTATGTGTTGGAGAGGCACTTGGCAAGATACAACACATCACAATGCAAACAGGAAGGGTTAAAAGGGAAGGGTTAGTCTTCAGTGTCCCCCAAACATGCTAAATCTATTGTAGTGTGGAAGGAACATGCAATCTGGCAACTGTGACTGCAAGTGGAAAAGCAAAGGGTGGCTGGCTCTGTAAGGAGCACCTCTGCAGATTCTAGTCTTGGAAGTTGTACTGATACTGGGTGTGCTTTTCAAGACATGTGGGAAAACTATTACATGAGCAAAGACAAAGTGCAGGGTCCAGTGGCACAATTCAGTGCAATGCCATAAAGAAGGAGAAGGTAAAGCTGTAGTAATAGAGAACTTCTATTGTGGAGATAAAAAAAAAAAATATGATAATAGGGATGAGGGTCAATAGTAAAAATGCAGTGCAATATATATTCAGCAATCACACAACTAACCCTGAAATAAGGAGTTTCCAGACAGCAAGAAGAAGAAAGAAGAAATCCTTACAAGGGAAAGGGTGTAATGGTGCAATCATAGGAGGGGAAAGGTACAGGATGTGGTGAAATCAACAGAGTTACCCATGGGGTATCAGGGTTAAAAAATGAGACAATTAGATTCTGGGAGGGGAGGGAGAAAAAGAGAAGGACTAGGGGAAGAGATGAGAGAGAAAGAAGCAGAGAAATACTAAGGTTCCAGCCATTTAGAAAGACCATAGCGGAGTTGCAGTTCTCTGTAGTCTGATCTGAGAATACAGGCAAGGAATTAGCCCCTCAGCAGGCCATGAAATCACTTCACTTCCTTGTGGTGAGGTTAGTTGCTCTTAACCAGCACTGTAGGTGCACAAAGGGGGTCCGCTATGGGCATTTGAGTTGTTTGAGTAGCTGAAATGATGGTTGGGGAAGTCCATTCAACCGGAAGTCTGGGGCTGATTTTGGACTTCTTTCTAAAACAGCTTTAAATCCAATGCATGTCTGTTAAGAAGTGACAGTCTTGAATTCATCAATGGGACTTATTCCCAGGTAAGTGTGTATGGGACTGCAGTCCTAGACTCATTAACACAGCATTCACACAAAGAAGGAGAGACACCAGCCATGTTGTCAATTTGACTGCACACAAAAAGACAGAGGGGCGATTGTGGTCAGCAACAGCAAAGACCAAAAATACCTATCTGTATCTGCTGAGCTTGTTCAAAGAATAGCAGAGGTTGTTGGGCAAGCAGGGCTGGCCAATTGAAGTGGTCACCTCAGGCAACAGATTGGTGTTTGTGGGGGGACAGGGGACAGACATGCTCATCTCTGTCTGTCTACTTGCCTCCACTACTGCCCTTCTCTTTCCACTCCCTGGATTGGAAGAGGAAGAGGTAAACAGAGAGAAAGAGGAAATGTGGAAGGAGGAGTTGAGCTGGAACATTGGAGAGTGGGAGGAACCTAGGCTGGCATTAGATAAGGGGGACATCATTTGGCATGCCACCTCAGGCATCATGAGGTTTTGGGTCACCGATGGCGGCAGGGGGGCCAAGGCTTAGCTATCACCAGCTGCAAAGAAGGGGAGAAAGGCTGAAAAAGAGCTTAAAAGAAATCCAGGTGGACTAGGCAGTAGCCTTAGCTACTTTCAAGGAGGGAAGCAAGGCAAAGGAGCAAAGGTTGCTTTCTGAGGGGAAAGGGGTTCTCTGGACAACAGCGCAGCAGGTGCTGGAGTGGTAGCTTACAAAAGGGATAGCTGCTCAGGAAAGGGAAGCATGGGAAGAAGGGAGAATATCTGAAAAAGAAGGGATTGATCTACCTGCCCTGGGGACTGGTTCGCACAACAGTTCTTGGGTTGCAAATGAACTAGGGGTACTTAACACAGCACCAGCGGATAGACAAACAAACAAGACACCACAATACTGGGACCAGAGATGGACCTCCCCAGCCCCACACCCCAGGGCAAAGGTCTTCAATGGCGCCCCCTCGCAGGCTGTCGCCATCCCCCCCGTGCAAAAATCCACCCCCCCACTCACCTGAGGTTCATGGAGTCTCACGTCACCCAGGGCTTCTTCAGGAAAATCTCTCTGAGGTTCCCTGACGCTATAAACCGTGCTTCCCGTTTCCCGGAAGAGGCTGGTTTTCCTCAGAGAGGCCTCCATGGGGTCCTAGAGGCTCACGCCTAGGGCATTTGCCCCATCAGACTTAATGGCAGGTCTGCAACAAACTGGGACCGATGAATGAACAAAGAAATCAATGAGTGAATGAAGAACACAAGGGGCCCTTGACCCCACTTTTCATATCCTAAATTCCCCTAGAGAAGCATAGAAGATATCGTGAGTTGAACTCATCAGGAACTCTTCTTTTCTGCCTCGGTGACTTTTGATTGCTCACCCCCAGCTCAAGATGTGTGTCTATATTGTTTTGCACCTTGCTGAGGGTGCAAAATGAGCTCTGAAGGTGCAGTAATGAACTCTTAAATTGTTCCTGATGCCTGGGCCTCAATTAACATACAATTCATTACCAGGTTTGGCCATAGAGTTGATGAAGGAAGCTAGGGTTGCGGGCCCTTTTTTGTGTGTCAGTCACCACTTTGTTTACTCCAAATCAGGAAACTCCCAGGTTATGGCTTTTGTTTATAGGTTAACTTTGCAATGCAAGTGTATTGAAGCTGATCATGGGATTTTCCCAAAAGAAATGAAAAGAATGCAAGGTTTCTCTTAAGCCAGCCAGCTGGTGAGGAGCTGGGGGTGATGGTGATAGCTCTGAAGAACCAAGGTTGTGGCTTTTCTTGAAGCCAGAAGACCCTGAGATCTCTTGCCATCAATCCAATTCAAATGCCAGGAGTCTGGCCTGGGTCTGCTGGCATTCACTCAGAGCCATGTACACATGAAACAGGCATTTCATCAAAAATTCAAATAAAAACTAGTCAGGCAGCATACCACCTTAAAAAAATGTCAGACACTGTTGGCAGCACACAATCACGCAGTTTGCTGAACTCGCCCAACCAGCAAGAGAGATCTGCTTGCACAAGTAACCTCCTGCGCATTGCACATGCAAACGCGCTTGGTCGTATTTGTCCATATTGAACTGGCTGAGCCTCTTTCAGTGAGACTGGGATGCACACCTGCATTCGGAGCCAGCAATTGTTACACGCAACTAGCAATTTACAACTGCAGCTGGATGAGGACTGCTGGCAGTGCTTATTCAAAGACAAAATAATCTCGGATTGGAATGGTGTAGTCATGTTACTGAGGAAGAGGTCCACAAGACACACTGGTACATTTCCAATGCTCCAAAAAGAAGCTAACTTTGCAACCCTTTCACCTTTTCTCTGTCAACCAAGCAAGTATCGAAAGATGCACTGGAAATGGCTGTAAATGCAGTAAAGGGTGCTGTTTTTACAGTCATTCTGCTGATCATAACACCCCTTGTAAAACTGTCACAAAAAGGTAGATTCAGTAGTGAGGGAGCACCAGCATGCTGTGTTGGCAGGATGGAAGGGAGGCATTTTTAAAAGGTCAGTAATATACCAGGTTTTACACTTTAAGATCCATTATCTGCTTCCAGGGAAGGCAAAACATTTATTGAGTCTGGCATTGGCTGACTGTGCTTCCCTTTGACAATGGTATTGACTGGGCAGTTTTTGCAAAATTATTGTGCAAGTCGGGTACAAAGTAGCAATCAAGATCCACATATTCTGCTGACATTCATGAAAACAAATACCCACTAGAACCAGTTTCATCTGATTCTGAATGGCCTTAGGAGCATAGGGATATTGGGCGTGTTTGGATAAGTGGACATTCAGGTAAAGAAAATACTGTTGATATAAGATGACAACTGTCACCCAGTACATAGTGGGAACTGTACACTTGCACAACTAAGGGCGCAATCCTAACCAATTTTCCAGCACCGAAGTAAGGGCAATGTAACTCTGAGGTAAGGGAACAAACAATCCCTTACTTTGAGGAGACCACTGTGACTCCCCCCTCCCCCGCCCCAACTGTAGAATTCAGCACATGCCCCACTGGCACAGCTATGCCAGTACTGGAAAATTGGTTAGGATTGCACCCTTCCACTCTGATCGTCACATTTTTGATTTAGTAAATGCTGTCTGACATGAATGGCTACCCTTCTTGTTCTCATGGAGGAAACTTCTTCAGAATGTGCCACTACATGGTGAGATCTGAGATTTAATGCAGCTTGGGAAATTAACTTTCAAGTTTAAGTGGATCTCCACATCTCTTGGGAGGGCTCGTTCCAAAGATATGTCAATCGCATAAAGACAACTCATAAAACGAATCTGGTTTTTACCATATCAGCCACAAATGTGAGAATCAGTCAAGGCTGAAAACACTGTGGGGAGAAAGGGGATTGCTTTATTCTTACTGAATCATTTCACTAGCCAGTGCTGGCCTCTGGTGGAATATCCAGTATAATGTAGCACCCAAATGTGACAGAGAAAACAAAAAGTTGTTTCTCAAGCCCATCTTCTTAAGTCCCTTTCCTTTTTGTGTGACTGCTTGCTATGCTTAGGGAAGTCACTTGGGACCATGTTCCTTGATTCCAATGGAACTTCCATTTCAGTAAGCATCAGAAGGATTGTAGACTTACATCACAATGCTATGCATGCTTTCTCAGAAGTAAATCCCATTGAGCTCAATTGGGCATCCCCCTAGACACAGGATTGCAGCCACAGTTTGGATAATGGGATTTTAAGTAAACAAGGTAAAACTGATGGTGGGTGGGGGTCCCATTGTAGTTTTCTAGGAGTCATATTTGTGACATCTACTGGGCAGAACCTTGACAAAAGCCATGTCAACAGGGCACACACTGCATTCTGTGGTGGAGAGGCAGTCATGGAGGCCTCCTCAAGGTAATGGAATGTTTGTTCCCTTAGCTTGAGACTGCATTGTGGTTGCATTACAGTTGGAAATTTGGTTAGGATTGAGCTGTAAATGGTTTTTGCTGCAGTTTATTCACTTGTCTAAAAGAAACAGGGCAGAAGGAAGCTTACCCAAGAACTTGCAAGAATATGCTTCATCTTCATTTGTGCCATCTTCCTTGTAACAGCACTAGACAGGACCAATTCGTTTAGAGTAAATGAGAACGTGCAAACTCAGGTCAATGGTAATGTATTAAAATAATGAAAAACAAAGATGATGGAAATAGCTTTTAACCTACGAACAATTGCCCAAGTGATGAGATAACTTTAGGTGTTGTCTGCAAGGTTGGTATCAAAGGTATCTACAGCTGGCTATTATTCACATGGCCAGCTTCTTTAAGGTTGGCCAGATGGTTAGAATCCAATGAATCATATCTTTGCTTTATATACCAAGATTTGGCAATCACTTTGTATGAGGTGGCATACTATTCAAAAAATTACTTCCTTTTAAAATACATTTTTAAAAAGCAATTCGGCCATTCAGCATGGCTTTTCCAGTTGTAAAGAAATAATGCAGCTGCCATGGACTCCATGGCACAGGCCTCTTTTCTCCAGTACCGCGATGTCTCTCTACGATGCCATTAGAGCATGTAAAATTTAATTTCCATTTCATCAGCGTCACATGCTTATCAGAGAGTTCCTTACCCAAATCATTGCACTGCTGGGCACATCAAGAGCATATGGACACAACATTAGTCACCATAGCCTCTACAGATCCTCCAGCAATTATCATTAAGGAGAAGATGTGTGTCAGATAGTTTAAAGGATGAAGTGCATTTTTCAAGCATCTTTTTCTGTGCATTTCAACGTAAGCCCAGCAAGATACATGGTGAGGGAGGATCAAGCTTAAGAAACCCATCAGATGACTTTAAAAATTGACCAAATCATCACCTTAAACTATGAGGCCTGAGGGATACACTGAAGTCTCTTTCATAACCAGTTAGTTCAGGCCAGTCCTATGGAGCAGATAGACCATACAAAGGCCCAAGGCTACAAGACTTGATAGGGTGGCAAAAAAAATAAGCAAAACCTTGATTCTGTTCTTACAGAGCCAGATCCCTTTTCCTCTCTTACTGTTACTAAGGGATGACACATTCATACCCTTCTTTCCACAGGGCATTTTCTATTGGCTAAATAATGTACAATATGCCATTTTATTTAGCTTTCTTCATATTAGCAAAACAGAAGGCTCCTCTGCCAGATATTTCTGGGCCCATTAAGATTTTTGCACATATCTTTCTCACTTTACAATAAAATAGAGTGTCATTTTTCAGACACTGATGAAAGAAATGCAGTTGATATAGAAAGTTGATCTGTTGGGTCTCTGTTGCTCAACACAAACACAAGAGATACATGTTGCTCAATTTATATATAAAAGCCTAATGTGATATGTCTTGATCACTCCGAGTAACTAAGAGATGGGCAGATGGAGGATGATGGCTAGGGCAAACCACTTTTTGTTTTCATTCCAATGATTGCTGCAGGGATTTGGAGGACTCTGGGATGGGGTTTTGTCAATTAAAAGTGCTGCAGTAGTGTCTGAGAAACTTACATCTTCCTTTCATCATCATCATACTTCATAGTACATTCAGATATAAATTTTACCAAAAAAATGTTATGTATAATTGGAGTAGTTATATGATTATATATATAAACCAATACCCATCAAACCGAGGGCCCAATCCTATCCTGCTTTCCACATTGCAACCCTAAGGTATGCCTATTCAAAGATAAGGGAACAAATATTCCCTTACTATAATGTGGCTTCCATGACTGCCCTCCCACCATGTTACAGTACACAGCCCATTGGCACAGCTGCGTAGGTGGTGGAAAGTTGGAAGAGTGTATCTGAATATTCAAGGTCTGCACGACATACTATTTCTCCTCTGATTTGCTATTTTATTGGCATGGGATTTAGTGCAACTCAATGAGCATGTCTTAATCTTCACACAATGAATCTCATGTTTTTCTGTCCCTTTATTTATATATCACTCATTATGAATGTGTTCTGCTGCTTCTCCTTCACTATGCGGGCCCGTCTGTGTCAGACCTTCTGGTTTCACTGTTTCTTTTAGCTTTATTTTGATTTACCCCTCACTGTTCCCAGGGCTGCTCACTGTGGGTTTTTGCTACACATGTGCAAAGACCAACAAAGAATAATGGAGGGCAAACAAATGTACTGCTTGAAACAGCAGTCCGTGGCACCTGCTCACAAGTACACAAAAAGCATGTGTGTCAGTAGAAGCAATATGCAAAACATTGAAGGGCATCAAGGGACCAAACCAAATAGTTCAAAGCCAAATCAAATAGTAAAGATTGGTCTCAGATAAGTGGCTGTCGAAGATGAATAGTAGCTGTTGCTGTGCCTCACTTCAGTTGCAAACCCGGTTCCGTTGGCTTGAACTGAGAAATGAAAACTTTCTCAAATCATTAAGACAAATAGAGGGCCTCTCTTTCATGCTGCCAAACCCTACTGTTTCCAAGGACATGGATAGATGTGACCAAGTGTTCACCATTTATGGTTCTCCTGCTTCTTAACCTGCATTAATGCAATCAATTGTTCTCCTACTCCCATCTACTCTTGGTGTTGCCTCCATGCCTTGGTGAGCACATCAAAAAATTTTCAAGTGCCATACCTGAGACACTGGTGCCTGCTACTGCACGGCTAACCAATTTATTTCCATTTAGGTTTTCATGGACTGAAATTCACTTCATTTGAAGCTTTAATGTATACATAAGAACAATCATAATAAGGGAAGACCATGAGTTGCAATACTCAGGATGATTAAATGCATGGCCATTGCATGCTTTGAATGGTCATTTCAATAAAAGTCAAAGCAAGGAAGGGCTGGATCTCTTTGCTTTGCTTAGATTTTGCTAGCCAACTAGAGCATGCCAATGGAAATGTGGCATATAAATCTAACAAGTGATCAATACACTGACAAGAAACCCCTCCTCCAGCTCTGCTATTGGGAATAACTGACAAACTCATTGTCCATTGAGCCTACAGAAATTTTTGCAACAACCTCACATAGAATTTGGTCTTGTCAAAGGGACTGACAGTGTAATCCTGTTCTGGTGCAGTACCGGCACAGTGTCTGCTGTACCAGAGCTAGCCAGCACAAATGTAACATAAAGAATATTTGCAATGACTTCTCAGTAGGCAGCACTTGCAGTAAGGCCCATGCCATCCTGCCAGTGCTGAATCCATCTTGACAGCCCACAGAAATGGTGAATGCAGTGCTGAGTGGCTCAGGGGCGGGGGAAAGGTAGAACAGAGGCATGGAGGGATATAATATGGTGTATGAGGTTGGAGAGGGGGCAGTTCAGGCCAGGGGGTGGGTGGGATCATCAGAGGACACCTCTTCCATATCCCCCTCCTGAGCCTGGAAGCTCTACATGGGGCTTCTTGCATCAGCTATTTCACTGGCACACATCTGAATAGCCACATTGAACAGGCTGGGGATCAACATGGGGTAAGGGAACAATTGTTCTCAGATAGACCTGCAGCCTGCTCCTAACCAGTGTTGGATACGGTGTGGACTGTGCTTGCCTGCTGCACCAGCACTGGTGAGAATTGGATGTTGAGATGTTTAGTTCTCTGGTTCATTAGGGTTTATCAGGGAACTGAGCACATACCTTTCATGCATCCCAGTTCCATGGGGACTCCTCTACAGGAAGACTGCAATAGTTGCCTTTTGATGAGAGAATGAGGTTCAGCACAGCATCTCTTCAATATTAGTGAAAAGGTGTTGACCATTGTGTGAGGAATGTTGTTGCTTGTTTCTTGGACTACATCAAGTAACAATTGAGCCTCATTCGTTCCAGTAGCTGATGAGACATTGAAATAGTCTTCCTATTTTTTTTAGCATAAGCTTATGTTGTGGCTTCTCTTTCCATCACTGCTCACTCACCCAGTTATTTCTTTTTACTCTATATGTGGTTGATTTGGGCCCCATGCTATTCAACCTCGTAACAGCCAACAAGAACAGTATAAACATTGTCTTTGCATCTCCTTTCCCATCATCTTGCTGGTCTTGCCATTTCGTCGTGCACTTGACTCCTTTTTCCAGGAGACAGAGCCTGGAATAATTGTTGCTGCCATCAAGTGCATGGCCAGTTAGTATAATTCACGCCATTATTCAGTTTGAAGCAAATTCTAGATACACAATAAAAGATGACTTCAGTAATATCTTGATGACAGTCCCAGCAGTGATCAATTGCAAATGATCTGATTAGCAGTCAGCTGCTGATTCCCAGTTTAATTAATCCTGATGGGCTATTGATGCACTGCAACTGTTTGTCCTAATAATGAGTTTTGATATTAGACTGAGGCGAGCCATTTAGACAGCTGCCAAAGAAAATAATCATTTCGCTACAGGACCAATGAAGACAACAGAGAAGGAATGGCTGCAATTTGACAGAAAATTCACATGGCTACGTCACATGCGTTTTATTTTTACATTTAGAACACATTAAATGTACCAGCAGTAAGTGGCGACTTGCAAGAAGCTTAACTAGCTTTACAATTAAGAATGTTACTTCTCATCAGTATACAAAAGCCCAACATGAAACATGAAGTGTGTTAATAGCGGAATATATGTAGCAGCAGACCACTACACAATTTAGGTCAGTTCCTTGCAATATTTAATTAGACTAATATATCTGTTTGCAATTAATACCAGATGTGACAAGCTAATGTGTCCGTGTACTGACAAATTAACCTTTGCCCATCAGCTGCTGAGATCTATGAGAAAAGTGCCATGTTTTGCCTATGTTCAAGTGAACCCAACTAAAACTGCCGGATAATTATAAACATAAATGTTAAGAGAAGAGGCATGGCATGGGAACCACAGCCCAGGGAAAAGTTTCTCAGCCATGTCGCTGTTCTGTTGGATGATGGTGGGAGTGGGAAAAGGTGGTTTGAAAAATCATGTTATATTTTTTTTGCTAGGTAGAATCAGCATTTGTTCAAGGGTGATGGCCTGGCAATAATATGGCAGACAAATGTGCTTTCTGTGTCTCTGGAAGACGTTCAGTTCATGGAAGCTTGACTGGTCTTGGCAAGGAGGCTGAAAAAAACATTTAGAACCCAGTGCAATCCTCCCCCCCCCCACGCAAAATATTGGTGTTCTGTATCCAGTGGAGGGGTAGATTGTGAGGCTTCAGAGATGAAAGGCAATTTAAGTCCCCTTACACCTCTGTAACCTTCATGATCTGTAATGGGTCTCCTCAGATCTGGAGAGAAGGGGGATAGGATCCAGCGTTCACCATCGCCACCAGATCCATCCCTTTTGCATCCTTCCAGCTTCTTTTATGCCCCTTCCCCACCCCATTTCTCCCCCCTGCCCCCACTGCTGCCTTATCTGCTCCAGAGGGTGGCCGGTGATTCGCTGGCAGACCAGGAATGCTGCTGTCTCGCATGCCGGCACTCCCCAAATGGCCACCAACGAAGTACTGCACATGACAGCCCAGTCCTCAATAAGATTCTGTTTAAAGTTCACTTGACTTTCATGCCCCAAATTTTCCATTGCCCATTCTGATGCTGCATATCTCCAGTCATCAGTACATGCTTAAGTATTAGCCAAATATTTACCAAATATTCAAGACCTGTGTTTGTCTTCCAGTGATGTTTTATGTCAGTATTTGATATCAGAATCAAGCGCCAAAGAGTTGATTCATCACATCATTTAATATTTGACAGTGTTGAAAGCTAAAATGAAACAATACACCACAATGGTTTTCTATCAGGATATACTTTCCAGATTGAGGTGTCTGCTGCAGAACTCCTGCAGGGTTACATAGGATTCTGGATCACATCCTTGTGTGCACACTCAGTTCAGTTGAGCCTTCCTGTTGTTTGCTGTGAACTGGAGTGAAGTCTAGAGAGGTGCTACTCAAACTGTGCCCTGTGGACCAGTGCCAGGCCACAATCAGCTGCTGGTCTGCAGCATAACTCCTCTGGCTTCCTGTTTTTCAGCATGTCAGAGGGCTTGCTATGGGTCTTGGACATGTATCAAGCCTCCATACTCTCTCTCTCTCTCTCTCTCTCTCTCTCTCTCTCTCTCTCATCTTTAAACTGCCTGGTTGACTCAGTGAAGAGCATGTTGCCTTGTCCTTGTGACCACTAGCCTTACATGAAACACCCAATTTTTGGGAATCCCCTGAGAATATGGGGCTCCCACCATACTATCTAGATCTCTAAGATGGACCCCATCTATCTGACTTCAGTCTTGGTTGTAGCAGTGATTACTACAATTTTGTTATGGAAAGGGGGTGAAGGAGGATGCTGGTCCCAGGGCCCCCTCCCCTCAATACACTTAGCGGTCCTCAAATGTCATGCATCATTGAGAAGGATGCCAGACCCACCTATTTACTGAACAGGTTCTGATGTTAACTGCCTGAATTCATTATCGAAAAGAGCCTGCCTGAGGTTGCACCACCATGTCATCAGCATTCAGCACCACTGGTATAGAATAAAAGGAAAACAGTCAGCCACATAAGAAGAAGAGATAAAAAGAAAACAGCAAGCAGAAAAGAAAATGCCCTAAGTCTCTGCTGCAGACTTTCCTCTCCCCCTGTCCCATTTATTGATCATCTTCCCTATCACTCTCAAGCAACTGGCATTTCCTGAAATCTACTGATAGACACAAATGGCACAAGTCTCCCAATGAAAGCCCATAAAAGCAACAGTGCAGAGTGAAAAGCGGGACAAATTTACCAAAAGAAACTGATGCCGTGTGATGCTGACACCTTGAAATGAACCTGGGCTGATTTCACCACTTGAGAATCCATTCATAGAATCTCCCCCATGTTCTCGAAAAGCTTGGAACGTCATGTTTGAGGGGAGCATGAGTGGTGGTGGTGGCATTTGGAAGACATCTTGGAGGAACTGTGAAGCCATAGTGTAATGTGCCTTGCCCCCGGGGCTACTGATGAACTGAAAAGCTAGCCAGTGATAGGTCATCAGAGTGCAGAGTGAAAGGAGCATGGTGAAATGTAGCTTGCTCTGGAAGGCACAAACACCTGAGCCACAGAGAAGGCTGATGTCAGGGTGGGCCGGTGCTGTGGGAATCCCTTCCCCAAATCCAGACTTGTAACACATGTTTTCCAACCCAGGAGCTTTAAGATGGTGCAGGCAGAGAAGATACTACTGAGTTGAACTACACAAGGGCAGAAGGCTTGGCCAGTCTAAAGGATTGCCTGCTAAGCACAGGGGTTAATGTTGTATCCTCTGTTCTAATCTGCTCTGAAGAGGGCTCTGAAACTTGAGCACACACTCCACCTAGCTTGTTACAAGGCTAAGGCCCAAATCCTAAACAACTTTCCAGCACTGGCATGGCAGTGCCAGTGGGATGTGTGGTGCATCCTGCAGTTGGGTGGCACTCACTGAGGCCTCCTCAAAGTAAGGGAATGTTTGTTCCCTTACCTAGGAACTGCATTGCCCTTATGTCAGTGCTGTAACATGGGTTAGGATTGTGCCCTAAGTCCCAGTGTCCACCCATGAACTTCCAGTGTTAAGCTGTGGAGTCATAGAGAAGCTGGAGACAGTTGCAGGGGAGCAGAAGGAAGAGACACAGGCAAGGTAGAGAAAAAAGGAACCAGCTGGGTTACAGGAATACTAGAATATTTTTTTCAGGAGGTAACACAAACATTGCTACCAGAAGTCAGAATATGTAGCCATTTACTCAGTCCTCAAAGAAATTAAAAGGAAGTACCCCAGGTATAATAATTCCCTGTCATTTGTATTCAGTGTGATCAAAATAATAAACTAGATAAAATAAATAAGATGATAAATTTTAATCCAGTATTTTGGCTATAAGATTGCTGCAAACAAATTTAGAGCATTTCTCCTTTAGAACCGTTAGAGCACATCCCCTGATGGCACTGAGTCTTCTCCAAAGTAGTTTGATTATGACCTATATTTTCCATATGTTTCCTAATTAGAGAGCATTTGTTTATCTCACAATGCAGATGAGATTAAGCAGATTGAACAGCAAGGCACTTCTATGTAAAGAGAAAGGGAAGCATCAATGTTCCTCTTAAGAGCGTACACTCCAGTTCAAAACAAGAAATCCATGTGATCAGCCACCATGGGAAACGGAATTAAATGTTGGAAGAAAGGTAGCAGGTTTGATTAATGACTCTCTCTGCCCATATGAAAGCACCAGAGCTTTGAGATTAAGTTTGGAGGCACTGCCTTCTGGCCCATCTCTGTTGGAAATACTATCAGTGGATGCAAAGAACAGAGACTTTGCAGTGGTGGTGGTCGTGCAAGTTATATACTGTGGTAGAAACTGGGGAAGTTATAGATCCTGAGGGAGAGTCAGCTGGGCCAGTTGCTTTGCACCCCACTCCTGCCATGGAGCTCAGGCTATGCTGACTCTGGTAACTTGGTGGAAGGGAGTACAGGGGAAATGTTTGGGTGGGGCAAGATGGGGTAGGGGGAGAGCCAGGGGCAAGGAGAGAGGGACTAGATCCCAGTGGCACCGGCTTGTGCTAAGATCCTATCCCCCTTTTTTGAACCTAGCCTGCCTCTTTTCTCTTCTTATACCAGATTATGTAGGTCTGAGAAACCTATAGGCCACCAAGAGGCCTATGTAGAGGTAAGTAGAAAATATATTTACTTACCTCTGACAGGCCTCCTAATCACCCTACTCTGTCAGCACAGCTACATTGTTAATGGTGGAGGATAGAATTTGAACCTTAGACTTTTTAAAATTTCAGACAGGCATGAAGTATGTTTTTGTCTGCTAAGCAATTGCTTTTAGACCAGTGGTTCTCAAACTGGTGGATCGCAACCCACCAGTTTGTGTAATGCTTTCCCTGTCCCTTTAAGGGGCAGGGGAAGGGGGAGGTAGTGAAGCAATCCTCGCCCCTTCCCGCAAAGATTTACTTTGGGAGTAAAGCTCCCAAAAAGTTTGAGAACCAATGTTGACTGTTTCGTTGATGCTTTATGCCTGATTAGCCGCAGTTTCATAATGGGTTTTAGCATTTGTTATTAATGTCCATTTATTATTATTTATTATTCTGAGTGGAAAAGTGGCATACAAAATAAAAGTGTGTATGCTAAGTTTGTAGAAAACTGAAGTTGCAGTGTATGAGGTCAACCCAAGAAAAGCACAAGATAAGCTTATACTTTGGTCCCTTTTGGAAAGTTTATTTTGAATCAGCATAGCAATGGGGTTTGCCCAGTCTAGTCCATTTAATGCAGAGTTTGTACTTGAGAACATGGTAAGAAAGATAGCTAGAGGTGCTCATTGGAAAAGGAAGTTGAATAGTTAGAAAAGTGACTTTTTAAAAGTTCACACATATGCTTTGAATTTTAAAAAAATCTATACATGTGTATTCCTTTTTCTGCAAATGTAGCCAAGAGCTGATCTGAGATTGCACAATTTATATTGAAAAATTGACTACAGAGCATCTAAACATGATCAATTTAAATGAAGAATTGAATTTTAAATCTGATGCAAGCATAAACTCTATAGATAATTGACCAGAATGCTCAAATCTGAAAACCAACATACAGTATTTGAGTAATGTGTTATGAGCAGTGATTCAACTAAGCAGCTAAGAACAGAACTTTAAATCATGCACTCTTAACACTAGCTAACATTATTTTTGCATATCTCTGCCCTTCACATCTATATCCTGAGTCTGCCCAGGGTGGAATACAACTTTGGCACTCGTTTAAGGGCCAAACTCTGGAAAGAAACATATAATGCTCTCTGGTGGCATACCAAGGGTAGTTGACACCTAGGGCAGGCCACTCAAAGCCGTGGATAGACTTGCCCTTCACCTTGAGATGGTGGTGGTGAAGGGCAGGTTTACCAACTGCTCAGTAGTGCATTTGACACCCCCTTACTGCCCTTGGTACACTACTGATGCCCTCCACTGTGTTTTGTTTTTAAATTGCATTCAAGGGATGTGAAACATTGTGAAACTGTGACAAGGGGTAGAGAAGTTTTAGTACCTTTTTTCTACTGCAGTTCCAATCCTGATTGCACCCACTATTTTAATACTGAAGGAGGAAATTCCTCAAAAATGTTTTGGGTTGCTTTAATTTCAACTATTTAATTTATATAGCACTTCGCATTGTTCAAACCACTTTGCATGTACTGATTTAGTAGTGTCACAATCCTGTAAGGGAAGTAAGGGCCCAATACAGAACTCATGTTCTTTCTGGTGTGCTTTCTGGTGGTTGTGAAAGGCAACATGCCATTCTGCCCAGTTGGACTACTGTCATGCACCAAGCAGCCTCCAAAGATGCCCTGGCACTAGTAAGTTGGCATGGGTGGGGGGCAAGGGTTGGCAGAATAGGGTATAAAAGGGGAGGAACAAGACAGAGATGGGGGGAGGAAGGTCTGTTGAAACTGGGAAGGAAGTGATATCTGCAGCAGCAGTTGATAGATTTCTAGAAGAAAAGTCCATCACAGATTGTAAGCCATGATGGGTATGTGTAACCTTCAGGTTCTAGAAGTAGGCTACTCAAGAATGCCAGATGCAAGAAAGTGGCATCAGGATGCAAGTGTCTTGTTGTCTTGTATATCCCTGAAGCATCTGGAGGGCCACTGTGAGATACAGGAAATTGGACTAGATGGGCCTTTGGCCTGATCCAGCAAGGCTCTTCTTATGTTCTTATATTGCTGATATCCTATCCTCCTTCCTGGCCTTGATCTGCCTTTCTAGGTCCATTCAAAATTCACAATCAAAACTGCTGGTGCCGGTCAGAGAAGACCCAGTGGGGCAGTAAAAGCTTACCCTCAGGCAAGGGAACAAATGTTCCGGAGGAAGTTAGATATGATTGAACTGAAAGTACAGTATTACTTCCATTTCGTGGATGATGGACTGACAAGGGAATGGCTTCCCTAAAGGCCACCTAGTGTGCTCATGATGGTGGTGAGATTCAAACCAAGGACTTCTCAATGTGTCGTTCAGTCTCTTAACTGCTACTACACCACATAACTGTCCTAAACCAAGGACAAAGACTAAACAAAAGATTAAAGCAAATCCCAAGGACACCATTTTGGGATGTCTGGGTTTTGAAGTATTCCAAATGTTTTGGCAAGGGATTCCTTCATCTGATCACAATCCTTTAGGATACTTCTATTCTGTTGGACAGTTAGCGTCTAAAAGCTTAGTGCACATATATGGGACATATTTTCTGACCCTTCAGTGGTGTATTATCTACAGTACTGAACTGGTGAGTTGGGACGTGGAAAGGAGCTACAGAATGACTTGCTCTGGACTATATCCAACTGCGCATTTGTATTGCATGGAAAAAGCCATGGAGTCACATTTGCAACATATCACAACATGCAACATGCCACCTTCTCCATGCCCTCCCCAAACTCTGAAAAGCTGCTCTGCCAGCTGGCGGATAAATTTACTGCTGGCTGCTCCTGCAGTGGGTCCTTCTGGTGCTCAGGCCCAGTGCCAGTGCTCCTTGCTCCCTGGGTGCCACAAATGTGCTTCATGACATGTTCACAACACCCAGAGCCAGTGGTATGCATGTAAGGACTATAGGATTGGGCGCTAAGACTGTCTTCAGAGGTTGCCTTCTCAGAGGTTACCTTTTCAGAGGCAAGAACACCTCTGCACTTGACAGACAGTGGTGTTGTGTCTGACCAGTGCTGATCACTCATTAATGGGAATGGTTCAATGCAATCAGTTTCTCATTTTCCTAAGCAAGAACCTGTCAGGACCAGCTATCAATTCAACAGTAGTCATGTGGTCCTGGTACAACACATAAGATCATACACACAGCCCATAGTGCTACGAATTTACTTGTGTCAGTTCTGAGCTGTAGATAGTCATCCAGGGACCTGAGAGGTCAAGCCGAAGATTAGATCTCATGGCTTCTGTTGTCCAGGAAAAGTCCTAGCCCAACAGGAATCTTTTATTGTTTGTCCTGCAAGTCAGCCTGAGCAGGTGAAGTCACTCCACCACATGAGAATTCTTTACTGCCTAGAGCAGGAGTTCTCAAAGTATGGGTCATTAACCCCAAGGGGGTCACAAGCAACTTGGAAAGAGGTCACAAAACCTCTGAAGAATGAGATTCAATCCCTGGAGTTTCCAGGTAGTGCTGTGGTAGACCCCTTTTTGAAACCCTAGAAAGGAAGTGTAGAAAATATTGTGCTTGATAGGTCATACTTATCTTACCAGAGTGGTGGTGGTTCTAAAACTGTGGGCCACAAATCCTTATAATTTTGGGTGTTTGCATCAATTTGTATATTTGGAGTGGGCTTGCAGTAGCAAAAATTTTGAGAATCCTTGCTCAAGACAATACTCCAAGCTATAGCACTCTGTAAATCAGTGCGTTCTTGTTCTGGCCCCTGCCACTATTGGCAACTTCCTCCCCTTATGCACCTCACTTTCGCACGTTAGCAATCTCAGCCAACTGATTAACAGAAGGAAGCCTGTGTTTGTCACATGCCTTTCTCTCTGAATCATTACAAAGGAGGATCCCTGCATACAAAAAACTGAACTGGAGAACTGCTGCACAGTAGGTATTACTTTGCCCAAGCAACATTTTAATGAATAAAGAAACTTTTAAAAGAAAGAATCCCTGATGCACAAATAAGGCAATAATTCCATTACATTGTATTATTCTATGTTTTTAAACATATTCTTTCCACCCCCTCGAATTTCACTTCTGCATTGCAGGAGATTGTATTTTTTCCCTCCCCGTTTGCTCTATAGAGACACTATCAAAGGCTACGTACAGAAGACGATTGGTAATTTTCAGATTCTTTCTTTCAGACCATTAAAAAATGAAATAGATCAGTCCCTTTCAAAGGCTCTCAGGAAATAAGCAGATGAAAGGTGGTTCTTTTCCTTCTTCTTCCAATGTACAAATAATACCATTCATTTGAAGGCCAGTTATTTTGCCTTTAGTATCTTAAAGCAATATAAATTGATGCAATTTAGATCAGCTAGTCAAAGAAGTTGCTTTCATATTAATTTGTGGTGAAGCGTTCTGGCACTGGCTTGAGTTGCATTATGGATAAAGAGGTTTATTTCACAATGCGTCATCATACAAAATTACTTTCTCCTACCCCAAAATCAAATTTTAGTCCGACCAAATTATGATTCTGTGCATGGGCCTCTTCTAGTATCAACATTGTTGCAAAATTGATGAAACTTCCAAATGAAATTGCATTGTTTGATCTTCACAGTCCGGGAATAACATAGCCTAAAGCTACAGTTTCTGTAAACTTACTTTGCACAAATGGCTTAGCGGGGACTGATGTATTGACACAGTGTGGCCATGAATGACATTAGGGCTATTTAGAAAAGACACAAAATAACAGCGAAAGAATGTGGCAATTGCTTCTGAAATTACCTTTTTCCAGTGAACCTCTCTGAAAAATTACCTTTTTCTGCTGAATCTCCTTCCAAAATTACCTTTCCAACTGCAGCTTTCTCAAAGTGCCTTGAAGTTAAGCAATATAGTTTTAAGTTGAAAATGTCATAAGGCCATGAAAAGAAACTGATAGAAAATTTCAGGGTTCCTTGTTGATATTTGAAGCAGCCTGTGGATTTTTGTTCTTTAACACGGATCTTCTCTGCTGAGCTGCCACTTTGATTTCTCTTTTGCCAAAACCAGCATGTTTCTAGATTTAATGGCTTTGTGTACAAGAACGTGAAGGTGATGTTAGTTACTGCTGCTGAAGTTCTGCTACCAGTACAAAACTGGTACAAAACTGGTAAACAGACATCTCCTGAATCCTTCTCATTCACTGGCAAAGTCATCCTAAGAAGTACAGTGAATTAACTGAAGGTTTGTGCTCTTTCTTAACAATAGAGTCCACAGTACTTGCATTTCTTCCAGTGCCTGAGTATTTGCTCAGAATGGTCCAAAGTAACTAAAGTTAAGTGAAGATGCACCCACTGGGTACTGTCTGATTTTTTTTAAAGATTTGCTGTGTTGCAAAATTCAGTTCATAAATGCGTAATTCAATCAACTTTTTTGATCGTGTACTGCCTGTGGTGTGGCTTTATTTGTTTGGGTTATCTGATGTTCCTTCTCGGTAGTGCCTGCCTGATGAGTAATCATCTTTTGCTCCAGGTTCACTGTGATCTGGTCCATGAAAGGCTGGTGAGAGATCATCTCAAAGGATTTGGACAGGATAGTCTGTTGGCCCCTATCCTTTCATTCCAGACATTCAGTTTTCAGAGTAGGATTAAAACTTTGTTTTGACAAGATATTCTTAGACCTGGCCCATCAACCCTACCCCATGATACCATCAGTATAGGGTGGCACATTTACATGGGAAATATTTTCTGTACAGTGGGGATGAGATGGGGTGGGTGGGGTGGATTGCGCTCAGGAGCAGTGCATGCTGAAACCTAACCCCTTCCCAGGCCTGATCCACCTGCATGGATCAACTTGGACTTGCACTATCATTGGCACAAGTCCAAATTGCCCCATTCTGGTGGCTTGAGATTTCACTGGGACAAGGGGATAAATGTCCCCTTATCCTGAAGAGATTTCCAGCAGCTGAAGATGCCCCTCAGAATGCAGCATAGCCTGCACCAGTGCTGCTGCATCACCATGTGGGGATTTATGGCCCAATCCTATTGATGAGTTTCATCAGCAGAATAAGAATTCAGTTGGTGAAAAAAATGACATCGTGTGATTTGTCTGGTGGGAAGGCCAGTGACCACAAAGATGCCCACTGGAGCAGGTAAGTCTGGCACAGGAGTGGGGGGGGGAGGACCGGGAGGGGTTATAACTGGATGAGAAAGGGTGGTAGTGGAGGTGGGGTGGTTGGATATAGCATAGCCCATGCCAGTGCACTGCTGCATCACCATGCAGGAATTTAGTTAGAATTGGATTGTAATACTGTGAACAGTAGTGAAAGTTAAAGGTTCCTGAACTAATTTTGAAAACATTGCATAACCATTAAAAATACTAAAGTTACTTACTTGGTACTATACTCCTCCTCCCACCACCACCACCACCACATTTCTTGGGAAATTTATTGGAGAAGATCATAGTGTTCTTCCAAATTTGCAATAGAAGGTTTACAATCTGATATGGAACTGTGTTTAAAAGACAATTTAGAGAGGAAAAGAACCAGAGAGAAAGAAGGCACTGGTTGGTACATCATCAACCTGGTGGAAACCTTGTGATGGACATGACTGAAAAAGCAGTTGTTACCCACTTACACTGAAACCTGCAATGATACCATTACATATTCTGAGGGATGTGTCAGTCCCTGCTTTTGCCACACTCCAGTGTTCTCACTCAGCCCTCTCTTGCCCTCTGTGTTTCCTCTTTCTCTCTGCCCCCCTCTTCCTTTTCCATTCCAGGGAGTGGAAGAAGAAGAAGCAGTGGAGGCAAGTGGGAGGACAGAAGTCTATGTCCCCACCAATCTGCTGTCTGAAGTGACTGCTTTGGTTGACCTCATGGATGGACTGGTCTTGAGTGTGGCTCTAAGGACCAGTTGTAGGGAAGCAATGGTGGAAGAGGGTTGATGTCGTCATTTCCTGCTTTTGGGCTACCCAGAGGGAACTGACAGGCCACTGTGTGGGAAGAAGGATGCTTGACTAGATGGATTTTGGGAATGAACCAGCAGGGCTCTTTTTATGTTTTTTTTTTTTAAACAAATGTGAAAAAACCTCAATATTAGTTTAGAAAATCAGTGGTAAGGAGAGTTGCTGAAATGGAAACTGGGGCAAGAGAAAAGCTCTGGTATCACATTTGTGGCCCACAGTACAACTACTGAAAAAGTTTTTTTCTTTAAAAGAAAGATGAAAGTCAGTAAATCAGGGACAATAAGAAGCAAGCACACACCAGGCATATATCAGGGGAGACAGGTTATATATGTGTGGTAGCATCTGCTCACATTCATTTTTTGTGGCTCTCTTTGCCTCTCCCTTGCCTTTCATTCCTTCTCCTTTCTTCATTATCTTTCCCTACTGTTGAAATTTAGCTTGTAAACTTTGGGGGGCAGGGGGCTTCACTTTCTTTGCCTGGCGCCTTTAAAGTGCCATGTACATCAATGGCACTGTATAAATAACAAGAAGATCTTGCTCCCTTAGTGCAGCTTAAGGCATGCTCACATACAGGAGGGGGGAAAAAACAGTGTGCATCACACAGCGAAAAACATAAACTCAAGGCCCTGAGTGCCATTGCCATTTAATATCGGCCAGGCACTAAACTGGGCTATCCTGTAGTACAGGTGCCAATACATTCAGTGTTGAATTTAAACCTAAATTAACAGTGTGTTGCCTCACTGTCTTTAATGAGTCTGCACAATAGTTTCATGCTTTGTGCAGATTTTATCCTCCTAATTTGTGTGGACACTTATGGACAAAAATCTGTCCCTGAAGTATCTGCTTGTTAATGTGGAGGAACGGATGGGGGAGGGGGTTGAGCAGTAATTAATAAGGTGAGCCCATGAAATCTGGCATGTGAAGATTTCCTCTTAACACTCAACTTCATTTCATGCTGAAGCAAATCCTGTTGCACTAAGTCTGTGATAACCTATGGCATCTCTCTCATTATTACCTAGTTAATGTGATAATGTAGCCATCAATGGACTCATGCCTGTAATTACCTCAGATACATTGCTTGAAAAGAAGTGGAAAGGAATGTGGATGTGATTAAAGATGGCCGTTCTCTGAGCCCTAACGTTTGTATTTAATGGAGAAAGCTCTTCACATGAGCTTAAAATTCATCACATAAGCATTAAATTCACCGCAGACCCCATTTTATCTAAGATACCTTACATGAAAAGTTTTATTGGTTTTAATTTGTACATTTAGAGACCACCTTTCAAAATTTTCCATCTTCACAGGGTGGCTACCAACATTACAATTATTTTTAGAAAAACAACAATTAAAAAATGATAACCTAATTCAAACAGCAAAGGGCAACAATAAAATAACTCACAAAAGGCCTCACAAGAAGGCAGCATCTTCAACTGAGGGCAGGCAGAAAGATTGATTGGTGGACATCCTTGGGAAGCAAGGTCCAGATTAATCACCCCTCTCATGATTAGGTAATGGTGCAATAGCAGGAGGGGTGTGTGTCCATTCTCCTCTCCCATATGTTTAAATGAGCCAGTAAGAGGAGTATCATCTGGACTGGACCTTTGTTTACTAAATGGGGATCCCGTTTACTAAGTGGGAGCTATGGGGATACTGATCCAGATTGGTCCCATGCTATAGGGAGAAGGGGCTTCAACCTCTTGCTCCTATTGTGGTTTCATTCTGGATCAGGCTGCTATTTTCCTTTCAGGCAAATTTGGATTGAGACCACACTGAGGGAAAGTGGTTTAAGTTCTGCTGTCCCACAGCATAGTCCCAATCTAGTGTCCTCATAGCTGCTGTTTCTCTTAGAAAAAGCTCCAAGCATTTCAAATAACATGGACAGCATGAGCTATTGATTCTGAAAAGGAGGGAAGAGGTCAATGGCAAGAAGTGGAGTGAGGAGAGAAAGAAAGGTCAGAAAGAAATTAGGAAAAGTGAGAATTCACAAGAAAAGAAGAGGAAGGAGGAGGATGAAATGAAGTATAGAGGAAATTTGTCAGTAAAGAATCAGTATTGTGCCCGTAAGTTCAAAAGACTGAGGAAAGAAAGAAGAATGAAGGGTTGAACGTAAATGAGAAATAAGGACAGAGGGAAAGGGAATGGAGGAAAAGAATGACAAGAGTGCCAGGGATCTGGTGATTTAAAGGGGCACAAAATAGATGGACACAGACAATAGGCAAGGGGAAAGGACAGGAGAGAGAGGAAAGAAGTCTCCCTGTATTTGCAGATCTGGTATCTGAGGATCCAGTTACCAGCAATTCTCCATTAACTTCATTTAAGTGCTTACCGCTGGTGCTTAGTAGTTAACTTCCTGCTTCCTGTCAACATTTTATTAGTCACTTCAAGCATTCAGGCTGCCTGCCTGCATGTCCTGCTATAAGCTTGCATGCTTATAGCATTCAGTTAAAGCAAGAAACATTTTTGCCTGGTTCCAACAGTAAACAGTTAAAGTTAATTAATGGGGGGGGCCACAGGGACAGGGGTAGTGCATGGAGATAGGGTCTCCCTGTATCCCTGTTTTCTGTGTTGGGGGACTGGGAAACATCCCCAGTGAATATGGGGGGGATACCTGTACTCAGGATCAGAGTAAAATTTTGAAATAGAAGGGGAGTAGCAAGAAAAGACAGAAGAAAAGTGAGAAAATAGAAGAAATAAGGAGTTCACAAAACAAGAAGAGGTGTAAAACCAGGGTATGGCTGGCAGAATGAATTGGCACCAATTAAGCTTACTGTTCTGCCCAGGGGTGTTACCAAAAGGGCTGTTTTACATAGGGGGAATTAATACACTGCCCTTATTGGAAACTTATGGACCATTGGCTGGATAACAAAACAGCGTAATGCAGAGAAATTCCCTTTTAGCTTAAGGAGGAGACTGGGAGAAAGAACTTTCAATAGGATTATATTTTTATTGCAAAAACACACAGGTAAACATAATGCACATGGGAAATTGATAAGTATAGGTTTCCAGTACTTGTATCTAGTGTATCTAGCTTATGGTGGTTGCATGTGAGCAGTATTTGGTGCATCCGAGGAAATCAGGAAAAGGGAAATTTGTAGGGGAGGATTTTAGGGGTCCCTGGTCTACCAACCCAGTTGCTGACTAAAGATGGGGAGAGAAGGGAGAAAAAGGGGGGAGAAGGGGAAAGGTTCCAGATGCAGATATAGTTACCTGTCTTGAAAAGCAGTTGGTTAGGGGGTGGAGAGTCCTCTGGAGGAGGACCTCTGCCTTGGAGGGGCAGCCAGAGAGAGAGAGACCATGTGGCCGGAGCTCTCTCTTAAAAGGGTTTTTGCTGACCTGGATGACACCTAGAGCTGACCTGGATGCGCATGCTCACTACACACAGTGGGGCACATGGAGCATGCAAAAACAGGATGATCAGGAAGTCAGCTATCAGCCATGGCTGGCCTCCTGAAGGGGGGGTAAGACTGATTGAGTTAAGTTCAAATCTGCATACGGTACTTAAGAGTGATTGAGTTACAACAATAAAACAGGAAGCAATGATTGGCTATGCCAGCCTGGAAAGGTGGAGGTTGTGTTGTAGCTTGACCAGGGATTTTTGGAACTTTAGCCTGTGAGAAGTTTAATGTGTTTCCATAACCAGTGACTGGATTAGGATACACAGTAATTGGGTTAAACAAATGATTTGCTTTTCCAAACTTGTTTACCCTCGGGAGGGTGATGTTGTCATCATGAGCTTGACTTGACTCCTTTTGTGGAGTGTCTGGGAGGTTTGGCTTGTATGATATTTTAGTTCATAATAACATAACCAGATATAAAATCACAACTTAAGGAAAAAAGGGGATTTTCACATAACAGGGGCCTCTCCATTCTGGCACAAATCGCCCCCTTTGTGTTGGCCAGCTCTTTCCAGGGTCTGCTGATCCAGTAGGCTTTGCACCCGGATTTCCAGGGATGCATGGCTGGCCACTGAGGAGGTCAGGAGCAATCTGTGGTAGTACCACCTTATTCAGCAGTACAGGAACATGCTACTCTGCAGTACTCCTTTTCTGCTAGTCTAGCGTGATCAGATGCCAAGGAAAACAGGGCTCCTGTAATTGCAGTAGTGTATAAATGAGGGAAATGTTGCAGGTGAATCCTGTCATGAAGGATGAAACTTTTACCCTGCTATTAACATTGCAGCAGCTTTGCTTCATCCACACACTAAGAAATTGTACACACACACACAACCCCTTCCAGTGTCTATATAAGCAATGATCAATTTTATGTAAAAGATGTACTACTACCACAACTACTACTACACCTTTATATGTAGACAAACATAATATTGAAGAAGCCACAGAAGTAAAATGATCTTTGCCCAAATAACTTATTTCTCCCTGTTGTCAAGGCTCCATCTCCAGATGGTGCATGCATACATCTAAGTGGGCAAATCAATTATTGATCTCCCCATTGTATCCTCACTGAAGCCCCTGAGACAGACTAGAGCATCCATGACATTTCACAATATAACTCATGTGGCCCAATCCTATGCAAGCCCTATGGCAGCAAATCTTGCAATCTGCTGCTGTTAGGTCTCAGTCTAGCACTGCAAAAGCCTCGTCACTGTCATGCACTTTGGGGCTACCAGTGCAAATGGCTGGCAGCCTTGCATGCCAGCAGCTCACTCAGCCTGCACCAGAGTAGGTAAGGTGCTGGTGTGGGCAGTTTGGGGGAGGATCAGGGTGGGGACCAGGCCAAACTGGGGGCAGGATAGGAAGGATCTCAGCAAATATGGCACATGCCAAAATCCTATCCCACTTTCCCAGCCCAATACACCCCTGTCTGTCCTCGGACTTACACCAGCTAAATAGCTGGCATTGGTCCAAGGATATCTATTGGTCCAAGGAGACCCAGCTAGGAAGCCTGCTGGGAGGTAATTAAAGAGATCTTTAATTACCTCTCCTAGGTCACCTGTACACCACCAGAGCACACCATGTTATGTGCTCTGTTGGCACTACTGCATTGTGCAGGCTGGTGTGGGATAGGAATGGGCTGCCCATTGCCTTCTTTTCAATAGCATCCATACATTCTATAGTTATCACTAATGGGTCATTTTTATTTCCTTGCAATATAATATGCTGGAACTTCTGTAGGAAAATTGGTTACAAAAGACAGGTTATCAGGTGCCTGATGGGACATTATTTTTGTTAGCAAGCCCAAATGCCTTATTTCCATATCCATTTGCCAGAAAGAACAGATTGACACTGCTGAAAATATGACAGACAGATTACTTTTCTAAAAGTGCAAGTGTAATTATTTTCATGTTACACACACCCAGATTGCTTTGCTGCACTACATATCATGCAGGATGAGGTGGCAGAAGTTTAGACTGTTAAAGCTGCAACCCTTTGGCTAGTAAAGAGTTGTATAGAACCTTGGATGAGCAGGCACACAAAACAGCATACACCAACAGAGTTCTTTGAATGCAGTGGTTATATTTCAGAGCAAGGGTTATCACAGGTAGAGTAATCAGTACAGTCCTAATCAGCACAATGAGCAGTCACTCCATAAACAACAAATCCAAATCAGTTTTCCAAGATACACAGTCAAAGTTCATTCCATGGTCAGTAACAACATGTATATACTCACATCCAGCCTTCCAAGTTACTGGCAGCAGTTCAGTAGTCTCCTACTACACTCCTACTGCTGCACTAGAAGCTCAACAGACCAGACATTAAGTAGTTGGAGTGGCCAATCAGTGTAGGCTAAGCCACACCCAGGGTGAGGCAGTCACAGGTGTTTGCTGACTCCAGCAATCTGCACCTGTTCCTGAACCACCTTGTTGGCTGTGTTTCTGCCTTATCCAGAACATAGACCTGACATAGACTATACCATTTCATATTGCATTGGGGAGGGCCATTTTGAATGCTTGGACACTTAAAAGATAAGCTTCTTCCTTGTGGCAAACTACTGCATTAGTCTGTGCAAAATATTTTCTCCTAAATATTTTCCCCACTAGTTTACATTATGAAAGGAGGGTGTGTTTTTTCATCTGGCAGAGTTTTCAAAAATATGACCCTAAGCACCTGCTTTCTGGAGTGGTATAGTTCAGAATGTTCTAACCTCAGCTCATCATCCCATTCTGTATAATTTGGTCAGCTTTCAGAATGACCAAAGGGGAAAAAATTCTGAGGCATAATTTTGCACATGGACTATAAAAAGTGCCAAAGAAGATGAGAACAAAGACATGGTGAATCTTACAATGGCCCCAATTGCCATTAATTTAGGTTTAAATATTAGGGTTGAAGGGGATTATTTAAATGCAAATAATTGCGTTTTTACTGTGAATTAAGCTCCTAGGTGATGCAGTTGCAAACTTTGCCACTAGATGTCCTGTGGAGTAAGCCAGAGTAAAATCCAGATAAATACATTTGCATTGCAGTTACAGACAAGAAATGTTTTCTCTTTGCCCTATCCAGATTCACATTTATGAAGTCACTGGTGTAAAATATTAGGGCACATTCCCTATTATTGTAAAGAAAGGTACATGACAAGAGTATCTGTGTGGTATGATTAAATAAGTATTTGTGAATCTGCGTGCATCATAACAAACATATAAAAGTGTCTATATGTGTAGCCATGTATGCATACTCATAGTTCTTTTGTGACATTTTACCTTCATCATGAAACAAACCTTGGTTATATAGGATAACAGAAGGATAATATATAACCAAACAATCTAACCAGGGCTCTCCAAACCCTGGCCTGTGGGCCAGATCCAGGATTTGGAACCCCCCCCCCCCGTGAGCGGTGCTTACTGTTCTGCATCCCTGTGCCCAGATCAGTTTGAAAGAATGGTGTCACTCAGGACAGGAGGGACTTTTATGGGACACAGCGGTTTCCAGTTTGGAGACCACTGGTTTAAACCAGGGATCTCCAAACTTTTTCAGCCAGAGGGCCACATCAAATATCTGGCATGGTGTCAAGGACCAGAAAAAAAATAAATTTTAAATATAAAATTTAAATAAATACATTAGAGATGGAAGATGAATGAAAAAATGAATAAATGGACTCAAATTTCCAGGATTTCTCTAAGCACCAACACACACCGCAGAAATAAAGTATACACTTAAAAGGACTCCCATTCCCCCACCACACAAGCAGCTTACTTAAATGTTCAGGAGTAAATATCTCAGAACTAGTACATCTCAGGAAACATCCAGAGAGTGTTCTGAGGCCTGGGGTGACCTCCCCGACCCTCAGAAAGCCTTCTAAGGCCTTCAGAGGGTACAAAAAGTTTCTAGTTTTTCAGGAAAACCAGAAAGTGATGTTTTAGGCCCTCAGAATGTCCTCCAGACGAGATCAGAGCATAGCTCCGGTCTCTGTTTGGAGAGTGGGCAAGTGGTTCACAGGAGACCAGAAACTGGCTGCAGGCTACATCTGGCCCCTAGGCCAGGGTTTGGAGACCCCTAATCTAAACCCATGCTGCCTAAAGAATCATATATAAGGAAGAGAAATATTTTTGCCTCTTGGTCAAGTTGAACTTATGGGTGAGTCCACATTGGCCTCACACTGGCCTTCAAGATGGACAGAGGATGAAGGAGATGTAGAGTCTCCTCTAATGGTGACAAGAGCTGCAATTTCACTGTGAGGAAAGACAAGTTCAGGGAGCTAGTTAGGAGCCCCTGCCACCAGAGGTGACCATTGTACAATCTTGTGGGGCATAATCCTCTCCCCAAGTCTAAATGAAAGTGAGATAGAGGATATGCCCATCAAAAGTTGATGGGACTCTGCTATTTCTTAGTGCAACACTATTTAAAATAGTGCTGCAGGAAAATAAACCTACTGTCTTAAGCTTTGAAATTGCAGTAACAAATCACATTTGACTTCTACTTAAGTGTCTGGAGCTCCAAAATATAGCAGCAATCCTGCACTTTAAAAAAAGAAAAAAGCGCATGATGCTGGCGGTGTCTTCTTGAGATTTTTGCCTTTCAGAAAAAAGCTGCACCTTGGGATTCCTGAATTCCGTTTTCGACAGTGATGTCCCTAAACAGAAACAACAACTTAAATTTTGGAAGTGCTTCTTCGACTGAAGTGTCTCCAAGCACTTTTTCACAAAGTCAGTAGAAGAAAAAGAACAAGGAGAAAACAGTCAACATCTGTTGCAAAAACATCCAGTCTTCAGTTTAGAATGAAAATGCAAGCTGCTACAAGCGTTCTCAGTAGCTTCAAACCAATATCCCATTGAGATGAGGGGTTGTGACTGCTCGAAGCCTTGTAAGATGGCAAGTCGGAGCACCCTTTTGTTATACACCTTGTGCATTTACACTGCTCTGTTAGTCTGCTTTTAATGCAGCATTTAGAACTGGAAATTCTCATGGTCCTGAAGAATTTAAACATACTGAGTTCTAAGTGTGTGTTGTGACCCTTTTAAATAATGGTGAAGATTCAATACTAGTTAATCTTACTTGAGCATATTTCAAAATTTAGAAAAGCAGTGTGAATAGTTTTAGTAGGCACTGGCAAGCTAGTTGAATGCATCCATGGTATGCACTTATGGGGATCCTTGTCATGTATCTCTCTTTGACAATTGAGGCTTAGGCTGCAATCCTATGTGTGCTTACCTGGGAGTATGTCCATTTGAACTCAGTGGGGTTTACTTCTGAGTAGACGTGTCTAGGATTTTGCTGTTAGTGCTTACACTGTTCAGAGAAAAAGATCCTGGAAAACTCAGTCCTGCAAATTGTACAGCATGGGCAACTGTGCAATGAATGCCCATGTAATTTCAGAGTGCACTTACCCTCTGTCAAAAAATGCATGTGTGAACACAACCAACAGTTCATATTCAGCATGTTCATCATAATGAAATAATGTATCATAATTGAAGACTGTGCTTATGTTGGTGTGGGGGGGACACCTTTAGTATGAGTACTAAAAAAAAAGAAAAGAAAAAAGAATAACTATCCCCTGAATATAAAGAGTAATATGTAAAATAAATCATTATGCATAATGTAAACTATGTATATTGTTTAAGATTGCATGCTTCGCATGCGATTAAATATTGGGGAAAGAGGAAGAAATAGCCCTTTTAAAGTATCCATTAGTTTATATGAGGCCAGGGATTAAGGATATCTCCAATGTCATTTGCCATCTTGGTTTGCTGAGTTAAGGCACCCTTGAATATCTCTGAGATAGCTACAGGCAGTGTCATATACCAGGGAGGGCAGAAATGATCAAGTGCAAGCTTTTCGCATTGCTTCTAAACTTAACTGATAAGTATCTCAAGAAATGCTGCTTCTTTAGCAAAAGAATAACCCTCAGGCTGCCACAAGCACTTGTAGGCAGTCTCTTACCATGAGTCTTTAACTGGCAAAGCAGAAGGAAAAGACAATGGCGCTCGAAGAGTTAACATCCTTTTCCAGGAAAACTTTGCAGATCCACTGTTACTTTTAATCAAACTTGATTTTCCCTCCCCCCTCCCCCTCAACATGTTCTCAAGAACAGAAAGTAGAGCTGAAAAATGGGTAAGTTTAAAATATGTCTACACTGCCAGAATAAAAACAAAAACAAAAATCTTAAGGATATGGCTATGGGGGTGGGGGTGTGTGAGAGCACTAGGGAAAAAGACCTTGCTATATGTGTAGATGATCACTGCATTGGAGAAAATGCATAGGCAGCATGGGCAGCAGTGGGGAAACCCAGAATGCTGCCTGATGTCATGTCAGGTCTACCCTCCTTAGTTTCTTCAGTTGCAGAAGGGTAGATTTTCTGGTTTGATTGAAAGCGACTTTGTGAATGAAGAAGCTCCTTCATTTGCACAGTGCCTGTAAATCAAACTGAAGTTCCTGGACTTCCATGTTTCAAGATTCCACACCTGGAACAAGAGAAGGAGGTGGGTGATTCACTTTGTGCTTGCTTTTAGCAGGCAGAAAGCAGAACAGTGTAGGGTTGCACCCACAAAAGGCTGGAGGGATGCAATAGTGATGGCAAATCTGGGATGAAGGGCACACTGAAGCAGCCACCCTCTTGCACCCCCACCTCCACAATCTGCATCTGATGCAACCCTCATTACCTCACCTAATGGGCCATCCATGTGTGTGGGTGCCCAGATTGTTGAAATCCCTTTATTTACTACACCATGATATGCAACTGGCTAATAATGGTTGATTATACATCTTAAAATGCAATGGAATTTTGATGCTATTCTTCATAGCATCTGAATTTGCACTCAGCAATCATACTTTTCTTACTTATTGATTTGATGCAAATCACTTGTTGAACTGCAGCTTCAATCATGGCCCCTTAGATGGATAACATCAATGGGCTACAATCTTAAATAGGTTAGCTGGAGGTAGATTCTATTGACTTCAGTCTCAAAATGATATATAATGTGGTAGTCATGTAAAGTGGAGGTCATGCGAAGTACTGCCACCTCATGCTCAAGCAGGGGCAAAGGAAGGGGGAAGAAGCACAAGTTCTGGCAGAGCTTTCTGTCACTTCTGGCAGCAGGAGCTTTGTGTCCTAGATCACCTCCAAAGGTGTTGATCTGGAGATACTAATGTGCAGCAATACTGCACTGGAGATACTAATGTGCAGTTTTGGTGGCGAGTACCATGTGGGGAAAATAAGCACAGAAATACCAAATGGATGTGCATTTTCTAAGGAGATGCACCCTCATACATTCTGCAGGGGAGCGGTTGTAGCTCAGTGACAGAGAATGTGCTTTGAAGGCAGAAGGTTCCTGACATCTCTAGGTAGGGTTGGGAAAGGCCCCCATCTGAAACCCTGGAGAACTGTCCCTGCCAGTCAGTGTTGAGTTGACAATACTGAACTAGATGCAGCAATGGTTTGACTCGGTATAAGACAGCTTCCTATATGGGAACACTGGGACTGTGTTGCATGGGCTTCACTGGCATGGCTGCATGCACAGGCACTGGCATCGCTAGGGGGTGCGGGGGGTGCGGGCCGCACCGGGTGACGCGCCCTGAGGGAGGACTTGCTAACATTGCAGAGTTAGGAGCTACCCCATTGTGCCATACACCATTGGATGTGGAATGGCTGGCAGAGTGCAATGCACAAAACAGAATTGAAATCGCTCCTTTCGTTCAAAGGTTATGGCCAAAAAGCCGGAAGGAAAAAGTGCATGGAGCCCTATGGAAAGTGAAAGTGAGCCATATCGCGCGTAGGCATGCTTGCCTTAGTGCATCGGAAAGGGCAGGCTGAAAGGAATCCAACAACACCAGAATGGTTCTGATCCAATGAATGCAGCCCCCAAAAAACACCTGAGAAGCTCCCCCCTCCCAGCTGCGAGTCTGAGCCCGAAAGCCACATGGCTGCATTTACTCACGAGTAGGTGGACTTGGCTTAGTCAAGGCAGGCTGAGAGGACTCCAAAGAGGTCAGAATGGTCCTGATCCAATGAATGCAGCCCCCCAAAACACGGAGAAGGAGGTCCCACCTCCCAGCTGAGAATCTATGGAGCTCTATGGAAAGTGAAGCAGCCTCATGTCGCATTTACTTGCGAGTAGGCAGACGTGCCTTGGCTGGTGGTCAGGCCAGGAAAGGGGAATGTGAGGACACCAGAATGGTCCTGATCCGATGGAGCTGGAGTGCAACAAATGTCAAGAGGCAGCCTCCCCCCACCACTAAAAAGGACACAAAAAGAGGCTTGAACTAGTAAGGGGAAGTTTTCCATTTTGCAGTTGCAAAGCAAGGTGGGTCTTTGTATTGATATGCTTGAAATAGAAGAACTTTAAACTGGGCACTGGGGAGGGCTGGAAATCTCACTGTCTCTTTTTGGGGGGTGTTATTGCAGGCAGGCTACAGAATAAGCTCCATTGACCACTATCGGACTAACGTCAGAGTAGACATGCATAGGATTGGGCTCACAGGCTGCAGTCCTACCCACACTTACCTGAGAGTAAGCTCCATTGACCACAATAGGACTTACTTCAGAGTAGATTCACTTGGTGAAACAGGACTGGCTTCCCCTTATTTAATTATTTTATTTTAATTTAATTATTGATAATTATTTATTTTAATTTGCTTGATGATGTCACTTCTGGCCATGACATCACTTCCAATGGGTCCTGGTCAGATTGTCATTCTAAAAAGTGGGCTCCAGTGCTAAAAGTTTGAGAACTGCTGCAATAAGGTGTTAGTAAGTTGACACAGGGTGTGTGTGTGTTTGTGACGCTACAAGTTTTCAAAATCACTAAAATCAGTTTGGAGGACTAATACCATCATGTTATATATCAATCAATATGTAATTTCATGCAGAATGCAATGAAACAAACCACATTGAAATATCTGTGTTCTAACAAAAGGTACAGCGGGGGGGGCGGAGCTAACTTTCACCGAAGTTGCAGTGAACTTTGGGGGTTCCTGAAGAGACTGCGAAATAGATATGTTTTCATGTGCCTAAACAACTAAGGCACGCTTCGGTGCCAGGAAGACGGTACGAAGAGCTGAGAGCTTGAACGGGGGGTCCTTAGAAACAGGCAATTTCAAGGATTTCTCTCTGTTTTGCTCTGTGCTGAAGCATATCTATCCCGGGCGACATCTTTGAGAAGCTCGGAGAGCTGAAAACCCGTCCTCCCACGGCCTAGATACAACAACATTGCAGCGAAAAAAGCTATTAAGAGTGAGTGAACTTGGCTCGTTAAAAAGTTTTACTGAGAACTGTAAGTAAGAAGTCTGGAGGAGGAGGAGATAATTCAAGTTTATTTACGCTGGCCATTAGCCACCCAGGGGGGGGAATAGGTGAATTGGTATTTCCCCTGCTGGAGTAAGTACAAGATTATATATATTTTTTAATGGTATGTACCGAAGAGAAATAAATAAGTAATCTTCAACAAAGGAAATAAAGTCTACCTTCATTTTCCCAGCAAAAAGCCTTTATTTAAGCCTGGACACTGCTGGTTTCGGTTTCGGTTTCTCAGCAAGAGGCTTGAATTTTTTTTCTTTTCTTTTGGTCATTTAAAGGCATACTAACCTAATTTGACTGTGGATTTGATTGACTTTTTTTGGATATAAAAATTTGGAAAGTACCCTGGATACAAAATTAGAAAGTAGCCCTGCAGGAAGTGGCTCGAGTTGGTGTTGATAAAAATGGCTTTTGAAAATCTAAAAGATGATCATGAAAGCCAGGCCTTGTTGGTGGACTTTCTGATGGATTTTAGAAGAGAAATGGAGCAACAAGTCAGAGAACTCTCTGAACAAATTGGGCAAATAAGCTCCTCCCTTGTAAACTCACGGGAACAGATTATAAACAATAGAGAAGAAAAAAGAATGGATCAGATGTCAGGTGAAGTTAAAGAAGTGGAGTATTTTGAAATGGGACACGAGATGTAAGAAGCAATTGTTATAATAACTGGGAATCTTAAGGAAGAAAAAAGACGAAATGTTCAGAGAGCAAGCTGTCTCAAGAAGAGGAAGAATTTATGGATTGAATTCAAGAATAACAGAATGAAAAAGAAGAAAGAAAAACAGAGGGGGGGGGGACTTAAGAAGAAAAAGAAGTGGAAGAACCAGTAGGAGGACTAAGAGGGAACACCAATAAGATAGAGTACAAAGTAAACAATAAGAAGAAGGGCGAAATGGTTGAATAATAAATAGAATTTTTTTTTAACATATTAAATTAAAATAGATGTAAATGAAAATTTGAAATATAAATATTGTGGAAATTAAGTGGTATTAAGATAAATATTTTATTAATTAGATTAAACTAAAGTGGATGAAAAGGGAATTTGGAATATAAGTATTGTGAAAATTAAAGTGGTAAATATATGAAATAAATTAGATGGAACTGCAATTTTGGAATATAAGTATTGTGTAAAATATAGTGGTATTAAGACAAATAAAAGGGTTATTTTATAAAAAAGAAGGTAAATAAAATAAATTATAGATGTCAATTTATTTTGGAGAAAATATTAAACCTGTATTTTGGGTTAATAAATATGTGGTGGATAAGCGAAGTATAATATTATTGTAATTGGAGATATTTGTTTTTAGATGTGATATTAGAAATTAAGAATCAGATAAGAGATTGTATTTTAGAGGTTAGTTTAGTAGTAAGAAGAGTCTATAAGTAAAAATTTGAAGCCTTTTTTGATTGGATAGTTATGGAAAATGATGTATAACATGTTATAAGAGATATTGAAGGAGGTAATACCATGGTAATCGGAGACTTCTTTTTTAGATGTCATATTAGAAATTAAGAATCAGATAAGAAAGATTTTATTTTAGAGACTAGTTTAGTGGTAAGAAGAGTGTATAAGTAAAAGTTTGAAGTGTTTTTTTTCATGATGGGATAGATAAGGTTAGAGGAAAAATATGGAATGTTAAAGTATTAACCAGTTGGGTTAAAGAATATGATAATTTTTGTATTGATTATTAATTTCGTTTGGATTAATGTTTGTTGTAATCGATGGCCACCACCCTCGTGTGTAACCTATGTAGTCCTAGCCCTAAGTCTATCCAATTTTCCTTACCTGTATCTGTAATAAATAAATAAAGCATTTTATATATATATATATATATATATATATATATATATATATATATATATATATATATATATATATATATATATAAAAGGTACAGCCAAAAAACCAGTGGGGGCGGGGCGATGGTACATCACCATGCCCACCTGGGGCGTTGCCCCGCCCACTACATGGGGTGACACGCAGGCCTCCCACACCAGGTGACGCGAATCCTAGTGACGCCACTGTGCACAGGTACAAAATTCAATGGATCCACAGTCCTGCCATGCATTGCTCTGTTTGCCTGCATAGGTACATAGAAACTGATCTTATACTGAGCCAGAATATTGGTTCATCTTGCTCAGTATGACTAGAGCACTAGTGACTTGCGCACACTGACTAGCAGTGACTCTTTCTAGGGCAGGAGGAAGACAGTGCTTGGTGGCAGGTGGAGGTGGGGGAAAAGATGAAGGAGTAAAAGGGGCTGCCTTACCTATAATACCTCAATCCTGAGCTGACTATGCATGTGAGCATGTGCTGGTGAATTGGACGGGGCTTGCAAGGTGTAACCACCACCACTCCCACCCGCTCCAGGTTTCTAAGCAGAGTCTTTCCTGGCCTTCCTGGAGATGCCAGGGACTGAACCGGAAGTCTTTAGTTGCTCTGCCACAGAGTTATAGCCTTATCCCCCCCCCATGCAACTTTATATGCCTAGACAGCAGATCTTCAAGTCGAACCTTTTTTGCTCCACGTGCAGTACACAGTGTAGGCTCATTTATGCATGCAAAGCTGCAAGCACTTTGCTGTCTCTGTCAGAGGCACACTAGACGTGGAAGGGCAAGCTGTCTGCCTCATTCATGCATACACTGGTCAGTGAGGTGTATGTTTGTGCGTGTGTGTTTAATTTTTGTAACAAAAAGGTGCATGTTGGTGACAGGTGCTGCAGCTTTTGACCTCCCTCCCCAGACACATGTGCCATCACTTCAGGTATAATTATTCCAGCTTGCCTCATGAGTGAAAATGAACTGGACTGAGCAGAAAAGTGCCTGACAGAACAAAGTACAGTGTGGGAATTGAACAGGTTCAATTCTCCTCAGACGCGTACCTTTCATTGTCAAAATTAAACTTCCCCACCCTCTGTTTTGTACACACATGAATAAACAAACATGGCTACCCCATTACATCTAGTTTGAGCTTCCCCTCAATGTTATGCCTCATTTGCAGCCCAATCCTGAGGTGCCTGGCGCACAGGGCTGCAGAGGCACCAAAAATGGCTGCTGCCGCATCCAGCATGCTCCAGGCAACCACCGAGGGCTCCTCGGGAGAAGGGGACTTCCATCCCCCGGGTAAAGCAAGCAGCCCTGCAGTGGGGCTACTCAATTCTACGTCGACCCAAAGGTCGGTGTAGAATCAAGAGCCTCCGTGTTGGGCAGTGAGCCTGACACAGAGGTTCTGGATGGTCCTGCCTCCCTACTGCACCGCTCCCTCCCCCTGGAATGCCTCCTCCCCACCCTCTCCCCCTATCCCGCCCTCCCTCCACCTCCCCCCTCCCTGGGACGCCTCCTCCCTGCCTCCCCCCACGCCTCCACCTATCTCTCTGCTGCTCGGCAGTCTCCAGGACCGCCAAGCGGCAGAGCCCAACATTAGCTCAGTGCCATCCAGCGCTGGGCTAGCACTGGCGGAGCACCTTATGCAACATTTGTGACAGTGCGCGCCGGCAGCGAGCCAGTGCGCTGAGCTCAGGATTGGGCTCTTAATCATTTCTATAGCAGTTTTGATTGCACAAAATGTTTTACTAGCCTTATATCATTGATTTGCATAAAAACAATGCTATGAGGTAAGTCAGACTGATTTGTCCAGTGTCACCTGTTGTGCTTCATCTGAACAGCAAACTGAATATAAGCAGGCCAGGTCCAAACGTAACACTCTCTTTTCCTCCAGCCATACCTCCTGAATAGGTACAGCTCCCATATTTTCATATGTGTTCTTGTTATTAAAGTTTGCTGAATTCTTCCCCAATAAAGTATCACAACTCCAGATGTATCCCCTTGGCTGCCAGAATGCCAGTTTTCTTGATCTGGGCAACTTTAGTCGTACATACCAGACTTGTTCCATAATATGTATTAGTGACTTCAAATGTCTCTGGGCAGGTATGTGCATGGAGACAAGCTTTGTGTGAATCAACCTCTCAAACCCAGAGCCAGGTGAGATTCTTATTATAGTGGTGACTGAAAAAAGTGCCACCATAGTCACTCAGAACTGCTGCTCGGCACATCTGCAGTTGGCTGGTTCACACAGTGTGCTTTTCGGTGTGAATGTGCATCCTTGCATGGGTTTGGATTGTTTGTTTATAGAGAAAAATACTGTGCAAAACAGTCATTAGGTTTGAAAATTTTGAAAATTATGATTGTTGCAGCTAGATTTATATGACACTATAAATATTATTGTGGATAGGAATATGTGTTTTATAAAAGGAAAATTCAGTTGTTGTTTTTTTAAGCTGAATGCCCTCCACTCTCTGATCTCTAGGGAAGAAACTGGCACATAGCAGTTGCTCATTTTTCTACTCATAATAACAAATTTTCTAATTCACTGCGAAAGTTAGTTGAGATGTATCCTGACCATGTCAGCCATCCGTGTTCCCACAACTGATCTGACTTTATTTACATTCTGAGGTTAAAATGTATTTAACATTTGCACATCTTTAAGCAGTTAAACCTTCAAACATATCAGGAAAACAGGTCGGAACATGAACACTTAGGGCATTTCCTAGTGACCCCTAAGAGATGTAAAAGCCAGTATTCCAGAATGCCCCTACACATGAAATGACAATGGAAGGTAGTGGCTTGATATACCAAGTGGGACTAAAACTTTGCCAAATTCCAGTGGAATTTTCAAAATGATTGAGGTTGTTTGTATCTACCTGATGATAGTTGCTATTTTGTACTTTCAAAAACAACAACTGAAACAAGGGATCCCATTCTGAGATGACTTGGCAGGACTTGAAACCATTTTTTAAAATGGCATTTGTAACCAGTGATGATTTCACTTAGGCCGCAATCCTAACCAACTTTCCAGCACTGACATAAAGGGCAATGCAACTCCAAGGTAAGGAAACAAACGTTGCCTTATCTTGAGCAGGTCTCCATGACTGCCCCCCAATTGCAGGGCACAGCACATCCCCCACTGATACAGCTATGCCAGTGCCAGAAAGTTGGTTAGGATTGCACCCTTAAGCTCCCTGTTAATTTAACAATATAACAATAGTGTTAATATGCTGTTTCTGTAAAATTACTGTAACCACAACTGCTTTTAGCAGGGTATTGCCACTGACTCTGATAAGACTATGGCAGAGTAAATGGTCAGTGGGTATACAAATCTCCCTTACAGAATGTACAGCATGTACTCGCTCAGAACTAACCTCCCTATACTGTGTGCTTGAAAAGATGACCCAATCCATGTGGAAGTTCTGAAATACAAACTCCACAGAAATGAATGGGAAGAATTATACAAGAATACAACTGCATGCTGGTTGTGCCTCCCAGTTCATATCTGAACATCTTAATTCAAATGGCATGAATTATGAAATTAACTGGTTAAAATTAAAATCAACAAGATGGCGAGTCTGACACTATTGGACTGTTTTCCTCTTTCTGAAATTAGAAACCTTCAATAATAAATGGGGTGCTACTCAATCAAGCAGAGTTCCTTCAGTCAAAACCTAGCAGTAATACTTTCAAGATTTGAAAATTGCTATTTTGCAAGGTATCTCTGCCTTATGGAAGACAGCTATTTACTGCCCCCCCTCTCTTTACGGTTCTGTTTAGAAAAAAGAGACGAAAGTATCAAAAAGCTGTAACCTTTCTTAGAATGATATGTGACCCCCTGTTACCTTTTGATATTCCCTTGATTTCTAATTGTGTTTTTCACATTTTTAGCAAAGGAAATACAAAAAAAAATCAGATATGTAACCTATATTGTTATACTTTAATGCGATGTTCTACTTTTCTGTTTGTAGTTCTTGAAGTTTTTGTCTTACTTCATTAAACATTTAATAAATCACTGCCAGTTTTGTGACAGATTTTAACCATAACACAAACAGCAGGAGGTGTAAACTCAGTTCAGTTTGGATAGGCATATAATATCCATGTCGACATCATCGTCCCCTCCAGGCATATTGGCAAAACGACCAATGGAAGCTATGCTTTTTCCGACAAAGCTTCGAAAATAAAGTTTTCTTCTTTTATCTTACTACAAATCAATTGGAGCCCTTACAGCAAAATCCTATAAAATAACTTCAAACGCCACTTCTTAGTCTGAAAATTTGTATTATGGCTAAAACTCTTTGAAGTTTTTATGACTGAAGTTTGGAGAAAAATGATTTAAGTGCTATCTGCTAGACATCAGAGTGTCAAAATTTCACTCAGTTTTTCTTGACATATAAACTGCTACCTACTGTATGTTTTTAGGGAATTTTTTTTTGTACTTGCTTTTAACCATCTAACCCAGTTTGCCTGATAAAAGTTACTTAACTGCAGTTTATCCCATTGAATTAATCCCCTTTAAAGGTTCAGCAGCCTATAACTGATTATTTTACATTAAAAAGAAACACAACTTGTCCCAAGCAATCCAGGTAGTTAAAAAAAAAAAGAGCATCTTCTTTGTCATGTTGATTTTAAGCATGTGAAGAAAGCATCAAAATCTTTATAGAACCTGCAGCAACGCTTGTCCTGGACTCATGAAGAAGAGGAAACAGACTGGGGACACAGTCTAGAAAATTTGCAGTCCTAAATGGATCCTCAAGGAGGGTGAGACACTCCTCGGGATATTTTTCTACAGTGAGAGCCTCTGAGGAAAAACAGAAGTGCTAGCACTAAATTCAGGTCACAAGGGTTTCATAATGCTTCTTTTGAAACAAGCAGATGAAATGCATGTGATTTACATGTCTTTCAATGCTCCCAAAGAAATGCGGGTGAACAGTCTAAGATTAATCTTTTTTTTTCTGTTGATGTTTGAGTAGCAAAGCCTGTATGGTATATTGGTGTATCTGTCACAAGTTATACTTCTCACAGTGGGGCTTTTCTGAGTTGTGCAGACCACCTTCAGTAATTATGGAAGGTCCCTTGGAAGGTTCATGGAAGAATCTAAGGACCCAATCCTATCCAACTTTCCAGCGCTGATGTAGCCACGCTAATGGGATGGGGTGTGTGCTGCATCCTGTGGTGGGAGTGCAGTCATGGAGGCCTCCTCAAGGTAAGGGAATGTTTATCCCCTTATATTGGAGCTGCATCGGTGCTGGAAAGTTGCATAGGTTTGTGGCCTTTGAGATGATTATTGTGTAGTGCTTAAGCTCCATAGAATTGGGAGCTGGATTTTATTGAATGCTCTAATGTTCTTCAAAAAAACAACTAAATTAATATAGCAGGTAGAGAGAAGTGAAAAACCACCTGAGTTTTGACACCAATATCAGCTATCAAGATCTTACATTGCCAAGTCTCAATAACTTCTAGATAGTAGCTCCTGTGCCTAATGATCTCAGATTTTCATTATGAGGCAAATTCCACTTTGGCCTTCATATTTTAGAAGTGTTCCATGCTTCTTCATTAAGGGTTCTACTAAAAGTTGCTACTTGCTGATACTTATCAATCTTGGAAAACAGCAGGGTTGTTAAATACGCAGTGTTCCTCATACTGAAACACTGGCAGTTCAACCTAGATCCATGAGGGTTCATTTTCTTCCATTCAGTGATCTGCATCCCAGGAGACAGGAGATGTGGATTCAAATCTTGCTTATATGCAGGTGCTCAATTAATCAGGCGCAAAGAGCACATCTGTGTATTGACTCTCTCCATGGAGGTGAATGAGAAAGCCACTGCAAATGGGGAGCTGAGGTTCCATGAGCAGAAGTGCTCCTCTGCTGAAAATAAATTGTTAATTAGGGTGAATATGTTTTGGATCAGTATTGTCTCTGTTTAGTGAATGCTGGTAACAGTAGAACAAAGCTACCTTTTTCATTCTGCTCAACTGTAAATTTCTTACTTTGGGTGCATATAAGGATTTTCTCCCTGATTTTAGGTAACATACAAAGCCTCCCAAGACTGATTTCATAGTAAACTAATAAAACCATGGCAGTCAACAGAATTTCTAAAACAGACTCTAATCTAGTAGTAATTGGTGATGGATGAGCTCGTATGCCCCTGTCCTCCAATTTGCTATGGGCTCCAGCAAAAACAATTTACAGGTGGGCTCCTGTATCCATGGATCAGGTTTTAGTGAATTCAATTATATGCTGATCCACAGATCTTGGGAGCTCTGCACCCCCTCCCCCGCATGCCCATTAGTGTAGTCTAGAACCTTACCAGGATGAAAATGGATCTTTCTCTTCTGAGTCCTTTCTAGAGTTTGGGTGCTGCCTCATTCTACTTGAGGCAAAATCTGGTAGCAGTACAAGTTTATGATGTCACAATTGTTTTTGTTTCTGACGGTTTGTAGATACTTTTTTCTCTTTGGGAAGATAGCTGACAGGATGCCTTGCTGGATGTCAGAGCTGGAAACTAAAGATGAACTAAAATTCAACTGGATTCCCTAAGATTTAGTGTGCTAAATCTAGTGTCTCCAACTAAAAATCTGGAGACAATGTATTTCATCCTAAGTTCTCATTCTGAAAGCACTTCAGTTTGCATGAAGGGTGAAGCACAATTTTCACGGATCCCTCCTTTCCCCAGCAATGCCTCCTTCTCCCTATGCCAGTGCTTCCTAAATCACCTGGCTGGCAATACCATTCCCCAGTGCTATAACCTGGAAGTAAATGGTGATGACATGAAACATGTCAGGGGATGATGTCACCAGTCACTGGAGCCTAAAAATTTCAGTTAGGAGGCGACAGCAGGCAGGTGGGCTGTTTCAAGTGCCTGCTGCACTGAGCCTCCTTCCGCTATTTTTAGGCTCGTGCTGTGGTTTCAGTGCCATACAGAGGGCCTCCTGCAACACTCCAGATGGTGTCTTGTGATGCCCCGGGATGTTGCCATGCACAGATTGGAAACCCCTGCTCTATGCCTCCTGAACAAGACCAACCAATCCCTGAGACCAGTTAGTCACTTCAGGCAGCAAATTGGTGAGTGGGGTACCCATCTCTGTCTGCCTTCTTGCCTCCACTGCTCCTCCTTCTCATCCACCCCTTGGATTTGAAAAGGGAGCGGGGGACAGAGAGGAAGAAGGAATGCGAGTGGAAAGAGAGTACTGACCTGGAGTACTGGAGAGTGGAAGAAGCGGGGGTGGCACACCATTAGGTAAGTTTGGGAAGGATTTTCCATGCTGCCGCAGGTGTCGGGAGGTCTTGGGCAGACCCTGCCTCTGAATATGTGCTCCTGAGGATGGAGGACCTTTGGAACAAGATGGCAAGTGGCCCAGTTGGTAAAGCAAGATTGGTGAAAATTATGCTTCCCTCTTTGTGTGAACAGTTTCTTCCATTCATGGAACAACAGCAGGATACAATGTATGTTGGCAAAGGGACATTGGATTTCCTGCTGTTGGAGCCCGCTTGGGCAGGATGTTGTCTGCAGAGGTGTTGCAGGTCCAAGGAGACCCGTTGTGGAGAAGGAAAAAGATGGGGGGGATGGGGGGAAGATGGGGGAAGGATAAGATTGGGCTCTCAGTACCATGCATTTCCTATTAACATACAATGCTGCCATATAATAATAGATATAAACATTATATTTGTTATTACACGTTATATTTTTTTCCTATTGAATTGTACATGTGTGACACAAACTCTGAAGTCTTTTCTCACCTCAGACCAGTTCTCAAATTGATCAGTGTGCAACTGACCACCTAGTGGAACTTCAAACAGTCAGCGCACACTAACCATTGTGCTAACGCAGCCATTTTCAACCACTGTGCCGTGGCACACTGGTGTGCCACAGGGATTTGGGGGAAGATAATTTATTAGTAGGGCCAATGGGAGATGTGAGCCTCCCGCCCCCCGCCACTGACAGCATGGTGTGCCTTGTCGATTGTCAAAAACCTGATGGTGTGCCTTGACCATTTTAGTGCCTTGTCAGTGTGCCCTGAAATGGAAAAGGTTGAAAGTCACTGGGCTAACGTATCAGTCCTGAACATCATCTCACAAGTGTAATATCCACTTGGTAAAGTAATTACATAAAACACAAATAGGGGATGATAAAACTCCATCTGACAACATAAATTAGACTTTGCAATCCCACTCACGTATATCAACATTTTAACTAATGTCAGTGTCTCCTGTTTCTTATGAGTTGTGACACGGAGAAATATTCCTGTTATGAGTCCGACAGTTGCAATGAAAGGTAAAATAAATGCCAAGATTTATTGTTGCTTTAGCAACCCTTGAGCTTTATTGTTCATTTAATTCAGTACAGATCAAGATTTCTTTTCTTTAGGCCAGACCTAAGAAAGCCCAGTGGGCTGTTGCTTTTATTGCTGCAGTCCTCATGGACAAGGAGAAGGCTAGTAGCCTCCTGTTCCTCCTTAATGACAACAGTGATTGTGATGGCAAGGTCTTGCTATGCCTGGATCAAAATCTGGCTCACAGATATGGTCAACTATGTAGCCTACCTCTGTCTGCTAGGTCTGAGCCCATGCTTACTGAAATAAGGGATTCTAACTTGGGGTTTAAATAAAATAAAAATAAAGTGTGCAGAACAGGGCATGTCTATAGAGCTGAATTTTAAATGATCAAGTGGCTGAGACATGGAGTTTTGGGTAGATTTGGTTCTGGCCTGACAGATTTTGTTAGGTCACTAGGTAAAATTTGGCAGAGCAAAGGAGAGTCAATAAAAAAGCATACTGAATGAATAACAAACCCAAAATTCTTGGTTTATTCAACTGTTACCCCTGCTAACTGGGTAAGAGGCTCTTTTTAAGTGGGAGCTCTTCTTTTATTTAGTAGGGGAAGAGTAACTGGCCTTCCTCACCCCAGCACTGTCTTTTCCAGTGGCTGTCTGCTGGTGTTCTTTTGCATCCTTTTAGATTGTGAGCCCTTTTGGGACAGGGAGCCATTAGTTGTTTGTTTGATTTTCTCTGTAAACCGCTTTGTGAACTTTCTGTTGAAAAGCAGTATATAAATACTGTTAATCATCATCATCATCATCATCTATGACAGCCCAGCCATAATGCTGATGGAAGCAGCCACTTCAAGTGGTGGGCTGGAGAGCGATGGTAAATTGACAAGGGACATTCCACCCTCCATGTCTGACTGCTGCCCCCTCTGGCCTGCTACCCACCCAGCTGAGAGCAAGCAAGAGGAGGACTGGGACATTGGTGGCCCATCTTCTCCTCCAATGATGTTGCTGCAAGCAGTTGCAGCAGCTGAGTTGCGGGAAGAAGCAGTGGCATGGTCCTGATCATGGTCCTGTTTCATGAGCAAGCATAATAGGATCACTCACCAACTCCTCCTTCTTCCCTGCCCAGCAAGAAGGCCAGGTGAGCAAGCAGGAAAAAAAGATGAAGCCCATCTACCACAATTGACTCCTCCCACTTGCTCCCACCTGACCCTGTTCACAACAACAGGGCTGTGTGGAGCATGTTGGGAGCTCTCCCAGGTGGACAAAGGGCCTGAAGATTTAAAAAAAGGGGGGGGGGAAATGGGGCTCCCTATGGCTCCACCATCATATCACAAGGATCATACTGGGCCATTAAACATTGTTTTGAGGGTCATGGCCAAATGAGACAAGAAAAATGAGATAGGGCCTTTTGGGTGGCAGCACCCTCATTGAGGAGCTTACTCTTCCAAAAGGCCTGCTAAATAAATATATCCTGTTATTTTTAGTTATCAGATGAAAATGAAATTATTTCAGAAGGCATTTGAAAGTCTTAGCCAGGTTCTGTTTTAATCCCATGGTGATCTTTAAATCCGTGTATTAGACTGCATATTGTTTTATGCTAATTTAATTGTCAATTATGCATTTATACACTGCACTGAAAGCTTCTTCAATGCCTGCAGCCGGTGAGCTGGTTGGCTAAAACAGCTTCCTTCTCAGTTTTGGGGGCCTGCTGAAGCCAGAATTCCCTATACAGGCCTCAACTGATACACCATATTTGCAGGAGACTTTTCCTGGCATGGGGCACAACTAGAGAGATCAACCTTTCTTGGCAAGGAGTGAGTGAATCTTGTAATGGCCACCATTATCATCAGACCAAAAAGGATGGGCATTAAATAAAAAGGAGTTATTTCGGAGAAGACAGCAGTCAGGTTGCTTTCTTTCTGAATGCGCATAATTATGTTCATAATTAATTCCACAACACGGTGAAAGTTCTAGAATGAAATTCTGCACAAATAGCCAAAGAAAATATTAGATCTGTAACTAACCTTAACTTACAGCTCAATCCTAACTAAAAGCCCCCCTGCCAATGCAACTACACATGGAGTCTGCTGCATCTTGTGGGAGGGGGCAGTTGCAGATGTCTCCTTGAGTTAAGCTAGTGCAGAACAGAGTGGGAAGAAGAGAGGGAATCTGTGCTCCTATAGTTGGCTGCAGCAGCGGGTTACTGACACTGCCGCCATTTGCAGCAATGGTTCCAAAATGGCCTCCACATGACCATTTACAACAGTGGAATGTTTTCCACTATTGCAAAACCCAAGGTAGGATTGGGCTGTTAAACACTAGTATGTATTTTCTTGGGATGTTGATTTTTTTTTTTTTCACTTTTGAGCTCAAAGCACCTCTTCCTGTGCTGAATTTGCCCTTGTGCTTGGCATGCACTCTCCCTTGGGGGGAAGAAAGGAAAGTGGATCACCTTGTGTGCTAGTGAAGACTAGAGCATTTTAACAAACAAAAATACTTGGACGTATATTGAGTTTAGCAGGCTGCCTGGAATTTCTTTTTGCATAGACTGCATTGTATTGAAAATTTTGGAAAAAAAAAATTATACTAAAACTATAAACACTTACGTATGTAACAGTCAGAAGTAGACACACACACACACACACACACACACACACACACACACACACACACACACAAATGCAAACTTTGTTTGGTGCACCAATAATGCCACAGAATTCAGTACAGTTGGTTTCCCATATCCACAGATCTGGTATCTGTGGTTACGCTTATTTGCGGATCTCTCCCCCCCCTGCCCCCATACCCATTAACTTTGTTTTGATTCTTACCACTAGCACCAAGGTAGAATGCATCTTACTCTTACTAGTTGCTATTAGTATGAAGCTTATAGACAGACAAGTAGGCAGGAAGCCTGAGGGAACAACCAGAGAACATTAACAGGAAGCAGTCACTTATAGTAACTAAATGAAAGCAAGACACATTTAATCTTGGTGCTAGCAGTAAGAATCAAAACAAAGTTAACGGGCATGGGAATGTCTGTGTGTGGGCTGTGGAGACAGGGTTCCCCCATATTCACAGTTTCCATATCTGCAGGGGGCCTTGGAACACATTCTCCCTCCCACCTGCATATGGAAGGATGCCTATAACGATATTACAATATTCAAAAATCATTTTGAAAAAACCAATTAATTAGCAGGAAAAGTTATCATAAGGAATTGTTCATCATTGAATAAATACAAAACAAAGGAGAATCAAGCTGCTCCTTGAAATTATTTTTAACAGTTCTTACAGATTTTACTTCTATATAAATGGCAAGATGAGGATATGTGTTAAACTGGAGAAATGATTTCACTGCAATATGTTCGATGATATTAATATCTGAAGGTAACCTATACCTACAAAGTACTGGTTTGTGGGAATCTTAAACATGAATTAACGTCTGCTAACCTCTGATTCAAATATATGTTGACCACACTTTGGCTTCAGCCAAGATGAAAGTATAATTGTGCATGCAGATATGTTCTAAATTTGGGGGGGGGGGGAGCATGTAGATTCTGAAGTTGGTATACCACCTGCTTGACACATACTCCAAAGCAAAGGATGTATTCTCAATTGGCATCTCATATTTATTCTCACATAAACCCAGAGGTTGGCCTCACATGGTGTAAATCTTCCTTTTAATCAGTATGACCATTATTCAGAGCTATACATGTGTCAGGACTTTCCAGTTGCTTCTTTTACTTATTTATTGAAAATATTGATCCTTTGTCTTTCAATATGCGCCAAATGCTCACAAACTCTTTCCGCTATGTCTGCATTTATAGGAAGAATGAGGAACTTGTGTTTGTGTATGGTGCTTCCCATGAATAGTCTGGACCACTGAATTATAATCTACATTATTGCACTCCAACTGTCTTAATGCAAACCCAGTGGGTTGGCTACCTATTCTAAAAGAGACCATTGGTAGATGGAAGTGAAATGCTTCTTATTAGGATAAAAGCTACCCAATTAACTGTTTGGAGTACATCTAGGGAAGCCATTTGTACTGTAAACTGATCCATTAAATGCATTCTTTTCAAACATCAAGACCATTACTGATGACCATAACCAATTTTTGGTTTACTTTGAGGGAGCAAACAATGGCCAGTTTTCACTACTACTACTATCTTATTTTACAAGCATTAATGAACAATTAGTCAGCACTGGCACTCTTTCCGTCAGTAATCCCATAGTAGGATCACTAATCTCCGCCACTAGCGGCTAATGATGAAGGTCTCTTAAGCCTTACTTCTTATCTCAGCCAGTTCTTAGTACTTGCATAAGTATGCTCTCTGAAAAGGGGGCCCCCCTACTGCTCTGTAACTTGAATACAAAAGGCTGGTGAAATTTTTGAAGGGTTTGCAGTTCAATAACACTTCTATGCTTGTGTTTGCCTTCCTACTACAACAAACACCAGTGATCAGGAGAAGACTATGGAGGTCACTGGGGGCCCTTCATTTCCATACGTGTTCTAATACTTATAAGAATGTATTCATGCTCTTGCCTACCTATTCCTGTGCAGCCCAAACATAACAGCTAAACTGGAAGATCGAACATGAGAGAAGAGGCAGATTCAAACAGTATTTCTCTGCAATGTGCCGGCTTTCTGGCTTGCCAAAGCAAAACCAAACCAAAACAAACCTTGAAAGAATTATTGCAGTTAAGCTTCTGGATGTCCTGGAATGATAAAGCAAATTCACTGGACATATTCTACTCCCTCTTTCCTTTTTTACCATTTGAACTGTATGCGCACCTGTGTATTTTCTAGAGGTGCCTCCAAATTTTTTCCCTAAAGTCAAATTTGCAGCAAATGTTCTGAGAACTTGCAGAAAACTGAAGGATACTAGCAAATGTTTATGGATTTCAAGGCCACCACTGGATTTTACCAAAAACTAATTTCAAGCAAAAGAATCTCAATAAGAGCCCAATCCTGAGCTCCACGCACCGGTTTACCGCGGCGCACAGTGTCGCAAATGTGCCATAAGGCAAGTGTCGCAAATGACCCCTAATGCCAGGCAAGCACCCATGCTAGCCTAGCGCTGGCCGGCACTGGGCTAGAGTTGGATGGGTGCCCGGCCTCTGCCACTCAGTGGTCACACAGACTGCCGAGTAGTGTAGAGGTAAGCAGGGACATGGGGGAGGTGGGGAGGAGGCGTTTCAGGGAAGGGGGAGGTGGGCAGAGGGTGGGGAGGAGCCATGATGGGGAGGTGGAAGGAGGTGTGCCGGAGGGAGAGAGGCGGGACCGGTGGAGCAATCCAAAGTCTCCGCGTCAGGCTCACCACCTGACATGGAGGCTTTTACCTCATTTACTCCATTGTGGGGCTACTCTTTTTACCCGGGGAAGGGGATGAAGGGGCACCTTCTCCCGAGGTGCCACACATGGCTGCCTTGGGCGCACAGGATGCAGCCACACTCCCGGGCAGCTCATGATTGGGCTCTTAGGTGAAATTTCTCATCAGCGTTCCATGCATCCTGAATCCTTCCCCCACTCCCCAAACCTACTACTAGTGGTATCATGTAATTTCTTTGCACAGAGTTCCATTAAAAACAGTCTGGTTCCTAAGCTATCAGAAAGACTTAACTGAAATGTAGTTTTCCACTTCTATGAACAAGATGCTTCTCTAATATGTACCACCTGGTTACACCAGTGTGAAAGTGCTGTGTGTTGAAGATCAGAAAATAATTCTCAATTATGTGTAGAAGCAATTATGTGTAGAAATTATGAGTAATTCTCAAATACGTAAATGAAGACTATAAAAGGATAAATAAGGAATAAGCCTATAGGTCTACTTAACTCAATAGTGTCTATTCCAACAGTGTTGTACTGAGTGGCTGAATCACTTCTTTTGGTAATGCCTGGAAATGAAACAAGAGTCAGCAGTGCTGGTGGGGAGATCTGTGTGGCCCCATAATGCTGCATCCCAAACTAGGACCACCGATGGAGATAGGATTTGCACCAACCAGCGTGGGGGCTTGGAGAGATAGGCGAGGAGGGGTGTATGGGTGAACAGGGCGGATCAGGCCTGGAAGGGGCAGGGTCAATGGGGGCCGCTTCCACCGTATCCTAATGCCCCTCCCAGGCCAGCAAGCATTACACCAGCCTCCTCGGACATCCACCAGCTAAACACTTGGCAGAAATCCAAGGAGCCCCATTGAGCTGATTGGGGCTTTACGTGGAGTAAGGGAAAAAAATATGCCCTTACTCAGAGGAGACCTCTAGCCACATCCCAACTTGTGCTGGATAAAATGCAGGCCATGAGGTCTGACTGTGCCAGCAGGTTAGGATTGGGCTGCCCAACTTTCAACATTTAAATAAGTGTGTTCTATCCATCTTTCTTTCCGTTTCAAAGGATGGAATAAATCTATTGACAATGATTCCTGCTTATGAAGCACTAGAAATCTCACACATTAGTTTCCATTTACAGCTCTTGTATGGAGGTGAAGGAGTATAGGACAAATCACAATGTAATATTAGAAGTCCTTGTAGTGATAAATAGTGGCTAAGGCATTGCCTTCTACCACACCACTGTGCAGAAATGAGCTTGAACTTGGTTTGGTGGTACTTTTAATTGTGTGGAACCTGACCTGGAGTACCATTGGCCCAATGGCATCTTCACCTTTTCAGAAATCGTAACATAACAAATGATAATTACTGATATTCTTTCTGTTCAAGATAAAGAATGTGTTACGTTGTTTAATCTGTGACACCTCTAACTTGGGGTTGAACTAGGTATAACTCATTTCATTTCACATACTGAACAATGTTAAGCAATAGGGGTGTTTTTTTTTTAAGAAAAATAGTTCATATTGTATAATATTGTTATGTAAATATTTTCTTTAATGTTCTGTTCAGACAATATTTTTACCATGTGAAGTAGCTGATTTCACAATTACAGGATGCATACATTGTAGCATATTGTTTTTAAAAACAGAGAGAGAGAGAAGTTAAAATGAATTGTGAAACAATTATGAATGTAAGAAATCTTATTCTGCTGTTGCACACAGCTTCACAGAAATCTGATGCTCTTAAAAAACACCCTTATTTATATCGATCATGTAGTGAAGTAAAGAAAAAAGCTAAGTGATGAGAGTTGCAAAAAGATAAAAAAATTGCAGCAGATGAAGTAGGCATCAAAATTAAGCTAATATGAAAGAAAAATCTTGATGCAAAATTCCCACTTCACAGATATCTAATCTGCTAAATAGTCTTTTCATTTTTTTTCCTCTCTAAATCATATATTCATTATCCAAATTGCCTGTTCCCAGAGTGATAATATAGTGTGTTGTAACATGCCCTGACAGGACACAAATTGACTCTTTGCGCTGAGATTCTACACAGGCAATGTAAAGGAAATATCTCACTCTATTATCTGTTGTCTGTATGAGCCAACAGATTACATGGTTCACTGAGTAGCTGAATAACTTTTAGACAGTTTGCTCATATCTATTTACACATTTTCCAGGGGAAAAAAATGCATTAGCACCAGAATAAATGTCTCCCTTTCACTCTTTCCCCCTTTCCCCCTTATTTGTGTGTGTGTGTGTGTGTGTGTGTGTGTGTGTGTGTGTGTGTGCGCGCGCGCACCAAACAAAGTATATCAGAAAGAAGTCAGGAAGATTTGCCTTCCTTGTAGGAAAGGTGGGTGAAGCTGCCTGATAGCAGTTGGGGCAGGGTCCCTGTATCAGTGGCAGACCTCCCATTCATTTCATGGGGGAAATGCCCCGGGTGTGGAGCCTCCTGCCTTTAGGATCCTGCAGAAGGCTCACTGAGGCTCCTGAAGGGGTTGGAAACTGTGCTTCCATTTTTCTGAAAGCACAGTGCAAAATATCAGGGAGGCCTCCGGAAGTTTCCCCTATGCAGCCTGGGGTCGCACGAGGCTCCTAAGCTTCCAGTAAGTGTGTGTGTGTGGGGGGGGAATTTGCACATGGGGGATGGCGACATCCCATGGGGGGCACCATCGCGGACCTTTGCCTGGGGATGCAGGGCTGGGGAGGTCCGCCACTGCCCTGTATCACTGAAGAGAGGATTTTGATAGGCAGCCAAGAGGAATTGTGCTCTGGCAATCAAACACAGGAATGAAATTTATCTTTACACAACTATTCTATGTACAGGAGTATTGCCCCTATTTGCATCTGCCCACCATAATGATTAGCTCCTTCCAACTCACCTCTTTATTCATTTTGGTCTTGCAAGGTCTCTCATCTTGGGCTCTTTCCAAGAATATGCAAAGAAAATTCATAAAGAAGTCAGGAGAGCAAATGCACAGCTCCCCCACTTAACAAGTACTCTAAGGGCGCAATCCAAACCTGTGCTGCAGGAGGCTTGCGCTGCATCCAGTGCAGGTTTGTTGGGTGCAGCGGCTCAGCCAGGGGCAAGGGGAAACTCTACCCCTTACCCCTGGGTAAGGGCTACGTGCCCCAATGGGTCTCCTTGGACCTGCACCACCTCTGGAGGTGGCGCAATTCTGAGGAGAGCAGAGCTGCTTGAAGCCACTCCATTCTCCCTGGGGATGGGAGTTGGGATCCAGCATAACCGCCGGGTACCAGCCCCGCCACCAGCTCCTCGCGTGCGCACCCCCAGGGCTGCCCATCTATGCCAGCATCACTGCCAGTTAGGATTGCGCCCTTACTCTTATAAAGAGGGAAAACCAGTAGTTACTGTCTAGTGACATCTTTAAAGCTTGGATTTTAATCATGAAGATTCAAACCTTAAGGATGAGGTCTACAAGAGCTTTCTTATCACCAGCACTCCCCAGCACTGGTTTCCCCCTGCTTCACAATAGCAGACTTGATAAATAGGAAACTGATGGGAAAGGGCTGGCCAGCCAAAATAAGCCAGACCTGATCTCTAAAGCAGGTTTGAACCCAGCTTCTACTGAGGCTGGGATTTCTGAAATGGGGATGTTTGATTTCACCAAAATCTATTAATAACGGAAGGCATTTGTAATCTTCTTTTACTGTGAAAGCAATAACTGATAGAATGAATGCTGGAAAACCCTGGTCAGACCCTTTGTGCTTCCAGTTAAGAGTAGGGCCAGGAAATAGCTCAGACACCTTGGAGTACCAGTGCCATTGGATGGATCCATAGTTTGACTCAGTACAAAACAGCTCCATATGTCCTAAGTTTTCTTGCCAGAGAAGAACATCTACTACGACTACAGGTGGAGCCTCGGTATCAGTGGGGTATCTGTTCTCAAAGCTCCCGCATGTACAGAAAATTGTGAATAGTCAAATCCATGATCTTCGGCCCCATAAGCCCTCTGAAGGGGACCAAGCTGTGCTCCTGGAGGGCTTCCCCAGGCATCAGAATACCTTATATGGCATAAAAACGTCACTTCCGGTTTCCCCCTAGGAGACTGGAAGTAGTGTTTCTTCGGCTGAAATGGCCATTCTGAAGCCTGCAGAGGCAGTGGGCAGACACGCACTGCCTCTGTGGGCTTCAGAAGGCCCTCCAGAGGAGACCGGAGCAAAGCAAAGCTCCGGTCATCTCTGGAGGGCTCAGATGGGGCCAAGACTGACCCTTGTTGACCCAGATCCATGGTTAGATAATCCGCAAATACAGAGGCCCCACCCGTACTATGACAACAGTGATGACAACAACAACAACCACTACTACTACTCCTACTACACCATCAAGGTGCAAGGCACTTTAGGAAGTACAGGCGTACAGGTCCCTGCCTCAAGGAGCTTGAAGTCTAAAATGGGGCACAGATGACAAAGCAAAGGAAAGGAAGGGAAACGGAGGTGAGGATCAAGAGGAAGATGATGTATTTTTTTAAAATTATGCGTGCTTAGACTTTACTGCATTCAGTAATGGTGACTAAGGAAAACTATGCCAAAGGTGTCATAGAAAAGGTGAGCTCTGAGGAGAATTGGAAGGAAGTAAAAGAAGTGGCACCATGTGAGTATTCTGAAAGGCAGTTCCTAAAGGTGCCTTTCCACCAGCATTTCAATGTGGATATGAATATGCATCCCTACCCTTCTGGGCTGCTACTTGTGGCAGTCTTCCAGGGATGTTCTCCCCCAAATTGAAAGCAATTTGCAAGTTTTATGTTTAAGTTTCACGTTACCACTCACTGGAGCAGAGCCAAACCCACCCTCTATTTTTGGAAACTTTGCTTGTGATGTATAAAAATGACCCCTTTTTAAAATATGGCACTGATTTCAAAAATGTCCACCTGTACCTTGACATTGCCTCCACCTCTTATTCTTTCATTTGCCTGCATGGTTTCTAAGGCATGCCTGCGTCACTCAGTGCCAGGTTACCCAGGGGAAGGGGACGAATAACCCCTTCCACCAAGGAGACGCTGGCTGATGCCTGGCACACATAGGATGCAGTGGCAACCATTTTGGTATTATTGCTCCTCAGGGTGCTGGGCAGCTTGGAATTGGGCTGCAATTCAGAAAAGAGAAAGATGCAATAACTCAGGGGAACATGGTACCAAAACAGCACCTGCTAAGGGCAGCAGTTGCAAGATATTCAAAAGAGAACTATTCATACAAAGTGTTTTTCATGAAATTTTTTACCCTTCTGTCCTCCAAAATATTTTTGTTCCAGAACTTGAAACTGGAGAAGATGTGGCCCATCGCTCCTACTCACTCATAGATATTAGTGGATGATATTATGTTAGGACTGTGCAATTCATTGACATTGACATTTTGCATTTGTAGAACAGAGCCTGCGTGGAAGCAGAGGTGTAACTCTGCTCGATCAGCCTTGGACTTTTGTCAGGCACGGAGTGACGATTGCATTTATTTATCATGATGCACTGGAATCATTTGTTCAAGATGGGAGAGTCCCCAATGTAAGCCTTCCGTGCAATCCACCAAGTTGTACAGCAGTCATTTTTGGTTGATTGGATCCCTTGCCTGCCTATTTGGGCAACAAATCTGGCTAATGGAAGATGCAGCTGTGACAGCCTTTGGTGCACCCTTATTGAAAATTCAGCTACATAACCCCCCTTGAACTGTTTATCTTATGTACTTATTTAAATAACATTCAGACTGACAGGTTTCTTATTTCTGGGCTTTCTTTTTACACTTTAATGTATACCTTATCAACTGAAGCTCCAGTACGACCAAATTTTGCATGTTTTTGATTTTGCGCATAAACCGAAGGGCAGAATTCCAGTCTGTGTCCTTAGTCATTCAGGTTTTATTTTCCCTGAGCCCTTTGAACAAGACTTCAAACCAGGCAAGAAGAAAAAAATACAACCCAAACACAGATTCGCTTCTTGTGTCTATACAAATATGCAGAAAGAAGCTGGGAATGTCAAGTCTGAATGTGGCCAAATCTGATTGAAGCTTTAACCATGTTCTGAACAGAGGCAGCCAACACCAGCAAATCAGCTTTATTCAAGGGCGGGAAGGCTTTCAGGAATCGAGCTGTGCACAAATTATTCATTGTGAATAAATTATCCAATTAATTTAGCCTCTTTTCTGGTCATGAATCATTCAGAAACTGCTCCTGACATCAGCAAACACCAGTCATTATTTTCCCAAGTACAGTCTTCGAGGTAGTTTGTCAACTACAGTATTTATTTTCATCTTTATTCTATGTGATTGCCTGTTGCATCTGTCATATAAAGTACATGGATAGATGTGTCTCTGGCTCCTATATGACCAGCCTGAGTTCTGCTGAGGTATGGCCCTTAACAGTCTCTTCCACATTGACTACTCATTCATCACAAACTTTGCCAGGTCTGAACAGACCTTATAGATCTCCAGTCTCCACAGTTCCTTTTAGACCTTTTCAGTGGGTTTTCAGGTTATTAATCTGCATGCACGCATCTGTGTACATTGTGGGAAGAATCAACTGCCCCTCTGCAAGAGTCTGAATCTCGAGAAAGCACACACTGAAACACAGGCAGCTCCCACTTTAGAGATTTCTTCTTATCTTCATTTTAAAGAGCAATTGTCCTGGTGCTCCATCCAACATACCCAGCACAGGCCACACAGGAGGGTCACACATTCTAACAATGTTGCTGAAGGCTTTGATGCATATCAATTACAATATTCATAAAATAAGAATAACCTACTGCTGGTTGGCAACCTTCAGTCTTGAAAGACTATGGTATAAGCCTATAACACCTGGTATTCCCAGGTGGTCTCCCATCCAAGTACTAACCAGGCCTGACCCTGCTTAGCTTTCAAGATCAGACAACATCAGGCATGTGCAGGGTAACAGTTGCTGCTGGACCTACTGCTATATTTGGCCATATTCCTGTTACCTAACATTAAACATGCACATTACCCTAGTTTCTCAGAATTTAGTTATAAAATGTTGGTATACACAGTAACGACCCTCCACCTCCCAAATCATCCATTGTTCATAAATGACTTCCCGAACTCTATTGACATGCCTCAACTAGAATGTATGTCTTGACTATCAATATGTCTTGGTACAACTAGGTTCACATGCTTTGTTATGAACAGGCAAGACCAAGACCCATTTCCAAGAATCTTCAGCTAACAAGCGTGCATCTTCTAGCTTGCTCCAAGAAAATGGTTATACTGTACACAGAGGTTATATGGATTTTACAATACAATGGTAAAATGTGTGGCATACGGTATAGGATATAGGCATACATGAGACAGCTCAGGGTCACTAATGGTGATAACATGCATGTACACACACAGATTAGGTTCCTTCAACTTCAGCAGCTAAAGGCCTGCCCTACTGGATGAACTTTATTCATCCAAACATTTCCCAACTTCTTAGTGGCTTACTGTGGTTCCACTTTTCAATGACTCTCGCACTCATAAAAGTGTAACACTGTTGAACCAAAGAATTTACCATATCCAGGGCTGGCCTAGTGATGAGTCTGACTGAAGAAGCCATTTCAAGTGGTGAGTTGGGGAAGTAGCCACAAACTGAAGAGCACTGCCCTGCACCTGTGTCTACCTGCCAATCCCTTCAGCTTGCCACTCACCAAGCAGCTTTGGTCAGCTCTCTGATCCTCTTCCCCACTTACTGGGAGTGACCAGGGATAGGACTGGGGCAGCACCTGTAGTACTACTGGAGGTAAAAGGGGGGGGGGGAAGCTGCTGCTGCTGCTACCACCAACTTTTTCTTGTCCTCCTTGTCCACTAAGCAGCTGGGGTGGGCAAGGAGAGGCAGAATGCAGCACTATGGAACTTGTCCCTACTCCTTCCCATGCGCTCTTGTTCTGCTTCCTTGCACCTGTGCTGTCCTATTGAAATAAACAGAATGCGTGGAGTATGCTGGGAGTCCCAGAATCCTCTGTGAATCTTGTCTATTTCAAACAAGATAGTGTAGCAAAGGGAGGCAGCTCAATGTAAGGGGGCAAGTTCTGGATTACTGTGCTCCACCATACCACACTTTCCTTTGACTCCCTCTCCTTGTCCACCCAGAAGCTTAGGTGAGCAAAGAAGAGGAGGGGATGGTGGTGGGTGCTGTGTGTGTGTGTGTGCAAGTTTTGGCAGTGAAATTTGGGCACTGCTTTGAATCAGGCCAGCCTTGACAAGCTCCATTTTTCTCTGTTCCTATTACTTTAACAGCTCGATCCTAAGCTTCCCCCCTCCCACTGATGCAACCATGAAAAATCAGCTCACGCTGCATCCTGCAGAGGGGCAGTCTTGGCAGGGCTGGATTAAGCTAGTGTGGGGCCTGTAGCCTATGTTACAAAGGGACCCTAAATTAAAACAATACACATAAATATGAAATCATAAATTATTTACTTGTATAATAAACTAATTCAATGCTATGGCAGGGGAAGAGGTAGGATTGGGCTGTAAGACTGCCACTAAAACACCTTTCCTCTTCTGTAACATTTCCCAGACCGAGAGGAGCACCAATTTGCTGCCTGAGAAGACCTCCTCAGTCTGTCTCCTGGATGAGCTGGTTGTGTATAAAGGGATGATATCGTGGTAGGGTAAGTGATGCTCAGTACCAGATGGGAGGAACACATCCCACATGGCTCAAGCATACATGATGAGTTGAAGAATTTGTCATGTGTCACATTCAGGACATGATCCAGCCAAGGTGTTGCTCGTGGTATGTCGTTTCAGCTGGAAATGTGTTTCATTTTTGCCAGGTCATGCCTTTAACACATTGGACTAGGTTGTCACAGACCTGGGAAACCAGCGTCCCTGACTACATAAGCAAGCCCAAATAAAATCTCATCTCACTTTCTTGATGGGCGTTTATGGGCATCTCCCCTCATGCTAGCCTTACCTTGCCTGACATGAATTTCTACTCTCTAATATTCTTTAGCAAGGTTTGACTGTTCATTATTTCTGACCCTTTAAATGCACCTTATTATGAGCTGCCTCTGAAGGGGAAAAAAATAATTGTTTTTATTTAGTCAAGTTATAATGAGCTCTTCAGCAGCCCTTTTTCTGTTTCGCAGCAGGTCCAGCTATTTGTACCTCAGTTAACACTCTCTCGGATATAATCAAATATTGCAATAAATCTCCCACAATAAGGTGTAATTAAATGTAACAATTCTGTTCAATGGCTTAAACAATTATGTAAATTCAATAGCGTGTAGGCAGCGAGATGGTTGGTGCTGAATAATGTCTGGGAGGGTTTCTGCTTACCTGCCTAGTGCTGATTCCATCTTCCATTAATATGAGCATAAATTACAGGCCGCTCACTCTGAAAGACACCATCAACCATCACGCGATCACAGACATAACCCAACGTGATAGCTAAACACAACGAGGGAAACACATTTCTTTTTGTATTCGATATCTGACAACAACTTAGATACAGTGAAGAGCTGATTCAATTTTGTGTGTTTGTGTGTCAACTGGCAGTGGGGCAGAGGAGAAGGTGTCCATGGTTCTCATAAATGGACAAATGCTACAGTCCACTGGCTACGCAAATTAATTTGAAGTTGCGCTGAACCTGTCCACTTCCATTAGGCAGGGGCAGAGTTTTGTTACGAGTATAAATGACATGGTTTTCTTGTGCCTTCATGAGACGACTGATGACAGCATCTTCTTGCTTACACACTGTTTAGGAACATTTTAAGTGTAAAATTGTTATGTCAGCAGGCCAAGACAGGGACGTTTGCCCAATAGCAGGAATATAACCATTAACTTGGACTGCAGGACCCACAATATGGACTCCAGTATTTGTTGAAAGAAAGTTATTTCTATCGATTGCCGGTCCAGTTCAACTTATTCATGTGCACCACTTCATTGCTGAACACTTCAGGGTTGGCAGCGGAATGTGTGTGAAGCTACTTCATTAAGCAGTGTTGTTTCTGAGGTAGTCCCCAGTCCCATCCTTCACATTTTCCTTGGATATATCCCCTCCTGAAGTAAATAGGACTTGAGTGCTGAAGATTGGGATGCAAATATAATTTTGACTGTTGAATTATACGGAGCATGCTTCCTTTGAAGCAGGATCCATGAACTCCACTGCTTCTGCTTCCAAAGAAATGTATTTGATACTCCTCTCTGAGGAGGTGTCTTTATGCTAATCCTCTTTCAATGCAGCAATTATTGCTGCGAGATAGGTACTAAATGCAGCTTTCCAAAGAGATCAGAGCATCCTCCTAACACACTGCTCTAGACAACACAAGAAGATAAGAATTGTCTCTCTTTGGGGGAAAGAAACCACCAAGCCTAATCTTCATGCAACTACACCGAGCTTGTTTGGATGGCGGCTGATTTGGTTTTGTTGAAACCAGCCCAGTAATCTGCTTCTGGGAATTGCACCCAAGAACTACACATATTCTGCACATATTCATCTTTCCAAAATGGAAAGGATATTTTGTGCCCCCCACCCCCAAATTCCATTTCCAGTCCAAAACATCTTCCGTACAGGCAAGTCCCATTTATTTCAGACTTCCAAACAAGTTGTTTTAGACTAGAATATTAGAGTGAGCCACTGAATTGTTTCTGTAGCTTGCTATAACAAGATTCCGCTGCCCTTTAGAAGCATTTGTAAATTATCATTTGGTTCTCCCCAAGGACTTTTCTTTATAGTCTTTATGGGAAAAAAATAATCACTGGTTGGTCCCCAGTTCTGTGCACCATGTCCCTCCTCTCAAAGATCTTCGCCCTAATCCCAAACGATTCATCCGGACACTTCAGCCGCCATCAATAGATTTACGATGATTTTTAATGCCTTCCTTGAACTTGCCTTGTCTTCTATCAACCAGCCAGAAGTGTTTTTTTTTTTTTAATATCAGGAATAAGATTCAAAGAGCCTGCCCTGAAGCAGTCCCATTGTGCACTCCTTTGTCAGAATCCTAATGACGATTTATATATACATAAGAGACAATCTCCAGCTGGAAGACTGAAAAGCTTCTGGGGGTCTATACAGTTCCTTGACCCCAGACCTATTTTTATATTTTGATCTTGGGGAGGGTGCTGCCCAACTTTCAGAATCCTCCAGTTATCCCTGCAGTAACAAAGCGCTAGCTTAACTGGTAGTAGCAAGACTTAAAACAGGGCACTCAGGATCAAAGTGCCTAACAAACTAGAGCATTAACCAGTGTGTTAGCCCTAGAGAGAGTCACATTAAATTGCACCAGGAATATGGCTCTGTTTGCCTCATTTTTTTAAGGGAGAAAAAAACCCACCATATCAATAAAATAGTCATGTCCTTTGGATAGCTGAATGGTGAATTTTAGCCTAGGTGAGTACCTGAAAACAGGGTTTAGAATGTTAATGACATGGCTATATACTAAAAATACAGACCAGACACCAACAACAATGGGTTTTCATCCCTTTAAATGGTTTTAGATGGCTGAACCTAGAGATTTTAACTTTTTTGACGTAGGGCCAATTATCACTCTCCCTTTCCTCTACCTGTGAACAATTCTATCTCCATGCAATCATCCTTGGGCTCATAGTTGCATAGTTTAGTCACACAATATTGCCAGATGTCACAGATGCTTTCATATTAGTTTGTTCTATGACTGCGGTAATGGCTGTGAACAGTGTTGCTGCAATAGAAGAAATCTTGGGTGTTGATATCTTGTTTGTTGTTTTGTTTTCTTTTTCAAAATTGTGAGTTCTGCTGGGAAAGGAAGCCATTTTGCTTATTGCGCTAGGTAACCCACTTTGTGAATATTTTTGTTGAAAAGCAATATATAAATACGTTATTATTAATGATAATAAAAATTCTGCCATATTATTTTCAGTGGCTCCAAGTGCGCCAAGGTGAATATGCATAGAATTGCGGGCTTAATTATTGCTAAGTCTAGAAAAGTCAGGGTGGGGCACAGACACACTGGTAAAGGGAGGGAGAGACATGATGTCATGTGGTCTGCTCTTCATCCTTAGCTATGGTTGAGGGACTGGCTGCATTAGGCCTGCACCAGCCCATGCTACTGTGGGAACAAGAACCGTGCAGGAGTGATCACAGGGAGAAAAGAAGCCAGAGAAATATACCTGTGAACCAGCCATAAGTGGACCTCTATACAGGCATTTTGAATAGGGTTGAATGCAGACATTCAAATGTTTGGCTATGCTGGTTCCCTGCCCAACTACAAACAGACACACTGCAAGGACAGTGGTGACAGAAGGGGGTGGGAGCAGGCAGGCAGGGAGTGAGTACCAGACAAACACAGTTGTGTACTAAAAGATCACTTTCACATACATTCATCACTAATGTATGGCCAAACCACTCATTACATTAAATACATCATTGGAAATGACACCCTTAACTTTCCTTGAGTAGTACATAGTAGCTGTAGAGAAGCTTCATCTGGAACAGGATCATGGAGTGAGGGAGTGAATTTTCACTCTTTGACCCTGCCAGAATGAGTTCTGGAGCTGCTTCTTGAGCCAGGAGGAAGGTCCTCATTGATGCAATTGGGAGTTTTCCTCTAGGTTAAACAAACAAACTGCTAAGGGGGTACCGTTTGGATTGGGACCAAATCAAGAGCAAAGAGTTAAATTCCCATTGCCCGACCCTATGATCTCAATCAGAGGCAGTGTGACTTTGAATGCTGTCTGATGCCGTCTTGGGTCTACTGCTTCTGTGCTCCAAAAAACCAAGCAAACTCATACTGTGCTCCTCGGGCACTGTCATCAAACCCAGAAATGCAGGGCTTCCAGTTTTATTTACAGACTCCTTCATTTGTGTTGTCCCTGTAAAGAAAATAGGAAGTTCCTTTGCTTCCAAGTTTGAAAACAGCACATGAGGAACACAGTAAAGTGGGGGGTTGACCTGCTTCTGCCGTGAGTGAGTAGGAAACACATCATTTCGACTTGCTTTGGTGGCGGGCTGGAGGGGGGCAATAGCAGTGGCAGCAGCTGAAGACTCAGGGTGAAAGGCATCTCAAATCTGCCACCCCCCAGGTCCCTTGCAATCTACCATTTATGCAACCCACATCAGGTGGCCTCCTGTACAGACTGGTCCTGGTCCCAGTCCAGAGCTCCCTGCCACTGCTCAGTTTCCTAGAGAGGTGAAGTCTACCATTCCCAATTCCCAGTCAAATTTGCTTCTTTTGAAAAGCTGCAAGTTTCACATTTCACAAAGCTGGCAAACTACAGAAAAAGAGCCTTTGCCTGCCTCCCCCTTCCTTCCAAGAAATAAGGGGTGTGGGCGAGAGAGAGAGACCTGATAAGACTGGATTAAGAAAAACATAGGAAGGATAAGGTTCTGTCAATGAACTGACACTTCATTTTCCCCCCCATTGTTGGCAACCTGAAAAGTATCATACTAGCAACCGGGATGATCACATGAAGGCGGGAAAACACAACAGTTAGGCTTCAAACAGGACAAAGTCTATTCTTACAATGCCATCCCTTAAATCCAGATATTAGAGAAGACGGGGTGGGGGGGTGGAGAAAGCAATGAGAAAAAAGCAGCTCAATCGTGGATAGCTTACCAGGGATACCGCAAAAGATTATGCTAATCTTGGCTTCATTGTCCGCTGCAAAATGTTTTCATACCAGGCCTTTTATCTGTGGAAGAAGGGATGCACAACCTCTCAACTCCGTGACAGTGAGCACTTTCTGTGTGGTTTCTGAGTAATTAACACCAGCCCTGGACCTTTTCATTTTTGCTACTCAAGCTTATGGCCTTTTAAAGATACCCACAGGGGAGCGTCCCACACCCTTTGCAAGTGCCGTAAGTCGCAGTCCCCAACTTATCCCTTGATATAGAGAACATCTGCCAATTGCCAAAAGGCATCACAAAGGTTTGTTAAATCATACCCTTGCAGAAAATTTAACCGGGTGGCTCCACGTAGGCCTCCAATTTCCAAGGGGTTAATTTGGAAATGGGGCACTAGCAGAAAGCGATAGGCAAGGCCACCATAATTTCAACATTGCTCTTTGGCGCGAGAACGCAAATACGTTGTTCTCCAATTTGTCCAAATTATACAGGCACATACAATCAGATTAAGGAACTGTCAGGCCAATTCTCAAACCATTCCATCAGCCCAGACCCCACTCGTATTAGGATATGCAGGATAGTGGCCATATTTTGCTGTGTGTGACTCTCTCCCGGCGTTCTGCAAGACACCGCCTACGAAGACCCAAGACACTTCATTAAGACGCATCAAATAGCTGAGATTTTTTAAACTTTAAACTTCTACTATTTTTAGTATTGATGTCAGGGAACATATCTTTTAAGGAATAAGATGAGAGCTTTTTTTCAGGAAGCATTTATTATAAGGCTGGAACTTCTGATTAAGAGCAGACATAGATTTGCTGCTGAATTCCAATTCTATGGTGATGTGCAACTGGTCCTATTTCCAATGATACATTTGGTATACAGTTGGTCAACAAGACAACACCAAGCATTTCATTTGGGACCTGCCAACTTGACAAAGCCTGCAAGCACGCAGAATGGCTACTGGGTGGAATTGTTGCTCCCAGTGACTGGGTTGCTTTCTGTTGTTGATTCTCCAGTGGAGAGCTGGTATAGTGCAGTGGCTAAGCGACTGAACATCCGAATGTCCAAATTCTTGCTTCTGCCTTGAACCCACATGTCGGCTTAGGCAAGCCCTTCCCACTCAGTCTCAACTCCCTAACTGCGACATGAGGATACGTTACAGGTCTGTTGTAAGGATTAAATCAAGATAACACATGTGAAATGTTTTGAACATTAAAAAAAATGCTATACAAATACTTATTGCTATTATAATCAGGACCAATGTTGCTAACCCACAGGATATTTCTGTCAGGCTTGTGGAACTCCTTGCCACAGGGTGTGGTGATGGCATCTGGCCAAGATGCTTTTAAATGGGATTGGACAGATTTATGGAGGGAGAGTCCATCACTGGGTACTAGCCATGATGTGTATGTGAAGCAGGCTACCTCAAGGGTGTGGCAACAGGATGCAGATGTCTTGTGTGCTCCCTGAGGCACCTGGTGGGCCACTGTGAGATACAGGAAGCTGGACTAGATTGGCCTCTGACCTGATCCAGTGGGGCTCTTCTTATGTGAATGAGAATGCTTATTGCTTCTTCCACTGGAGTAGGGCATTTGTACTTCTTCTCCAGTGTCCTTAGGACTCTGCACCTACTGGAAATCCCAAAGCAGTTGGAATGGTAAGTCTAACATACAAGTGTACAGTTCCCTTGCACTTCCATCAGCTGTCTATCAGCCATGTCTGGATCACTGAAGGGTGCCTAAGATAGAGACAATATGTGATCCTGAATATTTTATAGAAAGATGCCTGAGGGCCCAATTCTAACCAGGGCTTGGGCTGGCGCAAGTCTCTTACGCCAGCTTGGAGGTGTCATGAAAGTGCCATAAAGCATCTTGGTGCCACCGCTAGGGGAGGGAGGTCAGCACATGGATGTGCACCAGCCTCTGGAGGCTGAAACAGGTAGGTCTGCACCAGCCAAGTTGGGCCAGCTTAGGGGCTTGGCGTCAGTGGGGGGAGTGTGGAACAGGGGCGTTCTAGGCCAGGGGGAGGGTGGGCAGAGGGCAGGCCTGAGGGGGGGTCCCAGGACTAGGCAGGGGGTTGGTGCCAGAATCCGGCCCGTGGGCCAGATCCTAACGCCACTCAACTTGGCACCACACTGGACAGCTCGGATCTGCGCCACATCTTAGATGGCGCAGATCTGAGTAGACCCATTGGTGCTGCTAGTGCATTTCCTGGGGTAAGAAGAATGAACTCCCCTTGCCCCGGGTAGAGTTGCAGGCAGCCCCAACCCCGTGCTGGATACAGAGAAGGCCAGCCAGCCTGCCTGTTCCAGCACAGGTTAGGATTGGGCTGTTAGAATTGTAATCAAATCGATAACCAATTATTTTAGTCTTAACCCTCCCCAGGTATAACCAAATTCTCAAACAGGGGCCGTCAGGATCTTTTGAGTCTCTGGATCTGGTTGAGCTCCACTGCTCCCCAGATCAGCTAGCTAGGAAAGAGCTTCTGCTTGCTCTCCTCTCTGCAGATAAGTGGAAGCTCACTCGTATCAGCCCCTCCAAAACACAAGAAAACACATCTCAGATTTTCATCAACTTGGGCAAACACAGAAACCTTTGCCCCAAGCTCTGAGCCCCTTAAGGTACGTCAGAAGAATCAGAAGGCTATCTGTGTAGAATGTGTTGATTAGCATGCTACCTTTTACATCTGGAGTCACATTTGAACGCAAATGATAAACAATTCAAGAGGAATTCTAAGAAGTCTATTTTAATAATTCTAATAAGAATTCTAATAAGTCCACTAGCTGCACTGTAAAATAAACAGAAGTGCAATGCTCTAGGCCGGACCCTTGGCATGACTGAAAGTTGGGATACTGACTAGTAGGAAGTCAGCTTGTACCACCTGGCCCATAGCTTCTAGGTGATTATTTCCTAAAATCTTGAATAATGTGTTTATAAACAAACAAGTCACATGGTGTTCTCCCCCACCACATCTTAGCCATCACATGGGGACAAATGTTTCCCTTTGCCAGGAAAGGCTCCAAGGGAGTGGCATGTTTGGAGCTCCCAATTTGCAAGGACTTCTCTCAGGCCTGAAGAATGAGTGAGATACAAAGAAAGACCAAAACCAGTCCTGTGGGGCTGTTAAAAGTTACAGGAGCCTCCATGTTGCATCTGGTCACCCTGGTCATCCTTCCCATACTGTACCTTCTTTCGAGCAGGCACTGACTTCCCGCATTTGTAGATTTGCATGAGGACATGAAACCTGCAGCAATGAAGTTCCTGTGAAGACAGTGAACATTAACTATTAAACGTGCTATTTCATCCTCAGACATGTGTTGGAAAGTTCTATTTCTGTGCATGATTATAGACATGTGCAAATGTAGACAGAGGTAAAACCAGATGTATACGAAGCTGGATTTGAAAGGGATTCAAAACAAGAATTAAAGTAACGTTTCTGACTTTCCTTAAAACTATTTAGCATTTTCCAGATGAATACTACAAACAGATACATATAGAATGGTTGATAACAATGACAACATCCTGTCTATTAAACCTGGTATGAAAGATTTAGATTTTAAATCTATTTTAGATTTTAAAACTAAATCTTGCTATCACTTCAGAGTTGCACAGTAAGTACCTTGAAAGTACATTTATATTTAAGTTTTGGCTCTGAAGATCTTTGAGGATAGCTCCTGTGAGGGCCAACAGCCACCTGTCTTTTGAGTCTCCACAATTTTAAGGACTTGCGTTGTCCAGAGGGATGTGAAGATCCAGGGGGAAGTAAACCCGACTATAGCTATGAAAACGCCACTTACAAACTGCCTAGAGTTTTACTTGCTATAAGCTGTTAAGGCCACATGAAACCTGCAATACACTGTTAGATCTTTACAAATATCATGAAATCTTTTTCGGATATCCCAAAAATCCTGAACTGCTTGAATCTTTTGTCTCCCAGCACTGGGGACTGACCCCTAATCTCTTTCCCAGCCAGTCGACCAACTCCGAAGCCAACCTTGTCACTGACTCCAGCAGCTGCTTAAATTCACCAGAGGGGATAGCAGAAATCCGACTTCTAAAAAAAAACACCACAAGGCTTACGTCCGTGATGCCTTGAGGAGGCCCTGAAAGGAAGGTCAAAGGTGAAGAAAAAGATAAAGTGCCGTACAAGAAGATCAGTAAAGTTGAATCTTCTTGATGAAAAACTCATGTCTGTTTCTTCATGATGCAAACAACATAACTTCATTTCAAAAAGCTTCAGGTTTTCCCCCTCCTTCTTCTTCTCCTTCTTCTTCATCTTTTTTTTTCTTTTTCTTTTTTTAGGTCAAGCCATTGTGCATCTGAAAGCCTTATTCAGTTGTTCTTGTCACGAGTACTTTGTCTGACACTGGCTGCATTACTCTTGTAAACAGAGGCAGCATCAAAGTGAGAGCACATAGAGTCACATCAGTGGATTAAGGCCTTCTGCATGATAAAGTAGCTACCTAGGGTGGGATAAACCTAATATGTGAAAGAATGTTATTGAGGAGGAAGAAAGTGCCAAAACTCTGTCATTCTCTCCGTAATGTCCTAATCTAATGCCTGACACTGAGGCCTTAGGCCAGTGTTAGTGTTAATCAATGAAATACCCATCTGTGTTCCCTGTCCTTATCGCTATTTAAAACTAGCCTAAACTCAATTATTTTCCCTTAGAGACCAAGATGGGATATTAAGTAGAGTGAAAAGGATTGCATCCCACAAAGAAATCCCAGTGTTGAAATGCAGAGGTGTCAACACTGCTGACTAAATTTCAGCTAAACAGAGATTAAACGCCAGTTCTTTGGACATGAAACATTGCAAAAAAGATTAAATCTAGTTCCAAATCATTCATTTTGAAAGAGACACTGGGTCTTAAAGAAGAAGAAGGGGAAAAAAAGAAACCCACTACTGAGCAATGTAATCAACTTATCATGTAAATGTTGTTCCCCCCCACTATATATTATTTCTTCTCAGCAATAAGCACTCCACAATAAACATCAGACAAGCACATTCAGTGGAGGCAGTCGGAAAGCACAGTCTCTGACTGTTCCCCAAAGCTACAATGAGCAACACAGACATTTTCAGATACATAATGGTTATCCGAGGACTGTGTAATTTATCCCATGAGTGAACGACATATCTCATAACTCAAAGGCTGCTTCAGACCGGAATGAATTATGAAGGTGTTTGTCACAAGGGGGTTGAATCCATCATCCCATGGAAGCTCATTATTGTGTTTTTGGTGCATACCCCATAAATCTGAAATATCAATCCTTGTTTATTTTTATAAGTATTCTGAATTTAAAAAAAAAATAATTCCATTTTAAATGATTATTGTTAAAGGAAAGATAAGTCCATGAAGGCAGAAGATAACACATTGTTCCTTACAAATATAGACGGAAAGAACTTCAATCAAAGATGGGTCAAAATTCTGGTAATTCAGGTGAGTTTGCAAAGCATTTGTCCTGACTTGCATTTTAGCACTGTAGGATCCATCTTAAATTTTAAGAGAAATTCTCGCCAAAAGTATAAATATGGTATAGGACAACCTAACACCAGTATCCTATCTTGGACTGCAGGTGCACCATCCTTGTTCCCATTTGCTATGCAGAATAAATAATGGTGCAATCTTATCCTGGGCCTATGGCAACAGATCTCGCAATTCGCTACTGTAAATTCTATGAGTTGGCAACCTTCAGTCTCGAAAGACTATGGTATCGTGCTCTGAAAGGTGGTTCTGGCACAGCGTCTAGTGTGGCTGAAAAGGCCAATCCGGGAGTGACAATCCCTTCCACACCGGGAGCAAGTGCAGTCTGTCCCTGGCCTGTCTCCCTGGCTACGGGCCTTCCTTCTTTGCCTCTTAGCCTCAGACTGTTGGCCAAGTGTCTCTTCAAACTGGGAAAGGCCATGTTGCACAGCCTGCCTCCAAGCGGGCCGCTCAGAGGCCAGGGTTTCCCACTTGTTGAGGTCCACTCCTAAGGCCTTCAGATCCCTCTTGCAGATGTCCTTGTTTCGCAGCTGTGGTCTACCTGTAGGGTGCTTTCCTTGCACGAGTTCTCCATAGAGGAGATCCTTTGGGATCCGGCCATCATCCATTCTCACGACATGACCGAGCCAACGCAGGCGTCTCTGTTTCAGCAGTGCATACATGCTAGGGATTCCAGCACGTTCCAGGACTGTGTTGTTTGGAACTTTGTCCTGCCAGGTGATGCCGAGAATACGTCGGAGGCAGCGCATGTGGAAAGCATTCAGTTTCCTCTCCTGTTGTGAGTGAAGAGTCCATGACTCGCTGCAGTACAGAAGTGTACTCAGGACGCAAGCTCTGTAGGCCTGGATCTTGGTATGTTCCGTCAGCTTCTTGTTGGACCAGACTCTCTTTGTGAGTCTGGAAAACGTGGTAGCTGCTTTGCCGATGCGTTTGTTTAGCTCAGTATCGAGAGAAAGAGTGTCGGAGATCGTTGAGCCAAGGTACACAAAGTCATGGACAACCTCCAGTTCACGTGCAGAGATTGTAATGCAGGGAGGTGAGTCCACATCCTGAACCATGACCTGTGTTTTCTTCAGGCTGATGGTCAGTCCAAAATCTTGGCAGGCTTTGCTAAAACGATCCATGAGCTGCTGGAGATCTTTGGCAGAGTGGGTAGTGATAGCTGCATCGTCGGCAAAGAGGAAGTCACGCAGACATTTCAGCTGGACTTTGGACTTTGCTCTCAGTCTGGAGAGGTTGAAGAGCTTTCCATCTGATCTGGTCCGGAGATAGATGCCTTCTGTTGTAGTTCCAAAGGCCTGCTTCAGCAGGACGGTGAAGAAGATCCCAAACAAGGTTGGTGCAAGAACACAGCCCTGCTTCACGCTGCTTCGGATGTCAAAGGGGTCTGATGTGGAGCCATCAAAGACAACAGTGCCCTTCATGTCCTTGTGGAAGGATCTGATGATGCTGAGGAGCCTGGGTGGACATCCAATCTTGGGGAGAATCTTGAAGAGGCCATCCCTGCTGACCAGGTCGAAAGCCTTCGTGAGATCTATGAAGGCTATAAAGAGTGGCTGTCGTTGTTCCCTGCATTTCTCCTGCAGTTGTCTAAGGGAAAATACCATATCAGTGGTGGACCTGTTGGCTTGGAATCCGCACTGTGATTCTGGATAAACGCTCTCTGCAAGTACCTGGAGCCTCTTTAGTGCAACTCGGGCAAACAACTTTCCTACAACGCTAAGGAGAGAGATGCCACGGTAGTTGTTGCAGTCACCCCTTTGTTCTTGTACAGCGTGATGATGTTTGCATCCCTCATGTCTTGAGGTACTCCACCTTCTCTCCAGCAGAGACAAAGGATTTCATGCAGCTCAGTGACGATGATCTCTTTGCAGCACTTTAGGACTTCAGCAGGGATGCTGTCTTTTCCAGGTGCCTTGCCAAAGGCAAGGGAGTCCAGAGCCACGTGAAGTTCTTCTAGGGTTGGTTCACTGTCAAGCTCCTCCAGCACAGGCAGGCACTCAATGTTGTTCAGCGCTTCTTCGGTGACTACATTTTCTCTGGAATATAGCTCAGAGTAGTGCTGCACCCAGCGTTCCATCTGCTGCGCCCGATCCTGGATGACCTCGCCTGCGGCAGACTTCAGAGGGGCAATTTTCTTCTGTGTTGGACCTAGGGCCTGCTTGATACCATCATACATCCCCTTGATGTTGCCCGTGTCAGCTGCTATCTGTATCTCAGAACAGAGCTGGAGCCAGTAGTCGTTAGCACATCTCCTGGCAGTCAGCTGGACTTTGCTGCGAGCAGCTCGGAGGACCTGCAGGTTGCGCTCATTGGGACAGGACTTGTATGCTGCTTGAGCTCTCCTCTTTTCCTCAATGACTGGTGTCAACTCCTCAGAGTGGGCTTCAAACCAGTCTGCCGTCTTGTTGGTCTTCTTGCCAAATATGGACAAGGCGTTGTTGTAAACGGCATTCTTGAAATGTTCCCATCTGTTGGATGCGTTTGCATCGACCGGGCCTGGAAGAGATTCCTCAAGCGCTCGTGCAAATTCCTTCACTTTTCTCTGATCCCGGGTCTTGCTCGTATCAATGCGAGGTCTTCCTTCCTTTTTTGTGTGGTACAGTTGCTTTGTTTGCAGTTTCACTCTGCTGCACACCAGCGAGTGGTCGGTGTCGCAGGCAGCACCCTGATAGCTGCGTGTGATCTTGATGCTGGGAAGGCTGGAGCATCTGTAAATTCAATTACAGTTATACTGGAGCTGCAGGCACAAACAGTTGCAGGCTCCATGCACCTGCTAATGGCCCACCCAAGCAATACTGGAACGGGTAATGTGGTGAGGGTGGGTCAGGTTGTGGTCAGTTTGGGAGAGGATCAGGGCAGTTCACAGGAGGAACCAGAAGTTTGGGGTGGGAGGAGAGTGAATCTCAGAGGCAGCAGCAAGTGCCAGATTCTGTAACTCTTTGCTGGCCTAGACCCACCCCCCAACTCTCCTTGGACTTACAACAGCAAAAAAAGTTGACATGAAGATTTATTGATTTACGGCCCAATCCTGAGCTGCCCGGTGCCAGATGAGCAGCAGCAGCAAAATAGCTGCCGCTACATCCTATGTACACCTGGCGCCTATGTACACCTGTACACCTGGCTCTGCTGGCACCTCCTTGGGAGAATTTGTCCCCTTCCCCCAGGTAAGGGTGCAGGTCTGGAAGGTCCAACATGGGGTTCAGAATATGGCGGGGCACAGCAGTGGACCCAGGTGACAGAGCAACCATCTTTGTGGATCCTGTGGAAAAGCCAATGACTTGGACATCACTCTCAGCAGTTACTCTGAAGCCTGTTTATAGCACACCACTGTTCTAGCCTGTCTCCCTGAGGTGACTATAGGCAGGACTATCCTTGAATCACAGCAAGTATGGGAAGAAGGATATGGAGGCAGAAGCTCTCAGATACTGCAGATTCCAGGCCATGAAAGATGGTCAATCCCAACCAGTGGTGAAGCTAGGATATTGGACACTTGGAGTGGCTGCTTGAATGGTAAACCTGGCCTCTGCCTTAAGATTTCCCTGCTGGAGGCCAGATCTATCCTTCCCTTTGAGATGCTGGTAGACCTGACCTCTGCTGGGGGAGGACAGGTCTACCCTTCGCTTTGAGAAGCTGCTCAAAGCAAATTGGCCTCCACCTCAAGATCCCTGGGGGGAAGCCAGGTCTACCAGCTGCTTAGTGGCATGTTTGATTCTCTGGGTGTACTTGACACCCAGGGCAGACCGCTCCCTTACCCCACCCTTGTTACGCTACTGATTCCAGCTCCTTGAATTGGCAGAGTTCCCCTGAAAAGCCAGTGCAGTTGTCACAAATCAGCTTGAATGCATTCCTGCTTCCTTCAGCCTACCTGCAGGTTGGTTCTGGTATTCTGCACAAGCCACTTGCAGCAACTGGATGTGGTGCTTGAAACTTCCCGTTCTTCTACAGAAGATCTTCCTAGTGGATAGCACCTTAGTGCATCTTTTGCTTTTAACTTCAACACTAAGCCTATTATATATTTCCTTTTTTTTTTTTTTAAATATTTTTTATTTGGTTTAAGATATGGGTACAGGGAAAATCACATACATATTCAGGGTAATACAAAGGGAAAAACACTAGGGAATCACAGAACTGCAGCCAATACTGTCTTATTTCTATAATTATCATCTCTTCAATAATCGTTTATCTAACCATTTGTATAATGGGTTCCACAATCTCTGTATTTTCTCCATCTCGCCATCCCTCAATCTTTCCGTCAACACGTTCATTTTGACAATCTCGTATAATTTCTCAATCCACATCCCTACACCAGGGATTTCTGAATTCTTCCATAACCTGGCATAGACCAATCTTGCTGCTGTGATCACGTATAACAATATGTGTTTGAAATCATTGTTATATCCTTCAGGGAAGATATTCAATAGGAACAATTCTGGTTGTAAGGGTATTACACAATTGAAAATAACTTGAATATTTACATGAATTTTTTTCCAAAACTCTTTTGCCTTAGGGCAAAGCCACCACATGTGGTAAAAAGATCCTTTCATCTCTTTACATTTCCAACATTTATTACTTGTGCCGAGATACATTTTTGCCAACCTATCTGGAGATAGGTACCATCTATAAAAAAATTTTATATATGTTTTCTTTCATTGTTGCTGCTTTAATTAACTTCATATTTCTTTTCCATAACTGATCCCAATTATTCATTGTTATGTATATTTCCTTTTGGGTAACAAAGGGAAGATTTTAACAACAGGAACTGCTTTTATGCGGTACATAGTCTATAGTCAAAGCAAATATGACAAGGTTTGTGTGTGTGTGTGTGTGTGTGTGTGTGTGGTGTCCCCCCCAGAAGAGAAGACATAATATTTAAAATATGAACGTTGATGCCTTTCAGTGTTTGTTTTACCTACTGTAGCTCTTCCAGGGCCACTTATCTCTTTCTCAAATGGACAATGGGGAATGCTTACAAAATTCACAGCCAAGGACCCCTAGCTGCATGTGAGACTTGAAAACCTGAGGGATTCCAAAAGCTGGTCCTAACATCCCTACCTGGGATAGCTGTTTGTGCTTTAGTACGTATCCTGCCTTACTGGGCAGAAATGGTTAATGGTCATAAACAGCCTAATTGTCAGCAGGAGAGGTTCTCTTAAAAAGAAAAAAGAACTCTTTGTGGACATATATTTCCCCTGCTGTTGATTAGGAATGTTTTGCAAAGGTAAAGACTTCCCTGTTTTGCTTATGGACATGGGAAACAGGTGGGATTGTTTCCTATTGTGAGGGAATGTAGCCTCCATCACTGAGCTTAACAGGTGTAGGGAAGACTCAGGGAGAGCTCAGGCTCAGGTAGACTGGGCCTAGGCCATATAAGGCTTGAACGCCCAAAGAAGCTGACAGCACCACTTTTGTGATCCTCCCTTTAAAATTCAAGCATTTCCCCAGGGACTGGGCTAGTTGGAAATGCTGGGTATTGGTATGGGACTGAGGGGGAAAGGAACTTCCCCCTTTACTTGTAAGTGCCAGCAGGAAGTGGAGGAGGCAAGAAGTGCCTTAGTCGACATTGTGTTAAGAAAGCAGAGGAGTGGGAGGACTTGAAAGGCATCTGGGCGTTCTAACAGACATGGCCAGAATCCAGCAGTTGGTTCATGGTACAACCCATAATAAATAAGCTGGGATAATTGTGCACATCTTTTTATCAATAAACTTACTCAATTCTGGAACATTGTAGTGTAGGGTGACTGGAACATTGTAGAACGGTGGTGTAGGGAGGAGGGGTTTAGATTCGTTAGGCACTGGGGAACGTTTTGGGACAAGCGGGGCCTGTACAAGAGGGACGGGCTCCATTTGAACCAGAATGGAACCAGACTGCTGGCGCATAACATTAAAAAGGTGGCAGAGCAGCTTTTAAACTGATCCCTGGGGGAAGGCCGACAGGAGCCGAGGGGCATCCGGTTCGGGACTCCTCATCCCTATGGGATGAGGATGGGGAGGTTAGAGAACAACAAGACAAAGGCAGGGTAGGAGAAGAAATTGGGAAAGGTAGGGTGATGGGATGTGATAGACGGTTTGGCACAATGAGAGGATGCGGGGACAAAGGAGCGAATAAGCAGCCCATCCTGGGGCATTCCGTATATAAATGCTTTTATGCAAATGCCCGAAGTCTACGAGCAAAGGTTGGAGAACTGGAATGTCTGGTGACAAGGGAAAATATTGACATAGTGGGCATAACGGAAACCTGGTGGAATGCGGAGAATCAGTGGGATACCGCAATCCCGGGCTATAAACTCTACAGGAGGGACAGGCAGGGGCGTGTTGGAGGTGGGGTGGCCCTTTATGTTAAGGAAGGGATAGAATCCAGCAAAGTAGAGATTGAAGGTGGGTCCGACTCCACCGTAGAATCTCTGTGGGTTAAATTACCAGGCTTGTGCAGCGATGTAATACTGGGGGTGTGCTATCGTCCTCCAGACCAGAAATCTGATGGGGACCTTGAAATGAGGAAACAGATCAGGGAGGTGACAAGGAAGGACAGGGTTGTAATCATGGGGGACTTCAATTATCCTCATATTGACTGGGTCAATTTGTGTTCTGGTCACGATAAGGAAACCGGATTTCTTGACGTGCTAAATGACTGTGGCTTAGATCAGCTAGTCACGGAGCCCACTAGAGGACAGGTGACTCTGGATTTAATTTTGTGCGGTACGCAGGACCTGGTTAGAGATGTAAATGTTACTGAGCCATTGGGGAACAGTGATCATGCTGCGATCCGTTTTGATGTGCACGTTGGGGGAAGAATACAAGGCAAATCTCTAACAAAAACCCTTGACTTCCGACGGGCGGACTTCCCTCAAATGAGGAGGCTGGTTAGAAGGAGGTTGAAAGGGAGGGTAAAAAGAGTCCAGTCTCTCCAGAGTGCATGGAGGCTGCTTAAAACAACAGTAATAGAGGCCCAGCAGAGGTGTATACCGCAAAGAAAGAAGGGTTCCACTAAATCCAGGAGAGTGCCCGCATGGCTAACCAGCCAAGTTAGAGAGGCTGTGAAGGGCAAGGAAGCTTCCTTCCGTAAATGGAAGTCTTGCCCTAATGAAGAGAATAAAAAGGAACATAAACTGTGGCAAAAGAAATGTAAGAAGGTGATAGGGGAGGCCAAGCGAGACTATGAGGAACGCATGGCCAGCAACATTAAGGGGAATAATAAAAGCTTCTTCAAATATGTTAGAAGCAGGAAACCCGCCAGAGAAGCGGTTGGCCCTCTGGATGGTGAGGGAGGGAAAGGGGAGATAAAAGGAGACTTAGAGATGGCAGAGAAATTAAATGAGTTCTTTGCATCTGTCTTCACGGCAGAAGACCTCGGGCAGATACCGCTGCCCGAACGGCCCCTCCTGACCGAGGAGTTAAGTCAGATAGAGGTTAAAAGAGAAGATGTTTCAGACCTCATTGATAAATTAAAGATCAATAAGTCACCGGGCCCTGATGGCATACACCCAAGGGTTATTAAGGAATTGAAGAATGAAGTTGCAGATCTCTTGACTAAGGTATGCAACTTGTCCCTCAAAACGGCCACGGTGCCAGAAGATTGGAGGATAGCAAATGTCACGCCTATTTTTAAAAAGGGAAAGAGGGGGGACCCGGGAAACTATAGGCCGGTCAGCCTAACATCTATACCGGGTAAGATGGTGGAATGCCTCATCAAAGATAGGATCTCAAAACACATAGACGAACAGGCCTTGCTGAGGGAGAGTCAGCATGGCTTCTGTAAGGGTAAGTCTTGCCTCACCAACCTTATAGAATTCTTTGAAAAGGTCAACAGGCATGTGGATGCGGGAGAACCCATGGACATTATATATCTGGACTTTCAGAAGGCGTTTGACACGGTCCCTCACCAAAGGCTACTGAAAAAACTCCACAGTCAGGGAATTAGAGGACAGGTCCTCTCGTGGATTGAGAACTGGTTGGAGGCCAGGAAGCAGAGAGTGGGTGTCAATGGGCAATTTTCACAATGGAGAGAGGTGAAAAGCGGTGTGCCCCAAGGATCTGTCCTGGGACCGGTGCTTTTCAACCTCTTCATAAATGACCTGGAGACAGGGTTGAGCAGTGAAGTGGCTAAGTTTGCAGATGACACCAAACTTTTCCGAGTGGTAAAGACCAGAAGTGATTGTGAGGAGCTCCAGAAGGATCTCTCCAGACTGGCAGAATGGGCAGCAAAATGGCAGATGCGCTTCAATGTCAGTAAGTGTAAAGTCATGCACATTGGGGCAAAAAATCAAAACTTTAGATATAGGCTGATGGGTTCTGAACTGTCTGTGACAGATCAGGAGAGAGATCTTGGGGTGGTGGTGGACAGGTCGATGAAAGTGTCGACCCAATGTGCGGCGGCAGTGAAGAAGGCCAATTCTATGCTTGGGATCATTAGGAAGGGTATTGAGAACAAAACGGTTAGTATTATAATGCCGTTGTACAAATCTATGGTAAGGCCACACCTGGAGTATTGTGTCCAGTTCTGGTCGCCGCATCTCAAAAAAGACATAGTGGAAATGGAAAAGGTGCAAAAGAGAGCAACTAAGATGATTACGGGGCTGGGGCACCTTCCTTATGAGGAAAGGCTACGGCGTTTGGGCCTCTTCAGCCTAGAAAAGAGACGCTTGAGGGGGGACATGATTGAGACATACAAAATTATGCAGGGGATGGACAGAGTGGATAGGGAGATGCTCTTTACACTCTCACATAATACCAGAACCAGGGGACATCCACTAAAATTGAGTGTTGGGCGGGTTAGGACAGACAAAAGAAAATATTTCTTTACTCAGCGCGTGGTCGGTCTGTGGAATTCCTTGCCACAGGATGTGGTGCTGGCGTCTAGCCTAGACGCCTTTAAAAGGGGATTGGATGAGTTTCTGGAGGAAAAATCCATTATGGGGTACAAGCCATGATGTGTATGCGCAACCTCCTGATTTTAGGAATGGGTTAAGTCAGAATGCCAGATGCAGGGGAGGGCACCAGGATGAGGTCTCTTGTTATCTGGTGTGCTCCCTGGGGCATTTGGTGGGCCGCTGTGAGATACAGGAAGCTGGACTAGATGGGCCTATGGCCTGATCCAGTGGGGCTGTTCTTATGTTCTTATGTTCTTATGTAACATAATTCTATCGCCAATAAACACTGCACTTGGAACATTTTGGTTCAGCTTACTGTAGCAAATAAGCCAGAGCCCTTCAGGAAGGTGTTCAGCAATTCATCACCTTTGTTGTTACTGAACAGTGCAGGACAGTGGTTCTCAGACATTTAGCACCAGGATCCACTTATTAGAATGAGAATCTAAGACCCACTGAAAGTGATGTCATGACCGGAAATGACATCATCAAGCAGTAAAATTTTTAACAATCCTAGGCTGCAGTTTGACCAGGGTTAGTCCCATTTACTATAATTGTTAAAAGAATATACATAGTAGCTTATTAAAAGTACAGGTTTGTAACATTTCCCCAAATGCAGTCACATACCATGGTAGCATCAAGTCTAATATATTTAAAATAAAACATTGAAATGAATGGGGACCCACCTGAAATTGGCTTGCGACCCACCTAGTGGGTCCTGACCCACAGTTTGAGAAACACTGGTGTAGGATGTTGCTATCAGGAAAGAGGAGCTGTTACTTAAAATAAAAAAGTTAGACAGGTCAGTTCAACAAGCTGCTTAGGTACGTAAAAGAGCTACCCTGCAGAGTGGGCCTGGCATGTAGTCTTTTCATGAAACACATTTTGCTCATAAGTGTCAGCTGTTGTCACTGCAGGCAATATGTACAGCTGGAGCTAGTCTGAAAAGGAAACAGGGACTACAGAGTGACAGACTGGGATGTCTAAGTCACTTTTAGTATATTTTATAGAAGCATTTAATATTCTTTCCTTTCTTCAGTACTAGATCAGTACTTATGATTGGCTGAGGGAGGGAGCAGGGAGGTAGGGGGGCAGGTCGATCCAGAGCGTTCGTGTGGGGCTCAGCACCCAACACAAATGCTCTTATTTCACCGCCGACCTTTTGGTCAGTGGTGAATCGAATAGCTCCATTGCAGGGCTACTTCCCTTACCCGGGTGAAGGGGACAAAAGTCCCCTTCTCCTGGGTGCCGCCCACAGCTGCTGTTGGTGTGCAGGATGTGGCGGCAGCCGTTTTCAGTGCAGCTGCAGCCGCGTGCCATGGGAGCTCAGGATTGGACTGCCTGGTCCAAATCCTAACCAATTTTCTAGCACTGGCATAGCTGTGCCAGTGGGGCATGTGCTTCATCCTGCAGTTGGGTGTCACTCACAGAGCTCTTCTCAAAGTAAGGGAATGTTTGTTCCCTTACCTCGGAGCTGCACTGCCCTTATGCCAGTGCTGGAAAGTGGGTTAGGATTGTGCCCTTATACATTCAACTTGCCTCCTCCTCATTGTGGGACACAGTTAAGCCTAAACTTTGCAAATGTCAACCTGTCCTTCACACCTACTGGCTCTATCATATAAAATTATTGTATTGGCAACCTTCAGTCTCGAAAGACTATGTTATCGCGCTCTGAAAGGTGGTTCTGGCACAGCGTCTAGTGTGGCTGAAAAGGCCAATTCGGGAGTGACAATCCCTTTCACACTGGGAGCAAGTGCAGTCTGTCCCTGGTCTGTCTCCCTGGCTATGGGCCTTCCTTCTTTGCCTCTTTGCCTCAGACTGTTGGCGAAGTGTCTCTTCAAACTGGGAAAGGCCATGCTGCACATCCTGCCTCCAAGCGGGCCGCTCAGAGGCCAGGGTTTCCCACCTGTTGAGGTCCATCCCTAAGGCCTTCAGATCCCTCTTGCAGATGTCCTTGTATCGCAGCTGTGGTCTACCTGTAGGGCGCTTTCCTAGCATGAGTTCTCCATAGAGGAGATCCTTTGGGATCCAGCCATCATCCATTCTCACGACATGACCGAGCCAACGCAGGCGTCTCTGTTTCAGCAGTGCATACATGCTAGGGATTCCAGCACGTTCCAGGACTGTGTTGTTAGGAACTTTGTCCTGCCAGGTGATGCCGAGGATGCGCCGGAGGCAGCGCATGTGGAAAGCGTTCAGTTTCTTCTCCTGTTGTGAGCGGAGAGTCCATGACTCGCTGCAGTACAGAAGTGTACTCAGGACGCAAGCTCTGTAGACCTGGATATTGGTATGTTCTGTCAGCTTCTTGTCAGGCCTAAAGAAAACACAGGTCATGGTTCAGGATGTGGACTCACCTCCCTGCATTACAATCTCTGCGCATGAACTGGAGGTTGTCCATGACTTTGTGTACCTTGGCTCAACGATCTCCGACACTCTTGCTCTCGATACTGAGCTAAACAAACACATTGGTAAAGCAGCTACCACGTTTTCCAGACTCACAAAGAGAGTCTGGTCCAACAAGAAGCTGACAGATCATATAAAATATAGTTCTACAAATCACCCGTGGACCAATCCTATCCAACTTTCCACCATTGATGCATCTGCAATTCAGTTCTGAGATAAGGGAACAAACTTTCTCTTACCATGAGGAGGCCTCCATGTCTGCTCCCCACCACTACAGGATGCAGTGCACCCTCTGTTGGCATTGCTGCATCAGTGCAGGAAAGTTGGATACGATTGGACCTCATTGTATTATGAAACTTTAAGAAGAACCTAAGAAAAGGGATCAAACCAAAAGTTCATCTGGTATAGCATCATGTTTGCCACAGCGGCCAACCAGAAACAGTACATATAAGCAAGCAGCCCTCTCTCACTGACCAATAAGTGATTTTCGGAAGCACACTGTTTTATAAGACCATCATCCTCCCCACACCATATCTAGCACTTGGACTAAATATGTTGGCACATTGTAAATCCAAAATAAGTACATCATTTTTGTAAATTTACCAGATTCACTTACCAAACAGCCATGGTACTTCATATGCTAATAAGTGAGCCTATGTTGATGAGTGTTAAATGCATTCCACCAGGTATCAACCCGTTTACAGAAAATGCCTACAGCTAAATTCTCCCCTCAGTTAACACCTGTCCATTGGCATTGCCATCAGTGAAGTTGGCGAGATGTAGCTGAAGGTACAATCTGCCCCTAGATGCCCATGAACTGCAATGAGCTGTGTTCACCGCCGCATCATTATATGTCATCAACCAAAGCAATTAATGCACATTCTTGTCTGGAAAATGAAATCAATTTATAGTTTGGCTTAGAACATGAGTTGTTTAATAAATAGATGAATACTGAAGATTCCTCAGGGATACATTCCAGTCACCAGTAACAGCAGCAACCATCCATTTTCAATACAGCTCTTCTTCTACAAAGCTATAGTGGCTTTTATCTTAGCATTAATTCTTGGTGCATTTTCTTTGTGTCCATTTCTGACTCATTTTCCATTTTCCCATGGTAAGTTTATTTTTTTTATATTTTCGCAATGCAAACTAGGAAATGGACAGCATTCACCTTCTGTCCAGCATCTAACACTATAATTATTGTGTAGGAAGTAATCTGCATTCCAGACAAAGCACAAAGTTCTCATTCATTTTAATGGATTGGGATTGACAGCACAATCCTGAGCTGCCCAGGGTGCACAACCCTTCTCCCGGGTAAGGGAAGCAGCCCTGCAATGGGGCTATTCACTTTACCGCTGACCAAAAGGTCGGTGGTAAGGTAAAGGAGTTCGTGTAGAGCGCCAAGCCCTACACAAATGGCCAGGATCCGGTGGAGCTCCGCCTCCTGCCTCCCCACTCCCTCCCCCCTGCAAGCCTCTCGCCCACCCTCTCTCCGGCTTCCCCATGCCTCCCCACTCCCCGGAACGCCTCCTCCCTTTCCCCACTTACCATTTCACAGTTTGGCAGTCTGTGAGACCGCTGAGTAGTGGAAGACAGGCATCCACCTGGCGCATGGGCGCTGGCCCGGCAGTAAGCCTCGCAGATGTGTCTTACAGCACGTTTGCGACAGTGCACTCTGGCGGGAAGCCGGAGCGCCAAGCTCAGGATTGGGCTCTGAGTCCACTACGAGGTGAACCATTTAAAAAACAAGGAGCTTATGCTCAGGATAACTGAAATCTGACACCACGTTCTGCTAGAGGCGTGATGCTATGTCCCCCTGGTCAATTGCTGGTGATATCTACTAAGGTAAGTGTGAATGACCACTTCTTGAAAGTAAAACTTGCATCCATAGTCAAATAAACTCAGTTGTCTAGATACATTAATCAAGGAATAAATACACAAAAGGTGCACATGCTCAGCAATAATGTTTTGTCAAAATAAAACAATTATCATCAGATATTGGTGCCGTCTTGGAAAATAAATGACTTAAGAACCCTTGGAAGAATCCTTGTACTTTACAAGAATTGCTTCGTTGGGTTTTTAGTTTGGGGATGTTTGTGCAACCTTCTAGGTGAAACACAATCCAACCAGCAATTCCTTATTCAGCTCTTATGTCATTTATAATGCTGACAAACACAACCAGCTGCTAACAAATGAGTCAGAAATAGGAAGAGTCTTTTGTCTCCTTGAAACAAGAATCCAGACCAACAAGCTCAACTTGTCTGTTCTTGTGATTGCTGAAGCTCCTTCATTTCCAAAGCAAATAAAAGCACAGTCCAATGCATGTCTACTCAGAAGCGAGCCCCATCAAGTTGTATGGGTCTTACTTCCGCCCACGTAAGTGTGTTTAGGATTACAGCCAGAATAACATTTAAAAGAGTACACTGCTCATAGGGACATAACAGCAATTTTGGCGCAATCCTAACCCCTTATGTCAGTGCTTTCCAGCACTGGCATAGCAGTGCCAATGGGACATGTGCTGCATCCTGCAGTTGGGTGTCACTCACAGAGGCCTTCTCAAAGTAAGGGAATGTTTGTTCCCTCACCGCAGAGCTGCATTGCCCTTATGTCAGGGCTGGAAAGCACTGACATAAGGGGTTAGGATTGTGCACTAAGAAGCCTATGCATATTTCTGTTTTATTATTACACCAATAGTGCCAACAGTGTACATAACAACTTAGAGAGCTTCACAGGGTTCCTGACCCAAAATCAGTGCTGGCAGAGGTACCAGTAGAGAGTATCAGCAGGGCGTGGGTGGAGGGTGCCATGGGAGATTCAGATTGCTGAGGAACCTGGAGAAAATGCCTATATTGGACCTGTTATGGCACCCTTTCCATGCTGCTGCATTTGGTACAACCCAGGGTGAGCAGACATCCTATTTTTCCAGGATATGTCCCCTTTTTTAGCCTTGTGTCCTGGAAAAAAACTTAAATATCCTCCTTTTCACTGTGATTAGGCACCACATATCCTTCTTATAATAAATTATATGCAATAAATTATATGTAATATAGTTTTAAACTTAATAAAAAAAATATAGTGTTTAAATGGGCAGTAGGTCTGGTCTAGAGGGTAGAGCCTCCATTTGCCTGAAGATAACATCCGCAGGTCGCCAGTTCGAGGCCACCGGCACCGTGCGACCTTGAAGCAGCTGACAAGCTGAGCCGAGTCATTCCATCTGCTCTGAGTGTGGGAGGATGGAGGCCAGAATGTGCGGCCATATTAGAAAAAAACATCTGAATGTTGTGGTTTCTTGAAAGATAGAACCTTCTTTCAAATTGTAAAAATCCCTACGGGGATTTAATTAGCCTATGTAAACCGCCTTGAATAAAGTCTGAAGAGAAATCTGAGGACCACGAAAGGCGTTATAGAAATACCTGTATTATTATTAGTATTATTAAATCAACCACATGAAATCAATATATGAGTGTTTTTAGCTTTTATTTTGCCATGTCCTACATTTTTCTTGGATGTCCTAAATTTTGGAGTGCCTTGTCCTCTCTTGTGGTTATGACATCTGGTCACCCTGGGCACTACCACAGCCACTGATTCTGAGGGTTCAGATATCAGCCTGGCCATGTAGGTCTTCTGATGGGCATGGGCTCTTAAACAGTGCCTGACCTGGCCGATCTCTGATGCTATCTGATCCATTGATAATCTTTGACTGCAAAGTTTCACTCACCAATACACATGATCCCCTTTGACTTTTCCCATTTTGAGCACTTCTATTGTCCAAAATAAAATGTGTTCAGTACAGCTAAAATCTCAAAACTGAGGGTCAGAAACGTTTTTCCCAAACTTTATGGTGGTTTGATATGAATTTGGGGTGCCGATTCCAAAAATGGCATCTGTTTTGCCCTATCACGTCTAGTTTTGGAGATATAGTATAGCCTCATTAGTGAATGGTTCAAGCAGCTTCCTCATGAGGAAGCCATGGTGTAGGCTTCCTCATGAGGAAGCTGCTTGAACCATTCACTAAAGAGGCTATGCTGTGTCTCCAACACTAGATGAGATAGGGCAAAATGGATGCCATTTTTGGAATCGGCACCCCAAATATACCCAGGAATTGGTGTAATTGGTTTAAGGAAGCAAAATGTGTGTTGTCCTGTGTAATTAGTGACTCCGAATTCTCATTTCATACTTAATGTACACCTATATCCTTTGGTATACAGTTCACTCAGGAACAAATTAATAGACGTGGAGAACCACATGCTGAATTGCTTTGTATTACCCACATACTTTGAGGGATTCTATTTCTAAACCCATGTAGTGTATTTCCTAAGATCAACGTTGCGCATGTGTTTTTTCTATGTTTCTTTTATGTTCTTGCATTTCATTGTATCAAAAATCCATTAACTATTACCTACCTTCCAATGAATGTCTCATGAAAATAGGTTTATTTGGTTTAAACATGCCGTATTTGGCTTAAACATGCCTTCGCAAGTCAGCTAGGCTGGCATGCACAGGCGCGCTGGCCTGCGGAAGCTGGAATAAGTCTCTGCACTGACGGAGGTTCTGAGTCTTGCATTGGCCAAGCTCAGCCAACACAAGACTCTGGGGTGGGGTGGGGGGGGTCGGGAGGGGATGAGGCTGGGGAGGAGACAAGTTATGCTGGATCCCAACCCCTGTTCCTGGGGAGAACGGAGCGGCTTCAAGCCGCTCCTTTCTCCTTGGACTTGTGCCACCTCAGGAGGTGGTGCAAGTCCAAGGAGACCCATAGGAGCCAGGTTGGCTGACCTGGAGGTAAGGGGAAACGTTTCTGGCTGCTTTGGACACCTATCCTGTGCTGGATACAGTGCAAACCGCTTGGCTTCAGTGCAGGATAGGGTTGTACCCTAAGATTCTACAGACCCTGGCTGGGAACCTGGGGCCTTGCAAAAAGAAGTTTCCAATTTAGTACCCCACCACTCCCCAAGATTGGCTCTGCTTGTGGTAGTGGGGAAGGAACCTCTTTGGCCTATATGGGTCTAAGGAGAAGATCTGAAGTATAGCATGGTGAGAAGGGGTCCCTGTACCTGCCACTAGATGTGGCTACTCCCAATGAACTCTCTCATTTCATGCCACACTCAAGAGGAGGCCAATACACTGTGTGTGTTGCTGTAATAAATAAAGGATTAATTTATTCTACCACTTCTGTTGTTGTCTCCATTACTGTAGTCTTCCACTGACAGTTTTTCACTGGGGAGGCTGCAGCTAAGACCCACTAAATCATCCACTCATTTGAGGCATGTTCTTTTCATTCCCCCCTCACCTCTCAACTGTAATTGTTTGTTATGTAATGAAAAATGTATCATTTCATCCACTGTCCATTTGGAGAGCATGTCATGTCTTATTTTTGCAACTCTGAACAACGTACTGATGCATTTTCCATTATTAAAAAAAAAAAAAAAGCAAATGCTTGTTCGTAGGTAGTCCTCCTAATTACAAATCACTCCAGGGGCCTATAATAAGAACTCACAAAGTTTGCTTTCATTGGTGTTGTTTTTCTGTAGCATTGACTGAAACCATTTGCACAGCAGCAGGGTAGAAGTAGTGTAGAGAAGCAAGATGGTTTGGGGACTCATTTCCTCATTTTCATATTCCCCACAGCCGATGACAGTTTTAGACAAAACCAGTAGGAAATTTCATTGATCAGGTAGCAATATTGTTCAATATTATATTTATCAGGTAGCAATATTACTAAGTGGCAATATTTGTGGAGAATGGGGAATTTACCAAATCTATACATGTAATTCAGTGGGTCTCAAACTGTGGATCCAGGACCCACCAGTGGGTTGTGGCCCAATTATGGGTGGTTTGCAAAACTGACAGGGAAGATTTGCCAATGTGCATCAAAAGTTAAACAAGCTGCTACTGGGAGGGCAGCACGGCTACCCAATTACCATTATAGCCACACCCCTTTGCATTTATACATCAGGCAGCAGCCTCTAGGGCAGTGTTTCTCAAACTGTGGGTTGGGACCCACTAGGTGGGTTGCGATCCAATTTCAGATGAGTCCCCATTCATTTCAATATTTCATTTTTAATATACAGTATTAGACTTGATACTACTATGGTATGTGACTATATTTGGAGAAATGTTACAGATCTGTACTTTTAACAGCTTACTAGGTATATGCCTAGTATTTTAACCATTTTAACAATGGGTAAGTGTGGATAGGATTGCAGCCTAGGATTGTTAAAAATTATCCTGCTTGATGTTATCACTTCCGGTCATGACATCACTTCTGGTGGGTCCTGAAAGATTCGCATTCTAAAAAGCGGGTCCCAATGCTAGAGCAGAAGAGAATACTGGGCTAGAGTGTCTCCTGTCCTCAGTAACTACAGCACCAGAACAGGCTGCTGCTAGCTGGTGAGGAGTGACCAGAGAGGGGGTGGTCCCCACCCAACAATAATCTGCTTCTTGAAGCAGCTGCTTCTAATTACCTCATTATGAGATTGGCTCTGCCGACGATCATTGACTTATTAATAAATGAGTGCTAATTCCTACTTCATATTTCCTGTGTGTTCAAGGGTGTTTGATTAGAAAACATAGGGCACCTGGCCCACAGCCTGGTAGGTTGGCACCTGGTAAAGCAACTTTGTTGAAACTAAGTTGGGCCTGAGTGTTGGTGCGAGGCTGCTGGAGGCCTTGGGCCAAAGACCTGCTTTGGGCCCCTGTCCCCGATGATGCCTTGAACACTACCACTAATAAGGGTTCTGGGGGTTGGCCTAGATCCTCTGATGCATACTCTGTTGAACACGGGCTCTTGGCCAGTACCCAACCTGGCTAGGTCCTGGTGCTGTTCCCATTGAACCTGATGGGAGATGCTCTGGGAACCCCATATATGTAGATGGCCTTGAGCTCCTCAGAGGAAGAGGGGCTATAAAATGAATGATTTCCTGGTAATGTGCAAGCTCAGTCAGACTACGTTCATAATTATGCCAAGTTCATAATTACTGAACCTCTGTTTAAAGTATACAAGGGGAGAATGTTATGTATGTCCTTTGCCCCATGGAGTGATGGACATCTTCCATGGAAACACATTTATTCTGAGCGAATCTGGTTTGTGTTAATGGAACTGCCTCTTAAGGTACTTGTGTTTAGGACCGCAGCCTCAGGCTTTAGCTTATTTTGCAGTCTGTTATGACTGCAGTGGGGAAAAAAAACTGTAACCAAAAAGAATTGTTAGGAACTGAATACAAAAGTTGTAGAAGGGAAGAGGGAAACCAGAGGGAAACAGTTCTAAACAACCTAAAACTGCACCAGGAAGAAAAAGTAGAGCAAGACGAGAGGGAAACAATAAAAAATGTAGCCAAAGGCAAATGGGAGGGGAGGATACGGTGACAGTGGGAAAGAGCTTCAGAAAGTGAACATGTGTTCAGAAATAGTATGGACCAAAAAATAGGAACAGAAACGGACTGTCTGTGTTCAATAATTGTCGTTTGCATTCAAATGTATTTCTGGGTATGGGCCCAGTCTGCATGGCTCAAGTGGAGGCAAGTTTCCGGTGTCCTCTGCGATCAGCGAATGCCTGCACAACTCAAAGGGAAGATCTACAAAACCGTCATCCGTCCAGTTGCCCTGTGCGGCTCTGAGTGTTGGCCAGCATCTACCAGACACAGACAGGCCCTCCACATTATGGAGATGAAGATGCTCCACTGGTCCCTCAGTTTCACACGGTGGGACCGAGTCACAAACAAGGACATACGACGACGAATAGGGATTGCACTGATTGCCGACAAGATGCACGAGGTGAGACTCTGCTGGTACGGTCATGTTATTTGGAGCGATGAGGTGAGTGGCAAAGATGGTATATCGACTGTTTCCAAACAGACACCGTCCATGAGGAAGACCGAAGAAGCAGTGGCTCGACCAGTTGAAAGAAGACATGCGAGCACTTGACATTGCCCAAGAAGACGCTCTGGACTGTGCCGAATGTCGTGTGGCTTGCAGAACACCGGACCCTGCAACAACGCGGGAAAATCATTAGGACAAAAAGATTCAAATGTATTTCCGAACTTTATCAAGTGGTCTGGGAAGGTCCCGTCATCTGCTCTGGAACTAAAGAGTAGAACAGGAGGGGGGAGTCTTGCTTAGGATGGTTGGCCAAGTTTAAAAACAATTTGAGCAGGGCACATCAGGCTCTACTGCATGCAGGCCGACCTCTTGAGAAGCTTTAAGTCAGAGATGATGAGGATAGGTAAGAGACATTCAGGAGACTGGGCAGAAGTCGTCTTAAGAAAAGTTCCTCAAGGCAAGATTTAAAGCCCTGTGTGGGCATTACCTTCAAGCATAGCAGGACCTTGCACTTTCATCTGGTTAGGGACCAGAGCATGGACAAAAGTCAAAGATGGATGAATGTCAAAGCATAGCCTTATTGAGTTTGCACATTTATTTTGGCCTGTGAAAAACATAACTAACTACATGGCACACGTACTGTCAGGGGTCGAGCCCTTGTCCAACCCCTGCCTTACCTGGCTGCAGGCCAGGGGCAGAACTGCCTGGCCATAGAGCCGCCACCACCTCTCCAGCTGACCAGGTAAGACGTAGGGCAGCTGGGTGGGAGAGACTGGACCAGGACCAGCAGAAAAAGTACTATGATCACTCAGCCCAATCCTGTTTGTTCCAGGTGGACGATCAGGTTCTCGTCCATGGTTCGCTATTCCCCAATCTGCCCCACGAACCCTGGCAAGGGCCCTTTCCTGTCGCCCAGGTCTTGGGACCTCTCACTTACAAAATCTGCTGCGGGCCTAGACCTGCTCAGCTACAAGTTATCCACATAAATCATTTAAAGAAATGGCACAAGCCAAACGCCATGCCTGCCCCTGTTTTGGCCGAGCTAGTCATAGACCCAGAGGAGGGTGGCCGAGGCCACCCAGGAGTCGGCAATTCCAGAAAGGCCAAAGTATGGGCCTGCTTTGACTGCCCGCCAACAGGTCGATCTCAATACCCTCATGGACACATTTCCGTGTAGCTTTGCGGCCACCCCGGGAAGGACCTCAGCAATCAAGCACGAAATCCAGACACCACCAGGAATGGTGGTGAGAGCCACCTGGTGGCCCCTTCCACGGAAGAGGTTGGAGGCAGTAGAACAGGATGTCCAGGATATGCTGAGTCTGGGAGTAATTGAACCCTCAAAAAGTGAGTGGCGGAGCCCTATCGTGTTAGTCCCTAAGTCTGACGGTTCCATATGTTTCTGCATAGACTTCTGGGAGGTCAACAAGAAGGCTAAGTTTGACGCTGATCCCATGCTGTGAGTGGATGTTCTCCTGGACCAGGTTGGCAAAGCCTGGTATTTATCATCCCTGGACCTAATGAAGGGCTATTGGCAGGTCCCCTTGAGACCCCTAGATCGGGAGAAGACAGTGTTTGCAACCCCGAGCAGACCATTTCAGTTTACCGTTATGCCCTTCGGTTTACATGAAGCCGCAGCGACGTTCCAGAGGTTGGTCGATCAGGTTCTGGGCTTCTGCCGCGCTTTCTGCATGGCCTATCTGGATGACATTCTCATATTCAGCCGAACCTGGGAAGAACATCTTGAGCACCTGCAAGCCGTTCTGAATGCCCTGCAAGCTGCCAACCTGCGAGCCAACCCCAAAAAGAGTGTGTTGGGTGCCACTTCCCTGCGGTACCTGGGTCACATAGTGGGCCAAGGGTACATCACCCCACAAGCAGAAAAAGTGGAGACACTGAAGTCCTTCCCTCGTCCACGTACCAGCCGTCAACTATACCAATTCCTCAGTTTGACAGGCTATTACAGCCGCTTTATCCCCCATTTCGCCCCATGTGCCAGCCCCCTTACTGACCTCCTGCGGGGGCTGGCACATTCCCACATATGGTGGTCGGCAGAGGCTGAACGCACCTGCGATGATCTTCAGACGTCCTTGTTACTTGATCTGGTCCTGCACAGTCCTGGCTTCACACACCCGTTCCTTGTGCAGGCTGATGCTTTGATGACCGTACTGGGGGCCATCTTGGCACAGGAGTATCCCGAGGGCGAGCGCCCCGTGGCTTACCACAGCCACAAGTTACAACCTGCTGAAAGGCACTATGCAACCATCGAGCGGCAGGCCTGGCAGTTAAATGGGCCGTGACCTCTTGGCAATATTACCTAAGGGCGAATCCCTTTGTTGTCATCACGGATCATGCCCCGCTTCTCTAGATGCATCGCCTCAAGGATCACAATGACCGGGTCCTCCAATGGTACCTGGCCCTGGTGCTCTACTCCTTCACCGTCCAATGTCACAAAGGCTCACTCCATCGGAATGCCGACTGCCTCTCCCGCCTTCATGAGGACAATGACCCCGCCCCTCTGGCGTTTGGCCCAAGGGGTGTGTGTGTCAGGGGTCAAGAACTTGTCCGACCCCTGCCTCACCTGGCTGCAGGCCAAGGGCAGAACTGCCTGGCCATAGAGCCACCACCACCTGTCCAGCTGACCAGATAAGACGCAGGGCAGCTGGGTGGGAGAGACTGCCCCCCCAGAGCTCACCAGGGCCAGGTCACCATTAACCAGGAAAGAGGAGGGAAGCAGGGCCAGGGTCAGGGCCCCGTTAAGCCTAGAGGGGGAGAAAGGGGAGGAGCCAAGGGTGTGGCTGTTGAGGATAAAAGCAGGGAATCCTGTGATGACAGGCAGTTCTGGAGAGGGAAGGCAGGAGAATGGAGCTGGAGCCCCTGCCTGAAGACCAAGGGCCTCAGGTCCTGCCTCCAGGGAGGAGGACTAGGGTGTCGTGAAACCCTCCCCCTGGCTTGGTCTGAGGCTTCCCCTGCAAGGAATCCCAGGGAGGTGGACACCCCACCCAGGGGTCCCAAGAGACCATCTAGCCGACCCTCGGCACCCTGCCGGGTGACCCCCAGAAACCCCCCCTTTTGGGGCACCCCTCACATGTACAACCTAAGTAAACAAAACTAAAATAAAAATAAACATAAGAACATCATGTAAGTTGTGGATTTTTGGGTGAAATTGGACAAAAGAGGAAAGCATGTGGACAAAATTTGGAATGTGGTTATAATTGAAAACAAAAGAGCAAAGCGATGAAAGTCAAGTGGATGAAAGTCAAGGTGTTGCTGTATGTACTCGCTGTGGGGGACAGACGGACAGTGAAAAGATCCTCCCCTGTGCCAGTGTGATTCTAGGCCCTTCCCTCACTGACTTGTGTACAGCATTTGACAAAAGCAACCAGCATTCCAGATCACAGGGAGGATCCCTCCACGCATACATCATGTGCCACTGCAGACAAGTGCTGTAAGTGTGATTGGTGGGGGAGAAGCTTACAATCGAAGTAGCATGTTCTGCCAGTGCCCTCCCACCACATGATGTTTGAATGCTTGATAGTACATTCTGAACGGTTCTAGGGTCACAGTCCAATCAGCAACTTCCTTGACGATGGCATGGGGCATATCTGGAGTGAAAAGGGAAACCTCAAAACTGAGAGTGCTTGACAGAGGATTTGTACTGAACATGCCCCCAGTTCCATCCTAATTATGAACAAGACTACCGCATCCAGCATGGGAATCACGGCTCTGCAAAACCGACGACATCTAGATTTCAATGCTCCCATCTAAATTGAAGCCCAGAAGGGGAGATCACATGGGGGCATTAACATGGCAGGCTGAACTTTCCTGTTTGGATCCTTGGATCAAAGGGATAAGAGATTACCTACAAGTCTTTGGAGGTTGCTCCTTTTGGAGGTATCTCTGGCGAAGGCTGGGGAACCCCTCTTTAGTTCGAGTGACAGAAGAGGACAGACATCTAGCTCGGGTTTTCTGTGGTGAGACAAAGCCTGACCGTTCCCCCAGAATTTACTACCTTCGCTCTGGCAAGTGGCGGAAAAATAGTGTAAAGCAGTGTTTCTCAAACTGTGGGTCAGGATCCACTAGGTGGGTCACGAGCCTATTTCAGGTGGGTCCCCATTCATTTCAATATTTTATTTTTAATATATTAGACTTGATGCTACCATGGTATGTGACCGTATTTGGGGACCTTTTATCAAGCTTTTAACAAGCTGCTATGTATATTCTTTTAACAATGATTGTAAATGGGACTCGTAAGTGTGGGTAGGATTGCAGCCTAGGATTGTTAAAAAATTTCCTGCTTGATCATGTCACTTCCAATCCTGGCATCAGTTCCGGTGGGTCCTGACAGATTCTCATTCTAAAAAGTGGGTCCCGGTGCTAAATGTGTGAGAAAATCCGGTGTAAAGATATATAGAAGTTGTTTGGACATTCAAGATAAGACTGCCAATTAAAGGAAATTAAAAGAATTTTAATGAGAGGAAAGTTATGCTTATCGGTTTGAAGGAATGGAATGTGGGGAAGCAAGCATTGTGACAAAGAGATGTGTTTCAAAAGCTTCTAACAGTCAAATGGTCTCCAAACACTTTTTCTACTGATTAATGACTTTTTATTAACTTTAATAATTACGATATCTTGGATGTTTATATTTTACTTTTATGTGACACGTCATTGCTTACGAAATTTGACTGAAAGAACTTTAAAACTATAGAGAACGGAAGCACTGCAAAACCACAGAGATTTTGAATTGCTCAAATTGACACCTGCTGGTGAAAACTGGAATAAAGAACCAAGACAATGGAGCAAATAAAAGTACAAACAAAACCGTCAAGATTACCAGTACAGACACTGAAGAGAGAACTGAGTGTGGAACACCTGTTTCAGCAGAATTCAAAATAGACGGGCAGCCCAATCCTAAGCTACTCGGGGCACCCAGGCTCAGCGGCACTGAGAAGGGCTGCCGCCGGATCCTGTGCCTCCTGAGCTACCGCAGGAGGTGCCTCAGGAGAAGGGGATTTTCATCCCCTTCCCCTGAGTAAGGTAAGCAGCCCTTCAATGGGGCTACACACTTTAGTAAGGTAAAGGCTCTCGGGTAGGGTGTGCAGCCCTCCACGAGTGCCTTGGATGCTGTGGAGCGGAGCTCCGCAGATCTGCCATCCCTCCCCCAGGCGCACCTCCAGCTTGCCCCCCTCCCTGCGTCATGCCTCCTACCTGTCCTCTCTCCGCCTCCACAGGCCTCCCCAGAACACCTCCTCCTTGCCCCCATCCCTGCCCCCAATTACCGTTCTGCAGTTCCGTGGTCCAGGAGACTGCTGAGCTGTGGAACCTGGGCAACCGCCCTGTGCTAGCCTAGCAGTGGCCGGCGCTAGGCTAGCACCGGTGGGAGGCTGATGGTGAGCCCAGCAAACGTGCCTTACGGCATGTTTGTGACAATGCTTGGCGGCACGGAGCCGTGCCGCCGAGCATAGGATTGGGCCCTCAGGGCACAACCCTAACCCCTTAAGTAACATTCCCTTACTTTGAGGAGGGCTCTGTGAGTGACACCCAACTGCAGGATGCAGCACATGGCCCTTTGGCACCACTATGCCAGTGCTGGAAAGCACTGACATAAGGGGTTAGGATTGCACCCTCAGTTGAACAAGAGCTTAAAGACCTGAAACTGGAATTGAGACAAGATATGACTCAGCTGGAAGAATCTAAAGATATTAAACAAGAGACACAGGAGATCCAGAACACAGTCATTATCATTGATTATGATATTATAATTATCATAAAATTATGGAAGTCCTGAGTTTAGAACAAGAGAAAACATTGGCTATGTTATCTTTGATGGAACAAGTTAATAAAAAAAAAAAAGCACTGAGATTAAGAGCTGTGCCAGAGAATTTCAGAGAAGTTGGAGAAGATTTGAGACAACGAATGGTATAGGTCCTAGCTTGGTATTTACAAACAGATGAACAAATCATTGGCTCAAAAGTTGACCAGGTTTATAGACAACAAAAAATCTACTTGCTGGATATGGTCCAAAAGGCAAGAGACTTTATTATTATTATTATTATTATTATTATTATTATTATTATTATTATTATTATTATTAACAGTATTTACTAAATTAACAGTATTAGTAAATTATTATATAAATTATAACAGTAAATTATATATGTTATAACAGTAAATTATAACAGTATTAGTAAATTAACAGTATTAACAGTATTTCAACTAAAAGTTCACAAAGCGGTTTACAGAGAAAAATCAAATAACTAAATGGCTCCCTGTCCCAAAAGGGCTCACAATCTAAAAGATGCAACACCAGCAGACAGCCACTAAAACAGACAGTGCTGGGGTGAGGTGGGCCAGTTACTCTCCCCCTGCTAAAAAAAGAAGCGCCCACTTGAAAAAGTGTCTCTTACCCAATTAGCAGGGGTAAATTTATGCAGAAATTTATGCAGAAATTTAAAGAAGGAGGACTTAGGAGAACAAGAGGGAAGATTAGAAGATATACAACAGGATCAATGTCAAGAGGAAGCAGTTTTGATGGATAATGGATAAACTTACAATTGTTATTAAAAACAAGTCAGTAAAAACTTTTATGGATAATTGGAAACCATTCATGAATTTCCTGCGCACCGAGGGGAAAATGGGCCAAATAACCTATGGATTTGATGAGTAGATAGGGAAGTTAATTTTCATGTTTCATGTTTCTTATTTTTCTTGTGGACAATGTAATTTTTAATAAGTCTAGACTGTTTAAGATCTGATAACTAATTTTTTGTATGATTTTGTAGTAGAATAAAGAAATGTAGTTCGATATAATGGGCTAAATAATCTATGAGTAGATAGGGGACTTAACCTACGTTTTTCTTTTTTTTTGTATTGAAAATGTATTTTTCAATAAGTGAAGAATTGATAACGAAACATTTGTATGATTTTATAGCAGAATAAAGAAATGTAGTTTGAGATTTCCGCATTTGCCACACAACTTGTAATAGCTTTATTTTTAATTTTTTTTGTTTTGTTTGTATTTGTGTTTAATAAAATAAAAACATGGAGAAATAATTGAAGCCCAGAGAATGTTTTGTCTTTATTCAGCTCTTGTTTGTGTCATTTTGTCTTGTTTGCCTCCATTTTTTTATTTTATTTTTTAAAAAATACCACCCCTCCATCAAGACCAGCAGTGAAAGGGAGTGTTCCATTCCTCACTGGGCTCAAACCAAGACAGGAAGTTCTTATCTTCTCATGGGCCAAAAAGAAGGAGGACAGGAGACAATCTATCTGACCTGCATCCTTCAAGATAGGAAATTCCACTGAAAACATGGTGACCTGAAAGTCAGGTCAGTCAGGACCCAATGCAGAATTTGTGGAATAAAGAAGGTTGTGGCTCATTTATATCCAAAGTGACTTTTGGCCCAATCCTATCACCTGATTTAAAGCAGCAGGACACCATCCCATGGGGCTAAGTTGACTGCTGATGACCCATGGACTGCACCAGCAGCCACCATTTGCAAGCCACTGCTACAAAGTGACGGCAGCATCAGCAGTCCCCCACCATGACCAGTGACTGGCTCTGATGTAGGTAAGGCAGTGCAGGAGGTGCTTCATGTGAGGCGAGGTGGAGTAATGGGGCATGTTGGGGGAGGTACTGGGGGCATGACAAGGGAGGGAGGGTTGGATCTGGATCAGTCATGCACACCAGATCTTATCCCCTCTTGTGGTCCCAGTCTCATGACTATGTGGGCAATGGATATGTTTCAAAACATGGTTGGCAGAAGAGGCAGAGGGCCCAATCCTATCCAACTTTCCAGCATGGGTGCAACTGCAATGCAGCCTTGAGATAAGGGAACAAACATTTCCTTACCTTGAGGAGGCCTCCATGACTGCCTCCCCACCACAGGATTCAGCAAATACCCCATTGGCATGGGTGCACCAGCATTGGAAAATTGGATAGGATTGGGCCCTGGATCCTGGATCCTGTGGAGGGGTTACTTGGAAGTAAATCCTGCTGCATTCAGTAGCTTTTATTTCCAGGTAAGTATACATACAACTGCAATCTTAAGCCATTTCTGCCCAATGTTGCATATTTGTACACCTGTGGGCCGGGCAAGAATGGGTTTTAATAACTGGAACCACTTCATTGGGTTCCAAGGACATGAGAGTTTTAAGCACCCATGTTGCTGAGTAACCATCACAAATAACAATGTCAAAAATTAATTTTGTGTGCAATAGATGGAGACATTATTGTTCGATTAATACACCCAGGTGCACACAGAGAATTTGAAACAAAAAGGGGGGGGAGTGAAAGGAAGACCTGCTGCTTTGGCTTCAGACATGGGAATCACTTGGGTGGCCCCCCTTTGCTTCTTGCTAATACGTAGCAAGACAGAGTGAGTTCTTGTAGCATTTCAAAGGGAAATGAAACAAGCAGCAATCACTCTTTTCCCTCCTAGTTCGGAAAGAGAAGAAACCCAGCAGTGCCTGGGTAATTCCCAGCTGGCAACAGAAAGAGTTTTGAAGTTCTAACATAAGAGTACATCCACAGGATGCCCCTGAATCAGCTCACTCAGTCCCCAGAAACCTAAATCTGGCTTTGCAGGTATTATACAAGGGGTTTAGTGTTAACTAGGAAACAATCTAATAATGAAGAGCTGCATTGTACAGTCAAAGCACTTCAGCTGGGAAACCTACAGTTTTGCAAAGTGTATTTTGGCATTCAAAATTAAGGTTCGGTACCAGCATAAAGTGCCACTGTCCCAGACACAATACCAATCCATGTTTCCTTGGAGCCACAGCTATCAGAAGCGCTGCAGTAAGACAAGCTTTCTGGATGCCTCATCTTGTCTTGCAAGGCACCAAGGTCTTGGGAGAGAGGGACAATGACACAGGCAGCATGGATGACGAGGATGAGGGAAGGGGAAGAGAGGCAGGAAGCACAAAAGGCCAGGGCACCAAACAACAGGGAGGAAACAGAGGTGAGAAGAGGGAGAGGACAAGATGGAGACAGGCATAGAGACAAAAGCGTGGAGGACTGAGGGAAAGGAGAGAGGACATCAGAATAGGAGGGAAGAGGAGAAAAAAAAAGGCAGGGCAGGAGGGAGTGGAATAGGCAGTGACAAGGATGGAGGCAAAAAATGAAAGCACAGAAGTCAGAGATTGTTGAGAGGGTGTGAGAAAGAGCAGTGAGAAGGGAGGGGAAGAGGGGCAGCATTGAGACCAAGAGAGGGTCAGGAGTAGGAAAGTCAAAGGAAGGAATGGAGCAAGCCAGGAAGAGATAACAAAGATGGCCAGAGAGGGGATACAGGGGCAGAGCAGAAGCAGCAAAGTGAAGGAGGCACAAAGAGAGGGGAGAAAGGAGCCAAGCCAAGAGCAAAAGGAGTGAAGATGTGGGGGACCAGGGGGGAGTGGAAGGCAGTAGGATAAGAGAAAGGCTGGTGGAGGGAGGCCAGTAATGAAGACCTCTGAAGGAACTCACTGGGTAACTCTGGTGAGGCCAAGTAGGCATTTGAACTGTACTCTTGCATCAACCCTCACCCACTCCTGGGTAATCCCTGCCTGGGAACCCAGAGGTTGTAAGGCAGCATCCTCAGTTGGGCAGGCCAGGAATCAGCCGAGATCAATTTAAGTCTGAACCCAATCCACTTTTGGTGCAAAGGCAGGGGAGTGTAACACATTTGGTGGACTGGTGATAGAAAAGAACCCAAAAATAAACCACCCCCAGCAGTCATCCTGTTGCCTCCATCTTCCTTTCCAACCACTACATACACTGTTGTGTTCTACCCCATGATGAAGAGCTCCCACCCTGGAACAGTGCATCAGCTGATGAAGCACCTACCGGCTGGAAGTTGGTAGGGATTAGGCCTCAGTGCCTGATCTCTGCCTTATTGTCATGGGGGCATCATTTAGTGAGAAAATGTAGAATTTCAGTCCATATCATATTTCTCAGGAGTACCTTCATCACTTGATGCTGTGAGATATAAAAATTTAATCAGTGGCTAAATTAAATGCTTTAATTCAGCGCAGAGTTGGAGATGGATCCCACACAACTTGGAGTAAGGGGATTTATTTCCCCTTACCCTGTGTCATGCGGCAGCCACCTCAATGGAACTACTCAGATCTGCACCAGCAGAATTGCTGGCACCAATCCAAGCAGCCCAGTATAATGCCCTTAATGTCTTGGACTATTATTCAACATAATTTGGACTTAGAGAGGTTGAGTTATTTCGGAATCTGTGTGCAGGTTGCTTCCTCTCCACGTAGTTCCAACACTTATGACATCCCCTCAGCATCCTCTCTCCTCAAAACTCCCCAAAGATTCTCCTTAGTTTCCTATGGAGCCTCCCTTGGAGGAAAAAGAAGCTCTCTCCTCCTTTTGTGAAGAAAATATGGATCCCCCAGAAATGTACGCTTAAGAAGACCACTTGGAAAGGATCCTGCAGAATTCATTGGCAAGACAATGCAAGGGTCTGAAGAAAATGGAAGAAGAAAATGGCAGGTGCAAGGTAGGTTCAATAGTTTTGGATATTGCATCCACCAAGGCTGAGCTGGTTACTTTCAAGCCACTCTATGGCCATACTGCCTGCCTTTTTCTAGTCCTGGATAGACCACCTCCCAAAATCCTTTAATTTGACAATGGAGTGGACTTGGCCACTGCTGTGGCTTCCCATGTTTATTTTGCCCCTTCCTGGCTCCTCTGCTGTGAACCTAGGGCAGCCTGGGTTAGGAAATAGTGTGAGAGCCAGGTGGGTCTCTAGGCCTGGCGTGAGTTTGCTTGTCAGATTGTCTTTCACATAAAGAGGTGCTTGGTGTCAATTCCAAGCTTCCATGCTTTGTTTCATATGGAAGGAAGGTATATTTTTATCCTTCATATGTTATACAGAACTACTCTAAAGGCGGCAACAGCTGCTCACGAGTCTTATTCCAAGGAAAGGAAAGTGCTCTAGAGTACATTATTTCATATACAGAGACAGTAAGTATACCAGCAGCTGTGAGCCAACTGTGCCATCAGGATAGTCACTTTCAAGGTTCAACATCATAAAACCTTCACAAAATGTGAAAAACCACACTCAGACTTCTTCCTCTGTCAAAGTCACTGATAGTAAGCGAGATTTAAGATTGCACTCGCAACATAATGAGTCCAAGCGGCTTTCCTAAGGTTCTGCCTGCTCACTGTGCAAGCACAAATAATGCAAGAGATGTAGGTCGCCACCTCATTTATATGAACGGTGACTGCAGGGGCGGGGGGCAGGGAGAATGAGGGGGGGAGATTGGTAGGATTCGGTTTACACAAGAGTGGACAGGGGTTCCAAGGATTCTTTGTTCAAGGTGCAGGGACACAATTGTACCCTCCCCAATGGAACATACTGTGGAATTAAGAGGGACATTTGGGAAGATGGGGAGCCCTAGACAGTTATGCCAGAATTATTGTACAAGTCTTTATAATGGGCAAACAAAGCTCAGGTAAGAGGCCAGAGATGTACAGTAATACCTAAGTCCACTCCAAAAGGAAACAAATAAACCCTGGTCTAGACATGCAACCAAATGAGGTAGTAGAAGCCTGAAGTGGTAGAGTGCACTGCAGGGATATGGGTCACTTTTTTATTCCTCTCCATGGCAAAAAAACAAATGAATTCCAATTTTAAGAAGCCAAATCTATAACTTGATGGTATGCAGCTCCATGTCCCTGATCCACAGTTTTCTCCTTCCATTTTTTCCTGCATCTCCAACTGCTTGGCTGACACTTCAACTTGGATCCTTCTTCATCATCATCTCAAGCTCAACATATCCAAGAGTGAACTGCTCATCTTCCTTCCCACTCGCGCTTTATCTAGTGACAATGTCACCTTCCACCCAACTGAAAGGCTCAGAGCTTTGACTTTATCTTGACTCCTCTCTACCCATATTCAGTCTCACCAAAACATGTCACTTCTCTCTCTCTCTCTCTCTCTCTCTCTCTCTCTCTCTCTCTCTCTCACACACACACACACACACACACACACACAGCAAGAACACTGCCCTTCCTCTTTACCTTGCTGCAAAAACTCTGCTGTTTATATCAAAGGACTGCTCTCCAACCACTTCTTGGTTGGATCCACAGATAGATGATGGGTTTAACAGCAAATGTGCTTTATACGCTGCCCCCATATCTATGGGATTTTATGTGTGAGGAAGTAGGGAATCCCCATTTCCCCTTGGGAGAGGCATTAGAAGCATTCCACACATTGGGTCGCCACCACATATTGGGTTGACAGTTTCATAGAGCTCTCCACCCCCACCCCCACCCCCAAGATCTCGCTCTTGATCTGTCACAGACAGCTCAGAACCCATTAGCCTATATGTGAAGTTTTGATTTTTTGCCCCATTGTGCATGACTTTACACTTACTTACAATGAAACCTAAAGAACAATGGAGTATTAAGAAATAAATGTAATGAGGCTTACATACAGGGGAGTGGCACAGTAAGTACTGCAGGTGCTACACACTGCACCAGTGTAAATGGCCCCCTCCCTCTCACCATCAAAACCATTCTAGGCAGCGACAGCAACACACAGGTGTGCCTGCATGTTGCCATCGCTGCCCAGAACAGCTCTGATGTCAAGTAGGAGGGGTTGCTTACACAACACCTTGTGGCACCTGCAGTATTTACTACTCTGCCCCCTGTAGGTTCACTACTGTGCTTAACTATGTGCTTAAATTTTTTTTTTTTTAAAAGTGAATATGGTTTTAAAAATCACAGTGAGCACTGTGAGCAAGCACTGAACATCAGTGTCTAGACCAGGGGTGTCAAACTCATATCATACAAAGGGCCGAATAGCTTTCATGATGCCCGCTGAGGGCCGGAGATGATGTCATTACACAGGAAGTGATGTCATTAAACAGGTCAAAACCAGAAATAAATACTCTGTTCTCATGTAGGAACTCATTAGCTGCTAATGACAGGGGAGAAAATAACAAACCTTTATCATATTTCAAGATATGGGAGAACCCAATTATCATGTGGACCACCCTTTCAAGAGTGTAACCTCAGTATTGCTCAGCAGCTGAGAGCCTAAGGGCCAGATCAAAAGCTTCTGCGGGCCGCATCCGGCCCCTGGGCCTTACGTTTGACACCCCTGGTCTAGACATTTTGATGTCTGCATTTTCTAAATCCAGACGATCTGAACATTGTACCTTATTCAAACATTAGCCTTGAAATGGATATTCTGAGCTCAACAACAGTACAGCAGAACCAAAAAAAAGGAATTAAAGCTGCTTTTCTGCTCTGATCAGTAGAATTCACCCTGAAATGGGCTATATCAAAGGTGATGCAATGACTTCTCCAAAGGGGGGATTTCCATCCAAGTGGACCGTGACCTACTCCAACATTTTAATGCCAATTAAAACAATTAGCTCCCGTAATGGAGGGGCTGGGCTGTTGTGCTTGGTGTGGGGCTGAACATTTTGCTGACTGCTGCAGCGGAACCGGGAGCAGACTTTGCATATTATATCACCCGTTTTGTTGTTGTTGTATTTTGCATGCAGTGTTTTTTCTGCTTTTGACTTGGAGGTGCGAGGGGGGGAAGGCTCTAATCATGTGGCCTTCTGCAGATGCTCCATTTGCATTTCTATTAAGCGGGGCCTCCTGGAGACGCTTGAGCATAGGCACAGCATGCCTTGTGTTTCAACCTGTGAGAATCTATACCACTGCTTAATAAGTTAATACATATGTATAGCCTCCTTCAGACAGCCCGCTAGGAGGCAGAAGCTGAGGGAAGTGGTGTTTGAGCTGGTAGGACTCGACATAAATGCGTTCTGACAGAAAAGAGCAGGTTACAAAAGTAAAGGAACCCAGGACATTGGTGCGAGGCCTTGGCAATTCAGGTAGGGCTGACCAGATTTCCCCACCCCCATCCAAAACCATTCCTGGGCTTCTGTCCTTTCAACATCACAATACTCAGCAAAAACTTGATTCCAACAAACTAAAATGTCACATAGTTGTGAGCAGAAAAGTAGTCATGACTTGTGCCATTTTACTTGATCCTCATAGAAGTATTACCCTGCTACCAGTGATTTTCAATGTTTTCTCATGAATAAACCTGGCAACTTCATGTTTTTAATTTTCAGCTGGATCCTGTTCCCCTGTCACTCCCAAATTGGAAAGGGAGAAGCTGCAGCTAAGGAACATAGTGATTTATTTACAGAGTGTGTACCTCACATCATATCTGTCATTGTGGAAAGTAACCATCCTCTCACAAAGAAACCCAGGGGTGGCTTTAAACCAATTGGAGCAATGTCTCCAAATTTGGCCCAACACCTAAGGGCCTTCGGTGCTAGAGGAATCTAGTCTTGTATGCAATTTTATATTAAAATATGCTTAGATGCATTTAGTCCATTAACTCATATGTACTTTTAAGTGCATATTTTGATTACTTTCCATTCTACAACAGAGATGTAAAATTGATAATACATTTTATTTATATCTCTAAGATTCTATAGCAGTGGTTCCCAAACTGTGGGTCGCGACCTGATTTTTGGTGGGTTGCCAAAGGGTGATAGAAAGATCAGATAATTAATCGCCTCAAGCCCTGAGGCTATTAAAAAATCAGATACTGTGGTTACTAATTGCCCTGCAAAGAGTCATGCAAATTGGCTGATTTTAGAAATGGGCTATGTCAGAAGGCCAGATGCAAGGGAGGGCACCAGGATGCGGTCTCTTGTTATCTGGTGTGCTCCCTGGGGCATTTGGTGGGCCGCTGTGAGATACAGGAAGCTGGACTAGATGGGCCTATGGCCTGATCCAGTGGGACTGTTCTTATGTTCTTATGAGCTCAGTTTCTGCAGTGCGCAAGATAGCTGCTACCTGCCCTACAAGGAGCTCCTGCAGTGTGCAAGCATGCGTGAATACAGGGAGATAAATGTTCAAGGGTCCTTTTTCTGGTTATTATTACTTTAAATAAATAAACAAATAAATAAATAAATGTTATTTCTACAAGATTTCCCTTTTTAAAAGTTTGGTAAACATTTACCAAACAGGTGGGTCCCAACAGAGCATCATTTTAAAAAGTGGGTCCTGGTGGTAAAAGGTTTGGGAACCACTGTTCTACAGTCTTTGGCTGGGAACCTGGGGCCCTGGAAAAAATGTTTCCAATTGAGCCCTGCAGCTCTTAAGGCAGACCCTGAAGAAACCAATAAGCTAAAAACACATCTTTAAAATCAATTCTAAGAACATAAGAACAGCCCCACTGGATCAGGCCATAGGCCCATCTAGTCCAGCTTCCTGTATCTCACAGCGGCCCACCAAATGCCCCAGGGAGCACACCAGATAACAAGAGACCAGCATCCTGGTGCCCTCCCTTGCATCTGACATAGCCCATTTCTAAAATCAGGAGGTTGCACATACACATCATGGCTTGTAACCTGTAATGGATTTTTCCTCCAGAAACTTGTCCAATCCCCTTTTAAAGGCATCCAGGCTAGATGCCATCACCACATCCTGTGGCAAGGAGTTCCACAGACCAACCACATGCTAAGTAAATAAATATTTTCTTTTGTCTGTCCTAACTCTCCCAACACTCAATTTTAGTGGATGTCCCCTGGTTCTGGTGTTATGTGAGAGTATAAAGAGCATCTCTCTATCCTCTTTATCCTTCCCATGTATAATTTTGTATGTCTCAATCATGTCCCTCCTCAGGCGTCTCTTTTCTAGGCTGAAGAGTCCCAAACGCTGTAGCCTTTCCTCATAAGGAAGGTACCCCAGCCCAGCAATCATCTTAGTTGCCCTCTTTTGCACCTTTTCCATTTCCACTATATCCTTTTTGAGGTGCGGCGACCAAAACTGGACACAATACTCCAGGTGTGGCCTGACCATCGATTTGTACAACGGCATTATAATATTAGCTGTTTTGTTCTCAATACCTTTTCTAATGATCCCAAGCATAGAATTGGCCTTCTTTACTGCCGCCGCACATTGGGTAGACACTTTCATCAACTTGTCCACCCCCCCCCCAAGATCTCTCTCCTGATCTGTCACAGACAGCTCAGAACCCATTAGCCTATATGTGAAGTTCTGATTTTTTGCCCCAATGTGCATGACTTTACACTTACTTACATTGAAACGCATCTGCCATTTTGCTGCCCATTCTACCAGTTTGGAGAGATCCTTCTGGAGCTCCTCACAATCACTTCTGGTCTTCACCACTCAGAAAAGTTTGGTGTCGTCTGCAAACTTAGCCACCTCACTGCTCAACCCTGTCTCCAGGTCATTTATGAAGAGGTTGAAGAGCACCGGTCCCAGGACAGATCCTTTGGGCACACCGCTTTTCACCTCTCTCCATTGTGAAAATTGCCCATTGACACCCACTCTCTGTTTTCTGGTCTTCAACCAGGTCTCAATCCAGGAGAGAACCTGCCCTCTAATTCCCTGACTGTGGAGTTTTTTCAGTAGCCTTTGGTGAGGGACTGTGTCGAACGCCTTCTGAAAGTCCAGATATATAAACACACATTGTGTGTGTGTGTGTGTGTGTGTGTGTGTGTGTGTGTGTATACACATAAATATACATATACATATACAGGCTGCATTCCTGTGCATACACAGTGGGGTTTTATTCCTGAGTATGCATAGGAGTGTGCTCTTAGATACCTTTATGCATAGATCCAAACACCTCAGGATGTTCCATGCCTTTCCACTCTTCCGTCTGACAGCCTATTATTTTTCATTTTGTAATGATTAGGTAGGACATCAATCGACTGGACCCCTGATGTCAAATGAATGGCTTGTAATTCAGCCATTGCCAGATATTTTAGGAAGGACATTTCTGTGTAAGTGGCAGCTTACCTTTTCATTGCACCACAGGATCATCTGATAGCAACAGCAGGGGTAGAGCCACTTATTCCCCAGCCTTACAGGAACCAGAGTCAAACTGGTGCACATCCGTCATTCAGAAGCATGCACACTCCACCCCACCTGTCTCTATAGAGCATTTGTTCTGCCCTCTCCCCTTACTGTTATTGCTACCATTATCATCTTCATCATCATTATCCTTGATATCATTGAGTAGCACCCCAGCTAGTATTTCTATCATCAGGAGCTCCCTCCATGACTGGCAAGACGTTTCCATCCCAGGAAGTGAACAAAAGAAGCTTCTGTTCATGGAAGGAGCTCCCAGTTGCAGAAGCTCTAGTTCAGATGTTGCCCATTATTTATTTGCTAATTTGTTTAGCACCATTAATGTACATGGTGCTTTACACAGAGTTAAATCATAGTTCCTTGCCCTGAGAGGCTTATCATAGTAATATTGGCACAAGGTGTGGTGCCAAAGGGTTCTTGGGGAAAGTGGGTAAACTTCAGACTCCCCTGTACAAAACACAGGAGTCAGGAGGAACAAAGAAGCAAAAACACAGGAAGTCATCAAAGTGACACAGGTCGCAAATGCACAAGACACACAGCACAGTCAAATGCTGGGTCTGTTGTATTTGCTTTGGAGAGAACATCCTCTATTTCAGGGGTGTGGTACTCTGTTCAATATCTGGCAGGAATGAGCCTTGGGATCTTCCAGAAGATCTTCTAGTTTTTGTAGTTATAATACTCCATTACTGACGTTAGCATACTTCATTGTAGTTGGCATAGTCATTCATTAATATACAGGATGAGTCTCCATATCTGTGAGGGTTCCATTCCCAGAACCCCCGAGGATGCCAAAAATTGTGTAAGAGCAAGTCCCCTTGCTCAGCTATTTCAAAACAGCCTTCCTTACCTTCATAATGCACAAGAGTGGCAGCAGGCAGACAATCAATCAATCTCTCTCTCTTGCCAGGTGCTTAGAAAGGCTTCACCCTTTCTAAGATAATCACCTCCTGCTTTGCATTTTCATGTGCTCCAGGGGGAAGGGAGGGGTCGCTTGCCTAGGAGTGAAACCTTTCTAAGTGCCTGGAGAGAGTGAGATTGATTGTCTGCTGCCAGCTCTCCCCCATTACAACGGTATGCGAGACGGTTTTTAAAAGGGACAGTTTTCCTTTAACGTCTCATCACATTGAGATAAAACCACGGGTGAAAAATCTGTGGATAATTAGTTTATACCTGTACTTATTGATTTTAAACACTTGGCTATTGTCTGAGCAAGCTGACTGGCCAGTTGATCGTTGTTGGGACCACAGCCTTAATGTAGTAGTAGTAGTAATGTAATGAGGTAGTCCACCCCCCTTCAAAAGTTATTGCTAGAGAAACTGCAAATTCCTATGCTAGTCTTTGGGTTTCAAATAGATTTCAGCTTTCTCCCTTTCCCTTCCCTCCCACCTCCCTTTTTACCAAGCCAGTTTTTAGTAACTTTCATTAAATTAATTTAGCACCAGTGAAGCAGGCCACAAATGTTTAATGAGTACCATTTAACAACTTACAATGGGAGGGGCTAATTATCTTCCATTTAGGAGAGACTGTTTCACCCTTTTAGAATACAGTCGTAGAATAAATGCTATATTCTTGTGTTACAATGAAAAGTAATACATTTTCCAGATATCTTACTAGCGAATAACAAAGAAATGAACAAGCTTAATAATCTTCAATTTGGTTTTTGTCCTCAGCACATAATGATACATACGTTGTGAAATCTCTGTCCAAAGTACATGAAGAAGCACCTACAAGTACTGAAAATTTAATTAAAAGTCAGAAAGCCATTGCAATGAAGACTCAGCAGAAAGCCCATTTATTTTTAAAATCTAATATATTCTTCATGACTAAAGGCTACAGCACACGCTGACTTACACATTTAGCTGTAACTGATTTAAGGTACTTGGTAGTTTTTTTGCACGCAGGGTGGTGCTCAATTTGCAATGGAGTAAATTGGCAGAAATTTAATTTGGTGGATTTTTTTATCTCTGCAAAAAAGAGAACAGAATCCTCATTAAAACCTCACGATAGGCTGTTCACTTTTTTCATCATTAACCAGCCTAACTGCAGGTAAAAAGATACAATTATGGATTTATATAAATCCTATTGTCAATTTACAGCTCAGAGACTGGTGAGTTACCTCATTTGAAATAGGTTATTTTTTCCCCTTAACCTTTCTTTGTTTTAATGAGGATTCCGTTTTTCAGTGTCTCCAATTCTGTTTGCAGGAAAGTTTCTCACAAATTGCCAGGGTTTGATGGGACTAAGAATGAAAGAACATCTTATGTTAAATTTCATGCTTAAATGATAAGGGTGAGCTGGAGATTCAATTTTGGAATTGAACATTTCCATATCAGATGTTCTACTTAGGAAGATTTTGTGTTCCATGCACTGAGCCAATTTAATATAACCCTTGTCCTCATCCATCAGGGCTTTACGTAATTTTCTGGGCCTGGTGTCTTCATGCTTTCAACCGCAGGTGTGTCCCTCTTGGCTCTGAAGAGCCATCAAGCAGCCTGTTCATCCTTGCAGGAACAGCATGTGTCTATCAGAGCCACTACCACCCATGTGTCATTGACAGAGAACATCCAATGGCCATCTTATTTAGCTCTGTTCAGACCTTCACAACATGCGCAGATGGAACAGTTGGAGGACAGGGCTTCTGGATTGCACCAGTGGCTAGCATAGCACGATCCTGGGGGCCCATGTTTTGAAGGTTGGACAGAACTTCTTCAGTTCCATCTATCATTTGAGTGAAGTAAAGAAAAAAATGAATGGTGAACTACAGTGTCAGTCATAGCTCTTCTTTGGTTGAGAAAGAAGAAGAGAAAAACCAACAAATATAATATTGAAGGATCCCAAACTTAGTACTATTGAAGCAACTGAAAATTCATTGTATTGCTTGCCAAAAAAAAAAAAAAAATTTGAGCCAGTTCAAACATCCATGCAGCTTGTTCATGTGTGGCCTGGGCATAACTTATCTGTGGGATACGTGGGCTGGAGCACACCCTCCCACAACCATGCACATAAGCTGAAATTAGAACAAGGGCTGCTGTGTGTGGGCCCCATTCATGTTGCTGTGAGTAGGCTCCAGTTCTCAGTGCAAGTTGGGGAGAGTTCACAAATCCAAGGCTTGCTTCTGGGTTCCACCACATGCCTTAACACACATGTTAAAGTCCTCTCACAGGCTGGTGTCTCTTCTCGGTGTGTGCGTAAGGGTCATCTGTAAGGGCTTCCACACTAAGCCCAATCTCCACATGGGAAAATGGTATTCTGATGAGAAAGCTGTAACTTTGCAACCCAAGGGAGATTTTGACAGGAAAGCACTTGTAGACATGCATTCTAAAGTGGTACCATCCCAGGAAATAATTGTACTGTGCAGAGGTGTCACTAGGGTTTGCTCATTACATCACCCCCATGATGGACCTCCTTCCATACCAGACTATGCCAAATAAATTACAATATCATACACATAGCTGAAATGCAGTGGTATCACTAGGGTTGATCACTAGGGTCACCCCCATTATCTTTCTTTCTTTCTTTCAATATACAACAGTACAGGTCACTCAACAAATCAGTCACCAACAAAAAACCATTGGCCAACTTGATGGCACTCACACAACTGAATAAGAGTTCTAGTATTACCTCTGATGCATGGAAATGAGAGCTGACTCATACTAACATATTAGGGCTCCCTGCTGTGTCATAACAACACCTTATGGCTCTAAGAAAAATCAGTCTCATTGGTCAGTACTGAGTCAAGAAAATCCACTTTTTGTTATATAAGGCAGTTGTGTTTTCTGGTTATTTTGTCCATAACTTTTAATAGAATTCAGATAAGAACATAAGAAGACCCCCCACTGGATCAGGCCATAGGCCCATCTAGTCCAGCTTCCTGTATCTCACAGTGGCCCACCAAATGCCCCAGGGAGCACACAAGACAACAGGCACAACTTGTGTCCCAATACCCTCACCTGCATCTGGCAATCAGAGGCAGCCTGCCTCTAAAACCAAGAGCTTACACAGACCTACTATGACTTATAACCTGTAGATATTTCAACAGGGTTTGTTTCAGTGCATTCTGCATGAAATTCTGCATTGAATGATATATAACATGGTGGATTTATTTGAAAATGCCAAGATTTTCACAATTTTGGCTAGTACTGGTGTCACACACACCCCTCCAAGTATGTGACGCCACATGTCAGCGAATACAGATTTGAATCATTCTTTTGTTCGGGCTAAAAAAAATTATTTAATTTTTTTTTGGACTATGCCAAGTAGCTAAAATCTACTTGGTATAGTTTAATGTGGTTAAAATCCACTTATCCAGGATGTGCTTGGTGACTTCGATGGAGAGGCAACTCTGGCATAACAGACTTGTAGAATGTCACATTTTCCAAACAATCTGTCCTCCCACCCTCTCCAACTCAAAATCCTAGAGGAAGTCACACAATATAAGATGAAAGGTGCCTGCCTTTCATTTTTAACAGCTCAATTCTTAAACTCAAGTTCTCATTTGAATCTTGTGGAAAGCTTAAGTATCAGAGGCCCATCCTATGGGTCAGACAGCAGACCCACTGCATGGTTGCATATTCAGTATGGATCAAGTTCATTTATAATATTCCATGCTTCCTGGGGACCCATTTCCCTGAGAAGACTAATGTTCCGATGGTCATTTCTTTAAAAATATAGTTTGTCTCCATTTTCACCATGATTCTACATTCCTTTTCAACTTGACAAAAAGTCTGAAGGCATAAGGATATGAGTGCAGCAGAACTGCTTCCACTACTTTGCTATTTTAAAACCAGCCCTGCTCCTTTGAACTTTAAAACCTTATGTGTGAATGAACTCATAAAAGTTGTCTTTGTGCTACTGGATGATGAGTTAATTACATGCCAAAATTAACCTTTGTTAAGCTCAGTAATAGGGCTTCTTTTCATCTCTGCAGCCAAGGTCTGTGTTAAAAATTCTTAATGATCTTGGATGAAAATCAATAATTTGTATGACTTCCATGTATGAACCAAGGAATGATATGTATCATTAAAAGGTACTCTAATGATAACCTCGAGCTGAAATGGAAAGAAAGAGAGATTCCACAGAGTTTTAGAGGACAAGTCTCTTATCTGCCAAGGGGCCATGGAGACCTCTAAAGGAATGCTGCTATAGGGGACAGCTCTTTTGCCCTAGAGCTCAGAGAGAGATCAAGGTAGGAAGGCTAACGCCACAATCCAGACTTTGGAAAAGTCTTGCCACACTCTTCTTTGCTATATCACTCTCTGTCTGCAGGAACACTCAGTTATCTTGTGTTCAGATTTTTTTTTTTTTTACTATATCACAAAATATTACATATTGTCAATATTGTGTACATGTTCCACATGTCTCTTTTTCTCTATTTATAATCAATTTTATTTTGGAATTTAATCTCAAAGCCAGACCAGAGCCCTTCTGTTTCATACTCTAGTTAATGCTTATTCTATGCTGCAAAGATTCAAAACTGCCATTCACATATGGAATTACATGTAGAACACAAGGCTCTATCAAGCAGCAGACATCCCATTAGATGAACGGGTCAAATGCCTCGGGAGCAGAACTCGTGCTACTCCAGGCCCGTGTGGAAAGCCTTAATGAGGCCCCTGACGAAGTCGGAAACTGTGCTTCCAGTTTTCTGGAAGCACAGTTTAAGACTGCAGGGAAGCATCAGACGTGTGTGCCAATAAAGGTTATTGGATTGGATTGGCATCAGACAGCTTCTCTCATTGGTTCTGGAGTCGTGCAAGGCTCCATGCCAGGCTTCACATGGGGGGGGGGCAACTTCATGGAGCCTGTGTTAGTAGAAATCCCAGTAAAGCAGATTATGTTTATATTTTAAGTGTTTAGGATTGCATCAAATTAGGTGTCCCCATAGTGATCAAAATTCACATAGTTGAGCTAATCCCAGTCTTTCCATTTCACCCCAACATACTCTTCATCCATGCCTGCAGTGCATAACGGTTAATTTGATGCCCCCTCTGGCAATAGCATGGTAGTGGCAATTTATTGGCACATCACCTTGGCTCAATGCACAACGCCACCAAGAACATGGTGATTATTGCTTTCCATCCTATTAAATATAGAGCATGTTTAGATGGCACATGGTACAAGTCTGAAGATAATACAAAAGAACAGAAGGTCGGCATTATGCCATAAGTTTAAGAAAAATTATGCCCACCTTTAAATCATGAGATTGCTTGGAAAATCATACATGTTCTTTTTATATTTTCTAAACTATCCAAAGTCTGGATATGGAAAGAAGTTAGCAGCCACATTTTCACACTGCTTTCAAAAATCATCTGGTCTCTGGAAGTTTATCCTTAAACCAATGGTAGATTGACCCCACAACTTAATATGGGGATTACTGAATGCTACGCTTGTTATGTACAAGCCCCCTCCCCATAATTAGATATGACTTAATAAAGGATGAAAAGGCTACCTCTATCAATCAATGGGATAGAATTTCCAACTTGTCCAGCGGCCTATGCCATAAAAGTTGCAATCATTGTATGCCAAGTATGGTCATGTGAATCCATCATCATGATTCTTCAGACACCTTGGAATTGACAAGAGTTGATGGTATTTCATGAGGTCTCTGAAAGGCATTAACACCAGAGCTGGCATTTCATACAGGATAAATGGCATGCTGGCAAGACAGGCTGTGCAATGGAAATTATCAATCAAGAGGGCTCCTATCAAAAACTGGCAGACTTAATTCATCCCAACAGCCTCGATGTTGTACTGTCTCCTGGAGCTAATTTAATAAATATGAAAGTTACAGGATAGTGGGTGTACAAGAATGCAGAATTTTTTGTAGATCTATTTGCAGGACCAAATTTTTTTTCATTAATATCATGCACAGCCCAAAAGGCTCTACTGCTGCTGCTTTAGGACATTGCACACAGTGTTCTGGCAACCCACAAAACCCACATGCTTCCAGAATGTCCACAGAGATGACAGAGCAGCCCTGAATATGGTAGCAGAGAAAGGAGAGACCACAACAACAGTGAGTCTGCAAGGAGAGTAGAACAGGGTGGGGAAGGTCAGAATGGGGGAAGATGAGTGGTGTGTCTGAGGCAGGAGAGGATGGCACCCAGGATGTGTGACTTGCACTGGATGCTATCCCTTCCAACAGCAGCCAACACACCCAGTGCTATACGAAGAGGATGGCCGGGGAAACTAGCCCCGGGTGCCAGGCTGCAAGGGAGTGTCCAAGAGGCCACCTCAGGATGCTGGAGGCAGTGGGGTGACCTGGCTGCGGCTGCAATTTGGCTAGTGCTGGCTGCAGCCACCCAGAAGAGAAGCATGTTTATTGGTATGATTATATAAATGAAGTCACAGTTATATAGAAACATACAAAAATAAATATACAAACTTACAAAGTTAGTATGCATGTGTATGTGTGGTGGGTATACACACACAGTTCAATAAAAGAAAATGTTCACGGTCTGAGCTTCTTCTCTGCCCATAATTATTATTCGTTTCATGTCATGACTATTAATGAAAATATTTTTGTCATGGGGGTGCCAAATGACCTCGATACACCACTGAACGCACCCCCTTTGTCTTCTTAGACTAAAGAGCTGGCACAGGACTGAGGACAGTAATTGGCTACTAGGAGGCTTACGGCAGGTAAGGGAAATTATTTTGACTGTGTAACCAGCCAATTCTAATATCTAAGGCCCAGACCGAAGGTGGAGCTATATAGGAAAACACACTCATAAGCCACACCCATGAGTTTCAACTCACAGAGGATTTGTGACCACATATGCAGTGCCATCCAGAGGTTTCTTCTTACCACAGGTTTCTTCAGTCCCTCTTCTCATGCTGCTGTTCATCCACAGGATTGGGCTCTTAAGTCTAGTCATTTACATAAATAAAATCACCTAAAATTCCTGATTGTACAAAATGTGCGGTGTTCGTCCCAATAACTGGTTTGTTCATGTTCGGAAAATAATTACTGGATGTTGCAATCAATATGGGATGCTGAGATCACATGCAAAATATCTGCAAAATATTTTTTTCTTTTTTTATTATCAAAAAATTATTATCACTATTATTATTATCATTATTATTATAAATTATCAAGCATTCTGAATGACTATATTTTGTCTGGAGACTCACAGGTTAATCAGTAGTTAGAATCTGGGCCTGAAAGAAAATTTTATTTAACAAGCATGGAAAATCAAACATTTTAAATATTTGGTCATTTTTCATATTATAAATACCGATGAAGCATTTTTGTTCTCTTTTCTCTTTTCCCTCTGCGATCCAGAACTATTCTCTGTGTCTAATATTATTATAATGACATTTGAGTGAGAAACATTATTTTAGTATCACTGCTTGTGCATGTATGTTTGTATAGTGCTTTAAAATGTTGCTAATTTCTCACCATTGTTTTCATTTAAAATTAACAAAATGTAAGTAAAAACTGGAATTTTAGAAATTCCAAATTAATTATAGTGAATGGAGTTGGGATGCTTATATTTTTTGTTTTGGTAAGGATTGTTTCAGGGGAAATGCTTCACATCCTGGATGCATGACATATCCTAGAGCTGCTTCTACAAAATGCATCATTTGCCTGAGTACTTTTGGCCTGGGACAGAGGACAGGATGAAATTAGTGACTTGGTAATGGAATGCCTTATGCTGTTTGTCAAGGATAATCCTAATATTGGGAAACTATGAACAAAACAGGGAACACTGCCTGGCATGCTTTGTAGATCAGCAATTTTCAACCGTTTCACCTCACACGGCACTGAGACGGTGCTAAAATTGCCAAGGCACACCATCAGTTTGTTGACAAATGACAAGGCTCACCAAGCTGCTGGCGGGGGGCTCAAAGCCCAATCCTGAGCAGCCCAGCGTGCAGGGCTACCACAGCACCAAAAATGGCTGCTGTACCATCCAGAGTGTGCTGGGCAGCCACCGGTGGCTCCTCGGGGGAACGGGACATACATCCCCTACCCCCCCGGGTAAGAAGCCTCACAATGGGACTATTTGACTCTGTGGTGGTTATTTAGCCGGTGCAGAGGAAAGATGCCTTGTGTTGGGCCACTATGCCTGACACGGGGCTCTGGATTTGACAGAGCTGGTCGCACCCCCTCCCTCCCCACTCCCTCCCCCATCCTGCCTCCTTCCCGCCTTCCCCAACCTCCCCCTGCCCCAGAACAAACCCCCTCCTCTTCCCATGCCCTTACTTACCCCTTCACCATCCAGCATTTTGCACAGAGTGCCTAGCGGTGGTTTGCTAGCCTCTGGCTAGTGCTGTCCCAGTGCAAGCTTGCACTGGGCCAGCTCTGGCCCTGGCTCTGTGCTAATGGTCGCAGGTGTGCTTTATGGCACATTTGCTACAGTGCGCTCCAGTGGTTAGCCACATTCATCTGGATATGGCCCTCACATCCCCCAATGGTCCTATTAATAAATGACCCTCCTCCAAACTCTGGTGGCCCACCTGTGGCTCATTTGCAGCACACCAACTTGCTATGGCACACTGATTGAAAATTGCTGCTGTAGACGGATGATCTTTTATGCTGATTGCATAGTCATTTTCCTCCTTGACCTCCCTTGCTTTTATCTCTGTCTCTGGCTTGCAAAACCAGCCTTGATAACTTTCCAACGGTCGTGCAGTTCTGGCCTAATTCTCGCTGAGGTGATAAACCAATGCGTTAACCAGCTTGAGCAACTTTTTGAAAACTGGAGACAGTCAAAGGGGCATGGAAATCTTCCAGATGTGGATACTGAAATGCTCTGACTGCATCTCATCATAACAAATGTCTCTCAAATATGCTCACGTGTGAAAACTTCATTGCCTTTTTTCTCTGGCAACTGTGTCACATCAGCTTCCACTGATGTAACCCCAGAGCATCTGCAGACACATTTGCCAAAAACAATAGGAGAGGAGAATTTGAAAGGGTTAGCCCTGTAGCTGTACCTACATCATTATATAGATGCAAAGATAGGACAAACGCGGGATGGGTTTGTAAGGAAACTGAAGTGAAAAGGAGATAGATTGTGCGCGACCTCGAATCACATGTCATTACTTTCCAAGGTAACATTTACTGAAATCTCCCTTCAGGCTTTTTTTCATTTTCATGTTGCAAAAAGTTAAAGTTTCACAGCTGTTTTTGAAATTGACTATTGCATCTCTAACAGCCAGATACCCAGCTTTACATGCTATTGCATCGGGGCATTGCACACTTAAATTACAGTTGCATTATGTTCCCGCTATATTCTGTGGGTACTGCAGAGAGACCCCATCACAGACTTTCTTTTGCCAAGCCCCACCCCCATACTGATGGTGAGAGCACAAGGAATTCTGGGAAATGGGGAGAGTACACACTTTGCCTGAAGGTCGTTACTGTAGCTGCATAGTGTACCATAAGAACATAAGAACATAAGAACAGCCCCACTGGATCAGGCCAGAGGCCCATCTAGTCCAGCTTCCTGTATCTCACAGCGGCCCACCAAATGCCCCAGGGAGCACACCAGATAACAAGAGACCTCATCCCGGTGCCCTCCCCTGCATCTGGCATTCTGACATAACCCATTTCTAAAATCAGGAGGTTGCGCATACACATCATGGCTTGTACCAACACCTTCTCTGGCACCTTGCACGTTTATCTAAACAGTGAAAGCTTTTCAAAGAACCAGGCACACATCCCCTTGTTCCGGGATAGGGGGTGGGTGGAATGAAGGAGGGGGTGGGAAGAAGGGCAGATCAGTCCCAGAAAGGGAGCAGGATCGGTAGAAGCAGTGCATGCCAAATCCCAAGCCCCTCCCTGGGCCTGATCCACTTGTACAGAGCACTGCAGAACTTTTGCCAGTGATTGAGCTGGTGCAGATCCAAGTTGCCCCCATAGTGGATGCTGGGGTTTATCCTAGGGCAAGGAAACAAATATCCCAAGGAGGTCTCCAGCTTTGGAAAATCCCCCACAGGATGCAGGAGAACCTGCATCAGCACCACTGCCGTGTCACAAGGAAGTTTAGGGCCCAATCCTATCCAACTTTCCAGTGCCAGTGCAGTCCTGAGGTGAGGGAACTAAAGTTTGCTGACTTTGAGGAAGCCTCTATGACCGCCCCATCCCCACAGGATGCAGCACACACCCCATTGACACGGCTGCATCAACACTGGAAAGTCGGATAGGTCCTTAGTTGGTTAGGTCTGCCCACTACTGTGGGTGTGAGTAATGCTGTTGTCAACCAGAGAGGGATGAGCAGGTGCTAGAAAGTATGTTGAAAATTGTTATTGCTGTTGTTGATGAAAGAAAGAATATGCATATGCCAATTTTCAACAAATAATAATAATAATAATAATAATAATAATAATAATAATAATAATAATAATACAGGTATTTATATACCGCCTTTCTTGGTCTTTATTCAAGACTTTATTCAAGGCGGTTTACATAGGCAGGCGATTTAAATCCCCGTAGGGATTTTTACAATTGAAAGAAGGTTCTATCTTTCAAGAACCACAACATTCAGATGTTTCTTTCTTGATCTGGTCACACATTCTGGCCTCCATCCTCCCACGCTCAGAGCAGATGGAATAGCTCAGCTCAGTCTGTCAGCTGCTTCAAGGTCGCACAGTGATGGTGGCCTCGAACTGGCGACCTGTGGATGTTATCTTCAGGCAAACGGAGGCTCTACCCTCTAGACCACACCTCCTGCCCAGAAGTTCACAAAGCAGCAAAATCAGATAACTAAATGGTCCCCTGTCCCAGATGGATTCACAGGCTACAAAGATGCAGAAGAAACACCTGCAAACAGTCACTAGAAAAGACATTGCACTGAAGTGAATTGGGAGAGTTACTCTCCCCTGCCAATTATAAGAGGAGCAACGCTTGAAAAGTGCCTCTTTGCCCAGATAGCTGGGCTTTAAATCTGCAGCCTGTCATGGGGGGGGGGGGCTTTTTGCTCCTGGAAACAGTGTAGTGAAACTTCATTGCTTTTTTCTGTTTGAATGGGGGTGTTTTTTTATATTAGAAGTCAATACATCAGGACCAGCTTGTTTGTAAGGCTGGCTGAGAGCTCAATCCTGAGCTCTTTAGTGCTGGCGGTACAAGTATACCACCAGTGCTAAGTGTCACAAATGTGCCGTAAGGCATGCCTGCAGACCCGGAGAGGAGGGGCCATGGGCGCTGGGCCAGCACCAGTTGGTACTGAGCCTTAGTGCCACTCAGGGGGCTGGCCAGCAGTAAGAAGTATTGGGGTGGGGTGAGACATAAGAACATAAGAACAACCCCACTGGATCAGGCCACAGGCCTGATAAGAAGTATCATAGATAAGAAGTATCTAGTCCAGCTTCCTGTATCTCACAGCAGCCCACCAAATGCCCCAGGGAGCACACCAGACAACAAGAGACCTGCATCCTGGTGCCCTCCCCTGCATCTGACATAGCCCATTTCTAAAATCAGGAGGTTGCGCATACACACCATAGCTTGTAACCCGTAATGGATTTTTCCTCCAGAAACTTGTCCAATCCCCTTTTAAAGGCATCCAGGCCAGATGCCGTCACCACATCCTGTGGCAAGGAGTTCCACAGACTAACCACACGCTGAGTAAAGGTGGGGAGTGGGTGGAAAGGGGTGGGGGGAGACTGGTGTGGGGGGAGGAACCAGGGTGGGAAGGAGGTGGGAGCTGACATTGAGTTTTTCAACTCTGCATCAGCAAACTAGCGGACTTGAGAAGCGCCATTGCAGGGCTTTCCCTGGGGGGAGGGGACGAAAGTTCCTTTCCCCCAAGGAGACCTCCAGTGGCTGCCAGAGGGCCACAGGATACAGTGGTAGCTGCTTTGGTGCTGCTGCACCCAGAGGCAGCACCACCTTTAAGATTGGGCTGTGAAGCATTTGCACCCACAAGGCAGATTGGTGTGGGGGGCGGGCATCCACTCCATCCACATACAGTACCACCCATCTTTCGCCTACTCCCTGGATTCAAAAAGGAAAAGGCAAGCAGAGCAGGAGAGGAAATAGGGAGAAGAGAACAGTGGCTGGCCAGAGCATCTAATGGTCACAGAGACAGCATCCAGCTGAACAGGAATGGATGAGATAGATAAATTAAGAGGGCAGAAAAAACAGTGGACCTCTGTAGGTAAAAAGATAAGAAGCATGAAGTAGTCTTTAAGAGAAAGAAATGAAGAATGGATTCAGACAGCAGTGTAACCAGAGCAGGGACAAAGCAGTAAGTACTGCAGGAGTTGCAGCATGTCCTCCCCTTGCCACTGGAGTCTTCTGGGCAGTGATAGCAATATGCAGCAGACACTGTTTGGTCCGGTGAGTGCCTGTGCATTGCCATCACTGCCCAGAATTGCTCAGACGGCAAGTGGGAGGGGCCATTTATATGGCATGTTGCGACACCTACAATACTTACTGTTTCTCCCCCCAGCTACCCTACTGGATCCAGATGGGAAGGGAGTTGGGGTTGGCGTGCATTCACCATCCACTCAGCCCACATACATCTTTATGGTTGCTTTTTCATATGTTTGCCTATGCGCTGGGCATTTTGTCATTCAGAACTACAAGAGTTGTGATTAATATTTAGGTTTCGGTCCTAGCGACACTGAAGTGATCATGTTCCAATACATTTTTTTTTTTTTAGCACCAGGTAAAAAGAGATCAATTAGTGCTAAAGCTGCAGAAAAACACTGAAAGCGGGACAGGTTTTGTGGAGTTTTATTTTACGGTTCCCTGTGCTTTTCTTTTACTGGAAGGTTGCTTGAAGGGAAACAAGCCAAGACATCACAAAGCAAAGCTTCTTCATTTCAAAGCCACTGTTAATATTGTATTACACGTTGGATGTTGTTCTAGCAGCACGGCACGCTATAATCCTTTTTTTCCATAAAAAAAAAAAACATTCCTTATACATTAGCTAAAGATGGCAGCCAAATGGTATAATATCCTGCATCATAATTATTTCATAACTATAACATAATAGGTTGCTATAAATATGTATAGGCTTTTCAAACATGCAGTACACATTGGAGTTTTGACAGTGCATTGGAAATGCAAGAGACATTTGAAAATTGCCCCAAATTAGCTACCCCCTGCTTAAAACATGGCGCTGTTCAGAGCTGTTATTATGATATCTGAAAACACTTGCTCCTTTGTAACATGGCATAGAAACTCACCTGACTTTGGCAATCGCTCTACATTTTTCCAAAGCCATAACCCTAGTGAGAAACCTGCTCTTTGTATCAAGAAGCAGGGGGATAAGAAATATGGATAACAGGATGATAATCTGGCATGGCAAAGGCAGATGAAACATGTTCATCACAGGGACTGCTTTTTAGGGCCCAGTCCTAAACCAGGGCAGTGCCAGTGGCTGGCCCTGGCAACCGCTGTTGTGAGAGTGCCATAAGACACTTTGCCACCAGCAGTGAAGATGCTGTTCTGGGAATAGGCCACTAAGGAGCTCTGGGTAGGGTAAGTGCCCTTGTGGCAGAGGGAAGGCTTTTGGGGGCAGGGGGAGGATGAGGGGAAGGCAGGGGAGGGCAGAACTGGGTGGAGGGAGGGTGGGCCAGGGAGAGAACCATGTCAAAATCTGAAGCCAAATCCAATGCCCTCTCCCAAGCCACTCTGCTTAATATGGGTCTCCTTGGTTCTGCACCCACTAAATAGCAAGCAGATTCTAAGAGATCCACTGCCATCAGAGGCATTAGTGGACCTCCCCAGCTCCACGCCCTAGGGCAAAGGTCCGCAATGGCGCTCCTTGGCACAGAAATCTGTCGTTGTCATCCCCCACTCACCTGAGGCTTATGGAGCCTCATGCAACCTGAATCTGCATTGGTGAAGCTTCCTGAGGCTTCCCCGAAGCTGTGCTCCTGGAAAACTGGAAGCACAGTTTCCGACCCCATCAGGAACATCAGAGAGGCTTCTGCGGGATCCTAGAGAGTCACACTTGGGGCATTTGCCCCATCAAACATAGAAGGAGGTCTGCCACTGGCCAGCGGTGCTCGATACAGGGAATAGACTCCAACAGCTGGACTGGCCCCATTTCGGTGCCGCTGTACCTCACAGATTGGGTTGCCCATGTCACTTCCACAAATATGAGCACCTGAAGAATGTCAGGAACCAGTGCAAAGAGAAAGGGGATTTGCAACAGGACTACCTGAGATCTTATGTCCATTCACCTACAAACAAGGATATGAAAGCAGAGGAAGATGCAGCAATTGAGTTGGCCAAGAAAAGGTACTTGTCTATCTTGAGAGGAATGCAAGCCTTTGCTGAACCCAGATTGCAGGCAAGGCTTGACCAAGTCAGGGATTTTTTTGTATAGACTCCTAAAGCTGGAAGGGATAGAATAAACCCAAATAATTCCATAGAGAAAAATCATTGCTCAGTGGCTGAACACCTGCCTTCCATACAGAATGTCCAGGTTCAATCCTGTTATGTATGTAAGTTATGCAGGATCGAAATCCTGCATAACTGATTGGCCCAGACTTATGGCTGGCCAATCAGGTAAAGGATCAAAATCTTACCATCCGATTGGTCCTCTAGTTAAGGTTTCAACTGCACCAATCATGGAGAGTCTGGGCAGAGCTAAAGGCTGTAAAAGCCAGGGGTGTTTGCCTTGTGTTTCATTGCCATGTTCTGTTCTGAAGATGGAATAAACATATTGAGCTGTTATCTCTATGCCTTCCTTTATTCGCATGGACCCACTATATAACAAATCCCTTGGCAGCTCTAATTCAGACGAGGTGGTTGGAGAGATCCCCATTCGAAGCCCTGAAGAGCCACTGCCAGTAGGCAATATGAGATCAGGCAGTGGTCCACAGCCCAGTGGCTTTTCACTGTAATAAGGCAGTGTTATGTGTTCATAGACGTACACACTCTGAGGTCACTGATCTGACTCGGTCTGAACGGAGTAAGCCACTAAGAATGGAGAAACACATAGCAGCTTCCAGGAATAGTCTGACAGCTTCTGCTACAGCCACCTTGCTGAACCTAACCAGGCCTAGTTCTGGTCAGTACCTGGGTGGGTGATAGCCTGGAAATGCCATATAAACCACCTTTGATTTTTCATGAGGAAAGTGGGATATAAATACAGTAGAACCTCCAAAGTTGGTCACCTCTCTATAATGACCACCTCCTTAAGTTGACCTAATTTTCTAGAGCCTTGGGCTTTTCTAGACCTAATTTTCTATAGCCTTTTTTCCGGTATGTTGACCACCCCCCTATGTTGACCAATTCCTCCAGTCCCTTGGGTGGTCAACTTAAAGAGGTTCTACTGTATAATGAAGTCATAAGTGCTCGTACTGTAGCTTCAGCAAAGCTTGGAAAGCAACTAAAGCTGCAATCCTACATACACTTACTTAGGAGTATGCTCCATTGTGGTCCATGGGACACAATGGAAACATGTACAGGACCGAGATACACCACCTTTCTGAGATTACTCCAACCTTATCCACATTTCTCCAGGGGTATAGTTTTAGATCCAAATGCGTTCAGAGTGCTGTGCATGGGTGTGGCTTGCTAGATTTTACAAGCTAAGATCTATTGGCTCCACTTTCAGTTGCCTGATTCATCTGCAGAAGAGGGTCCAGCCATGTGCAAACTGAAGAAACAAGCCATGGGCCAAGAGACCATACTAGCCAGCCAACGGCAAGGCAGGCAACAATGCTTCTGTACCTGCTAGCCAGCCATTGGCAAGCCAGGCAAAAATGCTCTGTACCAGCTAGCTAACCAGACAGGCAATAATGCTTCTGTCCCCGCTCTAGCAGCAGGGTTGCCTGTTTGTTTTTACAGCCAAACCATTGTGTGCAATAAGTATGAAACCCCTTCTCAACATTCATTGCAAGTTTGAATGCATTTTTCATTCCACTTCGATTTCAAAGCCCACACATGTTCACCAAGCAGCTTCAAGGGAAGGCAATTCAGCCAAATGAAGAGCTGCTAAGAATGGCACCATCTTCCCCAACTCTTCTGCGGGCTATCTGCTTTCTTTTAAGAGCAAGTGAGGAGAAATGGCCAACGAAACGGAGTGGCCTGAGTGCCGCTTTGTTTGCAGATCCACCACCCAGCCTAAATCCCCACAACCTGTTTAAGCAGAAATTGATCAGACAGTTCTAAAGGGAGAGGTGCATGTAGGTGCCTTTGTGCAAAGGGTGATCAGTAGCAGATGAAGTGCAGTGAGCAGTATAAAACACATCTTTAGAAGGAAATTGCTACAATAACAGAGCACTTTATTCTTTGGTAGGGAAAAGTTGTATATTCATATAAAACAATTAAGTGTGTTAATTGGTTTGTTTTTACTCTAACACCTTACCAGCAATTACAGCATTCAGATTTAATGTTCTGTTAGCAAAATTAACAGTAAACAGTAAACCAAAACCAAACCAGCTTTTGAAAATGCACCCAAAGTGTTCATTTTCATTCACAAGCAGTAATTGTATCTATTTAGTCATTTGCTCTAAGAATTTTTTTTTCTTGAAAGGAGTTCGTTAATAATTTATACTGTACTATTTAAAAGAAGGCTGTGAAAAGCCTACGGAAGGATTTGAATTAAACAGTCTTTCACCCTTTTAATATCTCACAAGAGATTTTTCTGCACTGATTCATTTAATTTAGTGGACACAGCAGTGTGGCCCATTGATTGTGGACAAAACTTCTAAAGGGCCTGGTGTGCACCCCTGTTAAAACGTGGGAAGAGAGTAAAGTTGGCCGTGAATTAATTTGATTCTGTACATAATTCTTTTTTCAATGGGATTCTGTGTCCCATTGCAGAGGCATGAAAAAAGGAGACACTGAGTTTGATTGCTTAATATTCATCTACATTTTCCTCTCTATGGGCACAATATGCTTGGCTTAATTAACTTTTCTCAAAGGTGAAGCAGTGCGCACCATCTGCTGTGAGACAATCACATTTGTATGCCTCTCCGAATAATCCCTTTACTGCTGAAACTGCTATCATACAGGAGCCAAATCTGAGAAGAAGAAAAAAACACTTTCAAATGGCATTGCTTGGCATTGAAGCCCAATGCTACTTTGCTCCAGTTGTACAGGGCAGGCCCAATTTGGTCAAAGGAGGAGTGTTCTGAAGGTTTTGTAGAAATGGATTTTACTTGGTGATAACACACCGCCTTCCCAGTAATTACTGGGAGCAGAGTTGCTTTCATCATCCCCACTAAATTAAAAATCCTACATGCTTCATTTAAGACCCAGCTCAGGAACAACTGCTCAGCGGGCGCATCCTCTCTTTCTCCTACTTCTTAATTTCAATGCAATAAATAATAATCATAAACTTAGGAAAAAGAAAACAACCCCCCCCCCTCCAAAAAAAAACTCCACAGCTGTCCAAAATGAAGCCTTAACTTGATAAGTCACTCAAAATTCCAGTGTGAAATATTGAGGCAAAGTTTAGCCATTTAATTTTTTAATCAAGTCTCAAGGACCACACAGTGCTATCAAGGGCCTACTGAACTTGCTCTAAAGCTGGGTCATTATTTGATCTTTGTGGCTGGTAATCTGATTATCTCATTGTGGAGGTAAACTTCAGACCCAATCTTGTTAGCAGCTGGCTAGGCTGGATTACTCCAGCTACTGAGCTGGAAAATGAACTGAGCAGTCCGGCTTTGGCCTTGTTCCCTTTGAGCCTAAGGTTGGCTACTTCAGGGTGTCTACTTTTGTGTCTGAAACAGCACTTTATTCTTCAATCTCCCTTATGCAGTGCAAACATATTCTCTAATGGTAATGTCAAGGCAGGACTTAAAATGTCCTAGAAATCTGGCATTTGGAAACAGGTAGTAGTAGAATGTTGCCAAAATGGAACAGGATCTGGGTTATTTAATTAGGGCGCTCTAACGAAGGAAGCAGTGCCCTTCTTTACTTTGAGATTCACACTGGCCTGGGTTGCTAAAATATGCAAATACTCGCAGGAGTTGTGTGGTCTCTCCTTAAGACACTCACAGTTTTGCTTGTGGTCTCATTGCGGCTTTGACTGCTCTTACAGTGAATGCACAGCCCCGTCAAAGCACAGAAAGTCTTGAAAAATAGCCTGAAAGAGTTCAAAGGCTCCAAAAGACAAAAAAGGACTAAGCTGGGATTTTTATGTACACTGAAAAGAAGAATAAAATATAAGTTCCCTAATGCAGGCTGTTATGGCAGTGTTACCCATATCAAAGCATGATGGTGCTACAGAAGAGTGTCGAAAGTTTTCTTGCCCACCATATGCAAAAAAGAAATAGGAACAATTTAGGCTGGCGGTGATTTTGAGACATGAACCATTGAATGCTCTTTTTTGACACACTATTGAGTGAACAAGGAATTCAAAGAGTTTGAACTCGGATAAGTTTTCTGCCTCAATAGGCCATAATCAACCCCAAAGAACGGAGTACTACTCAGTGTAGTGGTCTGCTCTCAAGGCTAACCAGGGTGGGTTTTTTGCCTGCTTTTATAATGCGCATCAAAGAAAGAGCTCTTATGTTGGCTGTCCTCTTATCAATCCCGCTAAAGCCTAAATCTCTTTAGGACAGTTTTTGAAACCCTAAGGGGGAGGGAGAGAAGATGAGAGTGAGAGTTATGTGCCATCCTCAAATATCAGCACGGTACATTGCTAACGTCACTGAGTATAGAGATACAAATGTACGGCCACAAAAGCAGACTGCCATCAATGGCATTGGAAAAGGCAAGTCCCACTTTATAGATGCATACAAACAGTGCAAACTAAAAATGTTAGTGCTTTAGAAGATTATTTCAATCCTTTGTCCATCTGAAATTTTCTCAGTAATTTTTCTAGTGATGTTGGCCTTCCGGTCACATCAACAACTTTACAGAGTTATATCAGATCAAAATGTAGATTTCCTTTTTTGAAACGGGATATAATTTTCAACACTGTTGCCCAGACATCTGTCAAGCAGTATGCACTTAAGAATTTAGCAGTACTTATGAAATAATTATTTCAAGCCCAGTTTAGGCACAATAATTGCAATCTCGGTGCGACTAACATAATGGAGCATGACAACAATGGATTTCATAAAACATGATGTAACTTTTTTTAAAATTCTAGCAAAGTAGTAACCCGTGACAAAGTGACATTTGATAGTCCTTAGTCTTTCTTTCAATCTCTTGTAATAATTAAAAGGTCCATTTACTCATCAGTATTACATTTTAAAGAATAATGGCTACTGAAATATCAAATGGGGATAATGGGTAGCCACAGAAAAACAGGACATCTCAGCAACCAGTTTTAAATTTCTCTACTTGACCTTTGGGAACATTTCTTATATGCCTGAATCCACAGTGATGTGACTTTAAAGAGGCAAGCCACAAACTAGAGACATTCTTTTGGCAAACCCAACAACTTCCATGTGCCAAACGAAACTTTTTTTCAGCTTGAAAACCAAGCCATTCAACCTTCTTCTAATGCAACATCAGAGACTGTGTTTGAAGCTCTCTATAATTTATAATGTTGTTTGTCATAAGGACCAGGTGTCACTTTTCAGGAAAAAAAAAATGGTCAAGAGTCAGGGTGGGCAGAAAGCCCCAAGTAATGTACATTGGGGCATTCTCTGAACTGCGATTTTGAACTCTGAACTGAACTGCGATTTTGCTGTTAAAATTTGACAACACTACTTGCCACAGTGACGGACTTCCCCAGCACTGCGCCTCGGGTAAAGGTCCACCCCACACAAGATGCCACCCCCACAATGACACCCCACACAAGATGCCGCCCCCCACGTGCAAATCCACCCCCCCCCACTCATCACAACATTATAGAGCCTCGCACGACTCCATGACACACTGGAGAAACTGGACACACTCCACCAAACTGGAAGCACAGTTTCCAACCGCATTGGGAGCCTCAGAGGGGCTTCCGCATGGTCCTAGAGGTGCGCAGGGCTCCACACCCACGGCATTTGCACCATTCAGTGAATGGCAGGACCACTACTGACTGGTCATATGCAATTCAGTTGCCTCTTATTTACATTAACCCTGAAAATTAAGGGGAATAATAAATTCATTGCATTGTTGTGAATTTGGGGAAATTTCAAAAGCACTCTCAAACACAATGTGAGTAGCTTGATATTCAATATCAGAAAAGGGTGGGGGGAAACAGCACACTGTCATAGAATTAAAATATCACTGTGGTATACATCCATTAGGGGGAAGATCATTTCAGATGTGTGATTCCCACACAACTACACTTTATCTACTCTCCTACTTTTCTTATTTTCTTAAGACCCCCCCTTAAGAGACGGTAAACCTTAAAAACTGCACACCAATAACTGCAATTAAGAAAAACCAGTCTGTGTTTATTTCTCTTTCTCCACCAAACAGCTTCACTTTGGAAGCCCAATGAAGCCAAGGGTCCTAGCTGTTAATAGTCTCCTCCTCTAGGAAGATGGTGCTGTCGCTTATTGGTAGAGAACATGCTTTGCCTGCAGAGGGTCTGGCTGCCAGTCAATCCCTGGCATTCCCAGGTAGAGCAGCAAAAGACCCCATCAACAACCTGGACAATCACATCTAGTTAGTGTAAACATTCCTAGGTAGACCAATGGTTTGATTCAGTACAAAGCAGCTTTGTATGTTCAGGGACTGTTGACTTTTCCAGATGATGAGAGGGAAAGGAAATACACAGGTATCCTGCAACACTTTCCCACTATCCTAAGTAGAAACAATTTAAATCATCTCTTGAAGAGTGAGAGTGGAGTACTCCTACCATGAGAGAACATCTACTCTTGAGTATGGGGAAGGTGAGGGCAACAAGGAGCCAGTAGGGTTTTATCAATGGCAGCATCTCATTGCCCATCATAAGATCAACCATGGATAGATCTCTCCAGTCCCAGGGATACACACCAGAGGGATCTCAGGTGAGTCTCAGGAGACCCAGAGCAGGAGATGATATCAGTATGTCTACATTCTATGGCTCAAGATAAGGCTGCTATCCTAATCTGCGATACTCAGAGATACTTTTAAAGAAGATAAACTTGGAAATTATTGTTGCATTAGACCTAACGTTTAAAACTGCAGGGTACTTCTAGGTGCTTGTAATTTCAGAGACATACTGTTACCCTGACTACTAACTTTGAAGGCAATACTCTTAATAAATGGCAGTTTGGGTTCTGTGGTTTCTTGATTGTGAGTTATTGAGATTCAGATTTTATAAAACAGTTGGCAGAATCATTTATTCATGATTAATGCTGCAGTTTCAACTTTTGACTTGGATTGTTCATTTTAGATCTTTGGTGAATAAAGCTTTGCTGCTAGGAAATGAATACATGCTGTTCTTAAATTGCTATTTGACTTTTACTTTTTATAACCTTTCTTTACAATTTGCACTTGGGCAGCCCAATCCTAAGGTCTGGGGCCGTTGTGAGGAACAGTGGTGCTGAAATAGCCACTGCTGTATCTTGCAGGGCTGGACCAGCTGCTAGAGCCTCCTTGGGGTAAGCGGAAAAATATCTCCTTACCCTGTGTTCAGCTCTGCTGCCCTCAATGGGTCTCCTCGGATCTGCCCCACTATCCGGGTGTCAAGTGGGAGGGTGTCGAGTGGAGCAACTGTATCGAGTCGAGTGGCTCAAAAGGAGACATATAATTCAACGGCAGACTCTACAGCCATCCCCACTCTCCCAGCCCCAATCCTACCCTCAGTCTGCCCTCCTTCTGCCCAGTTCCACCCTCCCGCCCAACCTCCCCTGCCACAAAAAGCCTCCCAGTGGCCACTGGGGGAATTTACTGCTAGCTGCTCCAGCAACATATCATCCTGGCACTGAGGCCCAGCGCCAACTACCCTTGTCCACTCTGCCAATGCAGTGGCCTTACTGCTGGTGGCAATGTGCCTAATGGTATGTTTGCTTAGCCGCTACTGGGGCAGCATGCCGTCCATCAGCGCTGCCCTAGTTTAGGATTAGGCCCTAAGACTCATCATAGATTAACAGCACAATCCTCTGCATGCTCACTCAGAAATAAACAAAATTTCCTGTTGTTCAGTCAGGCTCATTCACAGGAAAGTGTGGCATTTCCCGACAGGAAAACCTGTCGGGTCGTGTCTTTATGTGCGTGTCAGTTTTATTAGAACATTATTTGAAAAGATATCAAGAGTGCTCTGAGTGTTGTTGATAAAGGGAATAGTAATCAAGCAGTAGTCTTGCTCTTTCTGGATGTTGAGAAGACATTTGACTGAGTGGAGAAAGTTCCCTTGGATGCTGGATTAAAACTACTTGGGGATACATTTTGACTCTGGATCAATATATGATACAAAGGAGCTAAAGTGAAGTGGAAGTAAAGCTAAAGTGAAGTGGAAAACTATAAATGGAAAACTAAAGATTTTGGAGGGGGAAATTCAGCAAGTTTTCCTTTGTTGTTTATTGGAAGTGTGGCTGTTACAATTCATGAGATGTTACATATCACTTTGCCATGCACATCAGTAGCAAGACGGAAATAAATAAGTGATGGCAATGAAGAAGAAACATCTTACAAAAAGGTAAACAGAATAAAACATATTGGCAATCAAACAGTTATAGGACAGCCTACAATTAACACCATGTGGATTCACGTCCACAGTCGCAACTATCTAAACTGTGGATCCTAGGTTTCACTACAAGGTTTCACTACAAATAGAGCAGCCTTCTTCTGGCATCTAAAATATACAGTAATTGCAAAGCTGGAAGAAAAACTATCTGGAGGAAGCTTTCCAGGGTTGGAGTACCATAATGGGAAGGCTCTGTCACTGGTCACTGCCACGTACCTAGCATATGTCAGTGAAGGATATCTGCATGTGCCCCTGCCGATACTACCCTCTTCCAGGCCCTGATCTGCCTTCCTCCTGGTCCCTCCCCTCCCTGTTCCTTCCTTGTCTGCTTCATTCCACCTCTTCTCCACCTCCCACCAACCTCTGCTCCACACCATTGGGTTTCCCCAGTCCATTGGTGTACAGACACAGCCACTTGTGGCGCTGGGCTGTCTGCGCCAACTAGCTTGTTACCTTTTAAGACAGGCCTTATGCTGCAGGAATGAGTGTTCTAGCAGTGCAAGTCCCGCATAGGATTGGGCCATAAAATTAATTTCTAATCTATTTAGGAGTGCTCTCATTCGTATCCACTCAGTGCCCTTACCAGGCAATGAGGACACTCTTGTAAGACATGGGGTCATTGATAGCCCCACATGGGTATGTCATTTCATATTTAGTAATTATTCAGACCAGATCTTTGAAATGCCATTGCTGTACCGCTCCACATTCTGACCACCACTGTGTTATAAATTGCTGCATAGCTACTGAATACACATAGCATAAAATAAGCCCCAAGGTAGCTCTGATCTCAGACATGCCTAAGCACTTAACAGTAACCTGGAAAAGAGGTAGAGAAGAGATGATTTCTAGTGCCATTCAATTCCAGGTTTGGCCAACTTTGTATATTGGAATTGCTTCTTAAATGTCATACAAACGGGTGGAAAGTATATCTCATGCATCTGATTTTATTTTGCATTATGGTTTCCAGATGGTGGATTAACTGATGGACTAATCTTCACTTTTGATCTCCTTTGTTAGAAAAACAGTATGGAGTACTAGTCCCATACAATAACCTAATCTTGCAAATTGATGTTTCTTTTCTTTTTTGCTTACAATAGCATGGATCATCTGCAACATTGCCTGAATAAATGTACCATTTGTCACAAGCTAAAAAACTGTCATCATTAACTTGATTAATCAAATGCTGTAGTTAAAGATGGATTGAAAGCACAAAATAGTCAGCCCAGTGCCACGTAATGAAGAGATTAATTTGAACAAGACAACCAATTTTGTATAACAACTCTCATGCTTTATTTAGAAAGCCATCAATTAGTATATTTTTCCCATTGATGTACTGTTTTGTCTTGCTAAGCAACAAAAAAGGCAATTTGCTAAAAAGTCAATCTGCTTGCTTTAAAAAAGACAGAGTTAAGTACCGCCACACTCTTCAGTTCTATAATCTGAAACCTTGACTCTGATAGCCCAAAGGAAATTAATGATGGAATGGAAGCACTTACAATGGAATTATTCCCCTCTCAGGATATCACTAATTTTCTTTTCTATAATGTGATTATAATTCTGGTAGCAGGAGTCACAGCAAGGAAGGCCTATGAAGACTTTCATTCCTTCATTACCTGGGATGGAGATTAATGTAGCCCATATCGAGATGCCTGCTCTAGTCATGAGGGAAGTTGCTGAGCCACTAAAGCAGCTTCCATCTATTGTTTCATCCAAGAAAGGGCAGGGAATTGAAAAGGTGGCATTTTTAAAAAGCTGTGCCTTGATCTGTCCAATTCATGTATTCAGTAAACTGAGATGCACTAAAGAACATGAGGGGCTTACAGAGTATCCTATTTTGGATTCACCACACCCAGGAATGGAATCCTTCTCACTCAAGCAGGTAGTAGGCCTGAGGCCTATGAGGTGTAGACTGAGCTCTGCGCCAGTACAGTAAACGGTTAAATCCTGAGACCCCAAGATAATAATAAGGTTCCCTGCACTCAACGTTTAAAAAAGTTAAGCAGACGAGTCCACCTGGGCCCACCTCAAATGCCACCCCTCATCACAACACTCTGGTGCATATGCCATACAATCCTAGAAGATGAAGATAGTCAAACAGGCATGTAGGTAGGCATTCTTCCTCTCTGATATAAAGTCCAGTAGTGTGCATGGCTTTTTGTGGCATGCTACAGATCGCTATGACTTTAAAATTGGGCATCTTGAGCATTCACAAACCAGAACCTGAAAATGACGATCAACCATCTTGTTGAACTCCAGCATCTGGTTGTCAGTGGTACAGTTCCTCTGAGTATGGAGTTTCCATTTTCCTATCATGGCTAAGAGCAATTGGTAGACACAAGTAAATTACATATTGTGGGAAGAAGTAATTATTTTGTCTTCTGTTGCAAACCTACCAGAAAGCAACTGAGTTCCAGTTATTTCGGAGAAAACAAAAAGCTGTTCACTGTTCATAATCTTATAAGCATCTATCATATCCCTCCCCAGTTTGTCTTTTTTGTACATTAAAACAGCCACCATGTTCTGAGCTTTTAAGGGATCTCCGAGGAGTCCAGTATCAGGAACACTGTAATTATACTTGCCAATTAGGGGCACTCTCAGATGGCTGTGCTTCATCTGGAACCTTGATTTGACTGGAGCCCTGCACTATGACATACTTAACCTACCGGTTAATTCAGCCCTGATGTGATGAAATTATCAAGAGAAACACTAATGCCATAAATCTAAATACTGTGACATTTCCAAATTGTATGCTACACTGGTAAGGATAGACTAGATTGGATAGTTAGATGGTGACTCTTGAAAATGACCTTATAGAAACATTTCTTTCACAACATTTTAGCCTCATTTTGATTAATTAGATCTAGAAATTTTCCTCATTGGGGAAATAGCAGAAGATGCCAATCAACTGAGATTACACATGGAATCCATGTAATTTACCATCTGTCCCAGGTTAGGATGTATAACAGGCTCTCCAAAGACACACAGGTAAGCTCTTTTGTTAAATAAACTTCATCTTTTTTTTCTTTTCTTTTTTTTTAAAAGAATGCTTACATCAAAAATACTCTAGAGGGGAAAAAAGAAAGAAACAGGATGGATGTAACCTCCTACTAATGAGGCACTAATGCATAATTATTATAATACACACACTTCTCTCCATAGAGGAATATCTATAAACAAGAGAACGCTCTAGTTTGCGCCAATATACAAATTGTTTTTCCTCTTGTGGTTTTGTCTCATTGCAGCAATGTTAATGAATTTCATCTGAACTCAGTCATTTGCCGGCAAAACTTGCCTTTTTAATTCTCATTGTTGCCTCGCAAGAGTATACAGAGACATAGCACTGAATGAAATCAAGGCAACAGTGATTATGTAGGTCAGTGATTTTCAAACCTTTTCATCTCACAGCATACTGGCAAGGTGCTAAAATGGTCAAGGCACACCACCAGTTTTTGACAATTAACAAGCCACACTGTACTGCCAATGGGAGGCTCACATCCCCTAATTAGCCCTACTAATAAATGACCCTCTTCCAAATTTCTACACCTGGTGACCATTCACGGCACACCAATGTGCCACAGTACAGTGGTTGAAAATGGCATGTAGGTATCCTGTGCAGGTGTGCATCACTTAATGACTGGGATGTGTTCTCTGATCCCATTGTTATGCGATTAGGTCCTTAAGCGAACATTCAGACCAATCTAGTGCCTTTGTTGTGTACACAGACACTCTCTGGCAGACACTCACTGGCTTTGCAGGCTATTGGTAACTGATTGCCTCTTCTTTGCATTAAGAGCCTCTTTGTTGCATAAACAAACACTCTCCTGCAGGCTATGGAGACCTGATTGCCTCATTATCAGTCTCTTTGATTGCCGTCCTACATATGGTCCGTCATTAAGCGGAAGGTTGTTAAGCAATGCATTCTTTCAACTTTCGCATATTTTGTAGTTACAAGGAAATAATTCAAGATCTATTGACATTAGATGTTGATGCTATGATACACAAGAAACTGGCCTTCACTACCAATTCTGCTGCTTTAGAGACCCTTGAATAATGATAAATGGAAGCACTGGAATATTTTATTGTTCACTCATGGCCAGCACAAATCTCTACCCCATCACACCTGAGGTGGTTTAACAGGTTGCCAGCATCATCCCTCCTTGTATACATTTGCTCTCACCCTCCCTTCTGCACCTTAATACTGCCCCTCCCCCATTTCCACTCTGACTTTGGAAAGCGGAAGTGCCTGGAAGAACATTCTAGGTCACTGTTCTTCAACCTGTGGGTCGTAACCCCTATGGGTTTGTGAAGCCCCATTTGGGGGGAGGGGGTTGTTGCAACCTTTCCAAGTCTGTGAAAGAGAGGACTTGGATCCAAAATGGCACTACCTTATCAAAACTGAGTTCTTGATATAATCCTGCGCAGCCTCTTTTCTCTGTCTTTTCCTGCAATTCCTAAGGCCAGCCCTGCTCAGGCTGTGACCTCACAGCGTTCTTGTGAATACACAAGAGGTGGGGGAAATAAGACAGTTGTGGGTGGGCGGATTGGGTCCTGGGAGGGGGGCGGGGTTGGTTGTGACCAAGTGAAATATGTGGAGCGGTTGGTGAAGACATTGGTTGGTTGGCAACCTTCAATCTCGAAAGACTATGGCATAAGCCTACAGCACCCGGTATTCCCAGGCGGTCTCCCATCCAAGTACTAACCGGGCCTGACCCTGCTTAGCTTCTGAGATCAGACCAGATCAGGCCTGTGCAGGGTTAGGAGAGCCGGATTCAAACAAATACCTGTACTGAGCTGGGAAACTGCCTCGATAACCTTTGTCAAATCATTACTCTTAGCCTAAACTACCTCGTGTGACATATTACATAATAAGTGTGGCCTTTCAGGCCGTGAAAACAACTACAGGATTTAATAAATGAAATTATAATTATTATCGTAATTATTATATGGTTTGCATCATTTCTTAAAGAGCAACCTAGCGTCGGTTTCTGCACAGCAAGCTGAAAGGATGGAGTAAAAGCTGCTGGAAACCAAAGCAGCTCTGTTGAAAATATTCTGGTCACAAGGCACAAAATGTTAATGAAACATTCGGTTTTAAAAGAGTGTGTTTTAAGAATGAGTAAATCTGGGGCTTAGCTCGATGAATTAGGGTGGCTATAGCAAGGAAGCGGTGCTTGGGTACACTGAATATAGATAAATTGTGGCATATTAACGGAGAAAAAAAGAGAGATTTACTTTATAGTGTGTCTACTCTTTGCATCCTAATGGTGTAATGAAGTTTATTTACCACTGTGGAGATCAAACTCATTTTACCAGGGCCAGGCTGTGAACCTCAGTAAACCATGTTAACCCAGTAAACCAGTAAACCAAGGGAAAAAAATGTAACCAGAAAAGTGAAATGAGGAAAATAAGAAGCCCTTGTTGAGAAAAGGTACTGTGCTACATCACATCACTCTGCATTCTTCTGTTGTCGAAGCATACCTGAGGAAGGATTCTCCATCACCTTGACAGTGTGCTTTATTTCCACATGGCAAAGTTTATTTGCCTGAATTATTAATGCTGCTTTGTTGGTAGCTCTATCTTAATTTTCTTCTTTTCATTCACCTGTCACCGTTGTTTTTGATTTGCGTCTCACGATGATGAGGAAACCTTTGGGAAACACTGAAGTGTCACCCATTTTTTTTGCTCTCTTCTCAGATGATTCTGTCTTCACGATAAAACCAGACCGTTTTACTTTCCACCACCCCCGTGAAGACTGTCAATCACAGAGATTACGCTTTAAACTTAACCAAGTGGATACAAGATAGAATTTAAACTACATCTCATATGTCAGCAGAGAGTGTATCATGTACAAGCAGCAGAGCCAATGCAGGTCTCATTTCCTCTTCCCCACCCCGCAAATAAAAAAAAATCATTTGAGCAGTCATAAGTGTGTCCAGAATAATTAACCAACAGTGGTCAAAGTTACTGCAAATGGTCATCTAGAAAGCACCCTGATCTTCATTTTTTTCACATCCTTTTTTTTTAACTGTGGCAGATGAAGAGCCACAGTTCAGTGGTAGAGCAAAAGGTACCAGGTTTAGGGCACAATCCTAATCAACTTATCAGCACTGGCATAGCTGTGCCAGTGGGGCATGTGCTGCATCCTGCAGTCAGGGGACAGTTATGGAGGCCTCCTCAAGGTAAGGCAATGTTTGTTCCCTCACCTCGGAGTTGCATTGCCCATATGTCAGTGCTGGAAAGTTAGATTGTGGCCTTAGTCTCCAGCATCTCTGCTGGGGGGGGGGGGGAATTGGTCAAATATCACTTGCCTGAGACCTTGGAGATCCACTACCAGGCAAAGTAAATAATATTGGAACAGATGGACCAATGACCTGATCTGGCATAAGACAGTTTCTTCTTATCATCATTGTCATGTCGCCATCATCATGTATATTAAAAGCAAATTCAGGTGGCTGGTCAACTATCAGTCTGTATGAGAAATGGCCACCTATAGGCAAAGTAGTGATGTCTATGTAGAGTACTTGGGTCACCACCTAACTCAGCAAAACTATTCTTAATTAAAAGAAAAAGTTTCTCTCACTCTCACTCTCACTCAAGCATTGCCAGTTCTGACTGAAGCTGATTTTTTTTTTCCTCCCAACATTCTATAATGTCAGATATTCCTGGAGGCCCTGCTAAAATCGCCAGGATTTTATGCTGATTCCTGATGTCTCCAGGTCAGCCTTGGTGGATTGCCACCCCTAGTGAGTTTTCAGGGCCTAAATGAGCTTCCAGAGCCTTATAGAATGTTGAAGGCAAAGAGATGAGAAAATACCACAGCTGATCTTTTTTGGAGAGCAGGGAACACTTAGTTTGGCTGCTGCCTTTTGCTTGGGTGGAGAGAGAACACATTGCTGCTGTCCAATCATGGCTAAGCTAAAAACAGATTTACCTATTGTTTTCTATGGATAGTTCTTACTTCTGTCTTGGAGGTGGGGTAGGGTCTAAAGGAGCCTGTGCCCAAGCAGGCTGTGTGAGTCTACCAAATAAGAGCCCAATCCTGAGCTCCTAGTGCCAGCCTTGCGCCGGTGCTGAGTGTCGCAAACATGCCGCTAAGGCATGCTCGTGACACTCAGCACCGGCTCAGTGCCAGTCCATGCTGAGTCCAGCACCAGCTGGAAGCTTGCCGCACGTCACCCGAAGCAAGGGAAGAGCTCTGGGCAGCATAGAGGTTTGTTAGGGCAGGGGAAGGAGTTCCGGAGCAGGGGAGGGAGGAGGAGGGCGGTATGGAGGGAGAGAGTAGGGTGGGAGGGGGACAGGACTAGGGGACCTCTGCTGGATCCTTCCAGCCCAGCATGGGGCCTCTCAGCTCTGTGCCAGACTTGAGCAGCCCCATTGCAAATGTCCCCTTCCCCCAAGGAGACGTCAGCCGCTGCCTGGTGCCCATAGGATGCAGCAACAGCCATTTTGACTCCGCTGCTCCTCTGGGTGCTGGGCAGCTCAGGATTGGGCTGCCAGTCTATGGCCAAGAACTAATGAGATTAAATGTTGATGATGTTAACAGGGAAGAAAAAAAGGGAGAAAATGGAGAACAAGAATTGGCCTATTCAAGCCCTTAATGGTTTATAGAAACTGTCCTGAAGGGGACAGTTGGAAGGATGAACCCAGTGAGGTTGCGAAACTCTCCCTCCTGCACTGTATAGGAATATTTCAGGAAGAATGAAAGGTAAAAGAACACCTTTTCCCTTTCCCAGTCT